>NW_027273862.1:0-447500 GCF_046630095.1 Trachinotus anak | reverse complement strand
GCATTTAGCTGAGGCCTTTTTTTTTTTAGTTGTCCTTTTTTTACATTTCTTGCTGCAGCAAATTGTCCTGCAGAGTTGCACTGGAAAACTCTGAGCCAGTCGATCAGCTCACTCTACATAAGTGCATCAGAACATTTGTTCTGCACATCTATCCATTTATTTTTCATTGAAGAGAAAACTCCCTCCATATACCTTGTAGAGGATGGGATGCTGAGGACAAAAGACACCACAACCAGGATGTTTGGAGGTCACCTACCTGGAAAACTGCCATCCACCTCTCAGCTGTTCCCCTGGACACCCACTCATGTTGTTTGTGAGGCACCCTAGATTATTGGTTATTGCTTGGTGAAGACGCTCAGTGATCTTCTCCATGTCATCATAGGTGATCTTCCCAGATGTCAGAGAGTAAGGGTGCAGGTGACAGAGCATTTGTACTCTGAAAATTTGAACCATAACTGATGCAGTGTTTAAGAAGGCTGTAAACTCCTGTCTGGCAACATCAGCATCAGATGGAGAGAAACGCTGAAGCTTTTGTTTTGTCAGGAAGCCATAGAACCCATCATCCCATCAGTTAATCTTATCTAGTGCATAATGGCAGCGAGGTCAGCTGATGTGGTGTCATCCCTCTCCAACTTTTTGACCACCTCTTCAAAGAGGGACAAGACATTACTACAGAAGAGGACGTACACAACCTCAGCCTCCTCAACTCCAGCACCGCCCCCTCTCACCCTCAGCAATGTCTGCAGAGACAGTCACACAGGCATCACCAGTGCTGATAAGATATGACTTCAGAGGAGCCCAGCTCTGCAGCAGGTGGGCACAGAGTGACAGCCATCTGGTAACCATGTGGAATCTGGTAATTCAAGGAACTCAACATCACAAAGGACACAAAGCTCCTTCAGAGACTCTCTCCTTTTGGTAGAGATGGAAAGAAACTAGACTGTAATGACAATATTTTGCACATCCACTCAGAGATGATCCAGGGCGTGTTCAAGAGTGTTTATGGACAATATGTGGATGGCAATTGCGTTGAAGGACTGACTTTATGTTCAGTTTTGTGAAGGCTGTATTGTAGATGCCATAATTGACACTGACATTTGTTTTGTTTTGAATACAGACACATGATCCAAAGTCAGGCCCAGGAGAGAGCTCAGGATGGTACTGATTGTTCCTTCAGCCAGTCCCAACTGAAATTGGGCAAGAGGGGGAGGGTACACCCTGGCCAGGTTGCCAGTTTATCACAGGGCTGACATATAAAGACAAACAATCAGTCACACTCACATTGACACCTTCAGGCAATTTAGAGTCACCAATTAACCTGCATGACTTTGGATTGCGGGCACAAAGAGAACACGCAAACTCCACACAGGAACCGGCCGGGTGGCAGGTTCAAACCCAGAACCTCTTTGTTAACCACTGCACCGCTGTGCCGCTCAATGTTCACATCATATGGACCTTAAATATACAGCAGTTTGACTCTTGTACCAAAAATAATCACAGTGTATCTATCAACCAGATTCACGGTTAAATAGGATTGTTATACATACCATATCAGGACAAGAGTGCTCCTTTCTCCCTGTGTCCTCTGCAGCCTCCAGCTCCTCCTATGGTTTTCTCCTGATACATCCTTATTGATGTCACAAATTCCTCCATAACTGACGACACCCGGTGAACAAGCAAGCTGGCCTTGTAAACTTTATCACTCACGCTTCACAGCTTTGGAAATCATTTTTCCATTCCTTTTTGTATCACTGCAGTGTCTTCTTTTTCTGCCAGTGGACTATTTCCGGCGGTTGCCATCTTTAAATCTTTTGCTGGCGGTGTCACTGTTAAACATATCATAGCAACACTGACAGCACTTGTGAGAAGTGCATTCTCAGTTTGGGTAGTGGAATATAACAGGTGGTACGTGCCCCAACCACTTAACTACCAGGCCACCCATAAATTAATAATAATATTAAATATAAGGGTTTGGAGAGATGTGTCTCATAAAAGATCCTGTTGAGAAAATGGTCCATCGCAAGAAATTTGTACGATGCTCAAGACAGAAGCATGGCATCATACTCCCAGGGTCCCACAACACAGCCAACATATCACACCTTCTCACAACTCTCACACCACACCCACCACACCTTTTTACCTTACCACCGGCCTCTTGCCACTTCCACGCCTCCTCCGCCTCCTGGTATCTTCTCATGAATACTCAATGGAAATTCAGATCAACAGGCCTTAAAAAAACATATTAAAACTGTGTTGTGGTACAACTGGAATTACTTACATCTGTCCGTCCCATTCTCATGAACGTGATATCTCAGTAACACCTTGAGGGAATTTCTTCAAATTTGGTACAAATATTCACTTGGACTCGAGAATGAACAGATTAGATTTTGGTGGTCAAGGTCACGGGGACCTCACATTCTTGTGAACGCCCAGAGGGGAATTTCGTTACATCTGGCACAAACATTCAGTTGGACTCAAGCATGAAAAGATTAGATTTTGGTGGACGAACATCAAGGTCACTATGACTTCATAAAACACATTTTTGGTCTTATCTCATGAATTAATATACTAACAATGACACAATGTAACACAAATGGATAATATACCAGTGGTCAAAGGTCAACTTCAGTGTGACACCATAATGTTCTGCAAAAACACAAAACATGTTGGCACTCCAAATCTGTTCATTTTCAAGCTCTATTTGATTTTTTAAACTTTAATGAAGAAAAATAAACAGTATATTTATATTGCTTTTCTGTTTTGATAGAAAGCTGCATGTATTTCAGTGTTGTAGCATAACCAAAGTTTTAGTTAACTGAAACCTGTTTTAATTGTCTAAATAAAGATTACTGTGTTCAACAGTATAATTTACATCCAATTATTTGTCTATAGAAGATAATGTTGTTTCAAATGGATGTGTCTGTGGACTGTACTCGCAGGTAGTTCTGTGCAGGAACAGATGCGCCAGAAACATGAAGAGCATGACCATCTATTCCTGGTGGAACATTTAGATCAGAGTCAGCATAAACACCTCCATCAGACACTCTTAGACTCATAATTCATTTTTTACACAGTTACCCAGTTTGGCTGGATTGTAAGCTTTAGGAAGAGTCCCGGTGGTTCCAAACTTTTTCTAATATACAATTATTGAGGCCACTGTGCTGCCGGGATCACTAATGGCTTCAGAAACTATTTTACAAAACCACAAAATTTGAGTAGATTCAGTCAAATTTTCGACACATCTCAAGGATAATTAAAGTAAAGAGGATGTACCTGACTCCAGTTTTGAGTGCCACAGCAAAGGGTCTGGATACTGGAGATTTCAGTTTTTGGTTTTTCATAAATTTGCAAGTATTTCTAAAAACATGGTTTGACTTTGTCATTATGGTGTAGATTAATGGGCAATGACAATTTTATCCATTTAAAATTAAATCTGCGGGGCAGCCCGGTAGTCAAGTGGTTAGGGCGCATACCATTTGAGCGCAAGACGCTTCGACTCCCGATCGGTCCGACTCTTTCCTGCGTGTCATTCCCCTCTCTCTACCCCCTTTCCTGTCAGTCTCCACTGATCTCTAATAAAGGCATAAAAAGCCCCCAAAAAATATAACTCTAAAATTAAATCTGCAACACAATAAAGTGTGCAAAAACTGAAGGGGGCTGAATACTTTTTTAAGAAACTGTAGATGTCTGAAAAGAGCTTAACTAAGTCTTTGATACAGCAACTGAGTGCAGCGCTCCCATCAGTACTGCCAATCAGGATTCCTGGTCAAGCACAGGGATCAATGTAAAGCTCCTCATGCCCTCGAGCTCTCCTTCACCTCGGTAAAACATTACAATTAATACAGCAGTATTTGTGCTAATATAACAGTATTAAAAGTGGTACACCATTATGGCTGACACAGGAAATACATACATGAAATTGATTCGCAGGGTTGCTGCAATACCAGGGCCATAAAAACATAAATGAGAATACAGAGGGAAAAATAGAACTGAGATTTGTAAAGGCATTTGTCTAATGTTACAGGATTTAATTTAGACTTCTTGGTGCAAGAGTTTCCATTTGTAAGCCACTCAAAATTGGGACAGCAGTGTGCCAGTGTTTTTTTTTTTGTTTGTTTGTTTGTTTTTTTTGTGTGTGGGGCATTTGAAATATGTACTTTTATAGGTCCCATGATGTATGAAGGTAGATGTCCATGTGTTTCTGATTATAAAGCAGGTCTAGGTTCTCTATTAATACTGTGAAAGTATCAAAGCCTCAGTCCACAGAGAAATGCACACAGCCTGTATTCAGAAACTGAGCATTAAAAACGAGCTGTCAGGGCTTGTGGAACTTTGTGATGTCACAACAAAGCAGTCACTGCTCTCAGCCATGCCCACCTGGACCCGCCATCCAACCCTGAAGGATGTGGTTTCTCTGAGTGTTAACCTGAAATCTGCTATATTTTTATTGGATCACTTAGAAAACAGTCAGCCAGTCAATCATCAATTGACTTGAGTTGCAGAGAGAAGCCTGAGAGAGGGGATGTAAAACTACTCTGAGATGGCTTTTGGTTCTGAAAAACCACAAAAGAAAAATTCTTATGAATATAAACCTAACAAATAAAACACCAAAAAAAATTTAAGTATGTGACCTTTAAGTGATTTTTAAAAATTATTATACTATTTTGGTTTGTCTCACTTTTTCTATATCATGTTCACCCATTAATTAATCATTAACTAAAGTACTTTTGGTTGTTAACTATTTTATCACCTTACATTTTGCAAAGCAATATAAAGCCTTGTTTTGAAAAGTGCTATTGCATACTGATAGTATGATAAAGTAACCCTAATTTATTAAATTAGAAGAGTGGATAGTTACTCCACACATTAGCACCAGTTGTCACTGAACAAAGGCGTGGAAGATCAGGTTGATTTTTTTCATCATGATAGGGAAGAAGGAGAGACCATCTCATCCTAATGGATCATTTTATCCTCAGCTACACTTACAGGAACGTGGAAGATAGAGAAAAAGCAGTCCAGTTCTTGTAAGCTGAGAGGTTGAATCTAATTAGACTTGAGATGTTTCCTATTGGCAGGTGCATGATCCCATACCAACTTGTTGACAGGCCTAGAAACACATCTGTACACAGGCGTAATTTCAGCCTTTGCTATAGAATACATTTGTGATTGTGAGACATCTTAGTTTCAGATTCATAAATATTGTTCTTATGCTTGAAAAAAATATAACTTTACCCCACCTGTTCCAAATATCAGACATGTAGTATTTGTATGGGAAGCTTGGCCCAGACTCCATCACCACAGCCTGTTTGATTTGAACACATTAGACTATCTGGTAATGGCTTTCCTCCTTCAGGCTACGACAAATCTAGCCAAGTCCTGTCTCCATATGGTCATTAGTTACACTGCTGAAATTCGTGTGTAGA
This sequence comes from Trachinotus anak, assembly GCF_046630095.1. Taxonomy (NCBI): domain Eukaryota; kingdom Metazoa; phylum Chordata; class Actinopteri; order Carangiformes; family Carangidae; genus Trachinotus; species Trachinotus anak. The sequence goes on along the minus strand of NW_027273862.1, from coordinate 442,077 downwards.
GTTGATGGTGTTCTTGCTCTTAGGTGGGTTTTAGGTGCTTCAGCTATCTGGGGACACATGCCTGTACTGTTACTGAATCTGAAAAGTCTCAGCTCAGTGTTGTGATATATAGTAGTGACATCCTGTCCTCTGTGTTGTGAGTATACTGCCTGCTGTATGTTGACAGGTGTAAGGGTTTATATTATGAGTCAAGACCAACCCAGTCTTCTAGAAATTACATTCATGTACAACTAATTTGCATTAATAAATGTGTAGATTTGTAGGAAACATAGTGTTGTTGTTTAATTTTGTGTTTATACAATTAAAACCACTTGGTTAAAGGATATATCTGAATTGTCACTGTCATTCACCCATGTTTTCTTCAAACACCAATAAGCATGAATTCTAATGAGGTTACATCAAGTGGCAAAGATGTGGGGAAGGAGCTTCCAACCACACCCATATCATAATTATTGACCCAGAAGCAATACGTTTTCTTGTGTTTCAAATACATGGGCCAGACATGGCCATCAAACAGGCCGGGGGGGTCTGGCACCAAGTAGTTCCTCGAGCACCTCCTCTTTTTGCATTCTTCATATGGGATGGAAATAAAGTAAGGTTGGTTCAGCACGTCAATCAAAGGTCCATAGGTGTAAAGCAGGAAGCCCTCCACAATAAGGATGTGAGTCTCGTCCTCCTTGGAATGATCTCGGTATCCAGGGTGTTATTAATGCCATGCGACTTCTCAAACTTTACTGGGTTCTCCAACCATGCGTAGATGGCGCTCATCATGGCATCCATGTCCAGAGAAGTAATGACTTGAAGAAGTCATCCTGATGTACCACACAACAGTTGGGCAGGTTCTTGATCAGTCTGTTGGTGAGGGTGGTTTTCCCTCCATTGGTTACGCCGCAAACATAGTGACAGCAAAAGCCCAATGTTTTTTGTTCAATGTAAAAGGGGCTTCGAAGTAGCAGCACTTACGTAGATTAAAATAAAGACTGAAACCAGAAAAATAGAGATGCAACACTTTTGTTTTTACTCAAACTTCATTTTTGAATTGAAAAAAACACAAGAGGGTTTATTTCTCTTAAATCTGTTAGGTAGCCTACTGTGTGACCAAACCAGTCTATGGGCACACCTGTACAATTACGTTTATATTTATTTGTTTATTTATCTATTTTTTACTTTGGGCTACAGAGATGTCTTAGGAAATAATGATTGTAAGGGATTCTAACTATTCAGCAAACAATTAATATAATCAGTTGACATAAAAACTGAAGAAACAAACCAAGCCGAACAGGATATCCGCTTGAACCGGAACACCGGCTCGTCTCCATGCTAGAGAAATGGCTGTTGTCTCTCTAACAATACATCAGCTTCAAACCTTGACGTATGGCAAATAATATGTTAAAGGGGCAGAATTATTATATCGAGAGCAGTCGCTTCACTGTTTTGTGCTATAAATAATTAATATAAATGTTGCGTTTTAGTTCATCTCTAATCTACATGAAGTCTGAGTTGCACTGTAACGCTAGCCGGCTTGCAGGTAGCTGTTAGCTGCTAAGCCGAGAAACCGAGCCACCTGTCATCCAGCACTACTCGCTACGGTCTGTGGATGGCAAATAAATAGAACCACAAGCCAGAGGAGAACTGTGTTTTGTTTCTTTGTTTTTTGGTTCAGTACAAGAGATTAAACCGGGTATCACCGCGCCTAAATGCCCGAACAAGGCCCCAGGATGAATGGGTTTTCTCTCGGCGAGCTGTGCTGGCTGTTCTGTTGTCCGCCTTGCCCCAGTCGTATCGCGGCCAAGCTAGCTTTCCTCCCGCCGGAGCCCACGTACTCGGTGCACACCGATGCTAACGGGGTAACTAGCTTACATTTAACCGAGAGGGCGGACTGGCAGTATTCCCAGCGAGAGCTGGATGCAGTGGAAGTGTTTAGCACCAGGAGCAGCAGGGGTAACAGGGTCGGATGCATGTTCGTCCGCTGCGCCCCGAACAGCCGGTACACGCTACTGTTTTCTCACGGAAACGCTGTGGACCTGGGACAGATGTGCAGCTTTTACATCGGCCTCGGCTCCAGGATCAACTGCAACGTGTTCTCATATGATTACTCAGGCTACGGAGTCAGCACTGGCAAGCCGTCTGAGAAGAACCTGTATGCGGACATCGAGGCGGCCTGGCAGGTCTTAAGGAACAAGTGAGTATGGACCGTGACTGATTTGTGGATCAGCTAGTGTGGTCAGTTGTTTGGTGTTCATGGCCCTAATACATGCTCATGTTGGAAAACTTGATTCAACTCCTTAAATTTAAACTTTAACTTCTCGAAACTTAAAAAGCAGACTCCGTTCCTGATGTTTAACCAATTCTGTGACAGAGCCGAAAAGTCGCAGCACACGGCGACCTTTTCTCTCCAGCATACAATCTCTGTGTACTGGTGGCAGTGGAAGCTACCACAAGGTAATGTGACAAACTGAAGATTTTAGCAATTCTGAGTCACAGACAAGAGCTTTATAAAACACTCTCTCAGAGTGAAACTTCCACACAGCAGAGAGAGCTTCTGTACTGCCAAAACGTTTGTTTAATGTTCATATAAAATTGCTGTTAATTAACATGGCCTACATTTAATATTCTCATTGAAAAACAGGCTCAACCATGAAACAAAGTGCACAACAGTTGCTGCATCCCAACTTGTGGGTCCACATTTCAAAACAGAATATGTCACTTGTGAAAACTGACCATAAGGTCCAATCAGTAGTAACAGTGGGAATGTTTTGGAAATCTGAGAATTTGATTAGATTTCAGTTCAGCTATGGTGGTGTCATGGTGTGATCCTGAATCGATTCTTGATTCCCAAAGAGATTCTTGATAGAATAACTAGAAAGGTTGTCAATATTTTAAGGCTCATACTTGTCTGAAATGCAACATGAAACATAAATGGCAGTTAATATAACAGGTTTTGATGAAGTTTACTGTCTGTCTGATCTGAAAAATACAGTCAGAAAAGTGTGAGTATGCAGCTTTTTAAATAATAAATAAATAATAATAAACTTGGCCTGTCAACTATTTTTCTTGGATGATATATTGTCCCAAAAAAAAAGCATTATTGTCAATACTGTTTTATGACACTGATATAATATACAAATATATTAGGACTGCATGGTATGGACAGAATTTCATACCTCTATATTTATTTCAGATATTTCAATAGTGATACAATTCATGATATGAATATGGGTTCAAACTCACTTGAAATTGCAGCAACAGTGAATATTAAAAATTATTTTAAAATGTATTCCCATACACATTACAAAATATATATCTTAACAGTAATTTGTAATCTATTCTATTAGATTACTCAGTATGAGTAACATATTGTAAATGCTTTGGATTATTTCAACATTGTCTTGCATGTTATGCAACAGTATGAATGTGGCATTCACATAAACATTAGAAAATACTTCAGTATGTGCTAGACATTAACAGTCTTTCATTATAACAGATTTACTTTTTGAATAGAGAGAGTACCAGTGTAACTACGGTCTTTTACAGAGTGTTGCATTATGAGTGGTTTGTAGCCTTAATGTTGCTAGGCTAGTGTTTTCAAGTCCGTCTATAGTTAATTAGCCTTAAGTGTTTCATTAGCACAGTTTAAACTGCAGGAGTTTCTGAAGTAATATTACTTGTAACATGTTTTGCTTCCACGGAGGAAATAAATTCATGACAGGTTAAAAGATGTTCACAGCTTCTCTCGATGTCTTTACAGCAGAAATAAATGAGACATTCTGTCAAGAACTGCGTCTGTCACAGATGATGAGCTCAAAGAGATTGAAGTCAGAGAAAATAATGATTGGAGAGCAACGCGAGTAAGAGAGGACTGGACTTGCTACAGTGACTCAGTCAGCTGACTAGTGACCACAGGAAAGTGAGCTGTCTATAGATGTCCAACTGAACAGTCACTGTTTTGTTATCAGATGATGTGGGAGGATGACACTTTTGCAAATAAAATCCATTCACTGTAAGTATTGTTTTACCAATGTTATATTGCTTGGCGCACAGTGAGATCACTCACAAAAATGTGAAGGACTACTCAAGGACATAGTGCTCACCTCATCAGTGAGAACACATGTATTCTGTTACTCCCCAACACTGTGCAAGGGGCTGAAGTGCCCCTGTACATGCAGTGTACACTGAAAAAATATATTAAAATATCCATACTAAACATAAATAATAATAATAAGTCAATAAAAAGTCAACATAGTGGCTCATTTGTACTAATGGGCTGTTAGTGTTAGCTTGAATGCAGAGACTCATGCAGTTTAGAAAGGGAAAATGTAACCCAGGTTATTTTCTGTAGCTGCAATTTACAGATATCCCTTAAAAGTCTCACATGCAGGCTATTGACAGATGCTAGCTATGCAGCTATGCACAGAGAAGCATGTTGTAAGTTAGTTTTAAAAGAGTGAAATAAGTACAGCAAAATGTGACTTTGCATATGTATTTTCCTTATGTTTATTTAGGCTTTGTGAAAAGGGGGCTGTACCCAAGTCTTATACTACAGTGAAAACAATGAGCAATATCGAGGACAGCAAAAATAATTGAAACATTACCATACATCATGCGATAAGTACAATAACATAATTAAAACACAGGCTTATTTGGAGGTGTGTTGCAATCTTCTGTCTGTAGTGGAATAATGAAATGTAATTTACTGACAACATCATTGGTCAAATGATGTTTAAACAGTTGATGTGTGTGTTCTGGAAAGGTGGAGTCTACTCCAGCCTCTCTGCTGCATCACCACTCCTGGCGAAAGTCATTGTTATCCAAACCACAGTGTGGGCGCGGGCACAGGGCTTCTGAATTTAAACAGACCACAGCTGAGTTGTTTTCTTCTCCAGGATTGGTTGAAGGTTTGCAAAGTGTTGCATTGTGTGTTGGTTTGCCTTTGTTAGTGGTGGAGTTTGGTGCTCTGCTTTGGTAACGTTAGCCCTCTGGGTGATGGGTTAAGATAACCACAGAATACCTTCTTAACCTTCATCTTTATAAGACCATCATGGAGTTATTAGATTTAAAATGCTTGTGTTTTTTGAAGATGAATAACAAAGTTACTCTTGTGTGTGTGTGTCTGGGTGCACCACTGTGCTGTCACGGTTGAGTTGCAGCTTTTTGGTTCAGTCAACAGAGTGTTATGAATGGTGAGCAAACATGATTTTTGGCATTTGTGAATCAACTGAGAATTTGTTCTGTTCTGGATCTTTTGTTCATGTCATGTGATCTTCCTCAGCAGAGGGAGTTCAGATGTTCATCATCGTGAGCATTTTCAGGACTGCTTGTCTATATTGGCTGAGATCAAAAATTGATTCATGACCATGGAAATGAACTTCACCATGGAATGACGAGGCTGGCTCATTTCGGCTCCTCAAAATGCAACGGATGCCTTTGCATCTTGGAGGAGATGCTAGTGTAGTCCACAATCTGTTTTACATGGTGCATTCATTTATCAACTTGGGTAAATCATAGGGAAATATAACGTCACAGAAAATTCTTATCCGACATCAAACTTGAAGAGAAGAAGGCGGCAGGCAATAAACAGCAGCAGCAACACATGGGATGGCAGCAACAAGTGCAGGTGCAGCAACAGGTCAGCAGTAAGTGGGGGTAAACACACTGAGACTGGTGAATGAAGATATTTCCATTTGACACAGATCATCAGGGACAAGTTATAAACAACCATGAGCCAGTATGTGATCACAGAGCAGTTCAAATGAATGTTATAGTTACTGTGTGTGAATTGTCACACAATGTTGGCAGAGGCTAACGTTAGCTTGTTTAGGCTAATATAGTGACAGCTCTAACGTGAGCTGGGTGCTGGTTTTTGACAGTGAATGAGTACATTTGGATTACTGTGAATAATTATATTAGGGTCATAGTTAGGGCTGCAAATTAATTGAAATATAATTGGCGAAATATCACAAGAGCTGCAATAAATCTATAATGTGTCATATTGCTGTGCATTGTTAGCACCATAATTGTTGTGGTGCTACAGAGATACCCTGGCCCATAAATCATATTCTCCGGACGTAAGGGAACTTGCTTGTTTGGTACAAACCCCAACAAAAATCACATCATCATTTTAAAAACATTTCAGTGAAAATGAAATGAACAAACAATCGTTCCAACTGAAATTGTGACTCATATTGCAATTGCAATATCTGCCAAAATAATTGCAATGTTTTTTGGGGGGTTTCTTTGCATATCGTGCAGCCCTAGTCATAGTGTTATTAAAGCATTTTCTTGGTATGCAGTAATCTGCTTCCCTCTGTATGAGTTTATGTGATTTCTTTGATAGTTAACGTTATGTTTACAACCGGATATAATTTATTAAACAGCCTTTAATAAGACTCAGTACACCTCTTTGTCAGAGGTCTGCACTGTTCTGAATGCTTTTTCTGGTAAAAGACATAATTATTGACAAAAATGTATGTGCAATAATTACAATTACCAGGATTGAATGAGTATAAATTGATCATTTATATCTGTTGTTGATCTGCATACCATAAAACTTCAATTAGAAACCGAGTCCCAGTAAAAACTGAGTCCCTCTTACTGGATTTACTGTGTGGCTGTACATTTTGTCAAATACACGCCGGTCTCAGTTAGACGCCTGGATCTTTGGCTGTATTGTCGTGAGAGTCAAAGACACTCATGTTCAGAAACCATGCTGGCAAAGAGAAAAAGGTGTGACGTGAAATTTAAACTGTCATTTAGTGAATTTGCTCATGCAAATAGAGGTTAAAATAACTATGGTAACTTCCGGCTTTCATCCTTTCTAAGGTAGACTACCAGTATCTGGACATGAGTCTCTCTCTCTCTCTCTCTCTCTCTCCCTCTCTCTCTCTTTGTCTCTCTGTCTCTCTCTCTGGTTTGCCCTAGATGCACTCAGAGCTAGATCAAGTGAATGATTCGTAATTTGATGGCCTGGTAATATTTATACAATAATAATCATCCTGGTTTGAATAATCAGTTTGATAGTATTTCCTGTCTTTGCTGAGTTTGTGCGAAATGAATTAAAGGCCTGTCCCATGTGGACGTCCTGTCCCAAATATAAGCTGGAGGATTTCAGTGACTGAAGCAAATGAAAGTTGAAGTTTTACAGTACTTGTGAACGCCTGACTTTTAGCAGTTTGCAGGTCATGGTAAGGATAACCTTACCAGTGTCAACGTTGTGTTTGCAGACATATTGGTAAATTAGCTAAAAAGATAAAGCCAAATGAAACAGTTTTCTTGCCAGTTAAGTGCCTCATCAAGCTCCGATAAGTTTGAGTGCCATTAGTTTGACTTGTATTTCAGAGTGTGGGTACGAAGTGATTAAATGTATGCTACATTAAGAGTGCAAAAAAGAAATAAAAATAATAATTTTGTAGCAGGTCTTTTGACCTTTTCTTTCATCCTCCACCTTTGATAATGGCCTCATATCTGTTACCAGCATATTCAGGATACCGTGAAAACAGCTGCTTGCTGTGGTGCGCAGACCTTCCTCAAAACATAGTCACCAATGTTGGGCTGTTTTTTTCTGAAGTGAGGGAGACAGTATAGTATGAATATGCACAGAAGCACAGTAAGAAAAACGTATCTTGTCGTTTTGAATTAATCACTACTGGTTTAAAATGCAGACAAGGCAAAACAAAATTAAATAAATGAACATTAGGTAATGCAGAATAAAAAGGAAATGCAGTTAATATATATTTGACCAGATATTGTTCAAGTTTCTGTTATGAAGAAATGAAGGATTCACTTTAAACTGGCTCTGAATAATTGCATAAAATAATCCAAAAACTCAGCGTTGTCACATTATACACTGTCAGCTAATTAGTGTCAACTGTATCTACTGTTTCTGGCAGATTTGTGTCAGTTTTGACAGACAAACGAACGACTCCAGGTCAATTATAAAACAAACGTAATGGACAGAAATACCTTCTGGCTGTTTTCTCTAGTCTTTCCCTCACCCATGGCTCCAACATGCTTTTGCTTCAGGTGCTCAGGCACTGGTATTGTGCTGCCGTGCCATGCAAGATCAGCTGTGCACATTTTGCACCTAACGCTGTTCTTTGAAGGCTTTAATGTGAAGTGCTTCCATACTTTTGAAGACTTGGGTCGTGCACTTTTCTCCGTGCTAACGTTAACCTCCACTGCTGTAAGATACACGAGGTGCAGCATTAGTTCGATTCTTCTTCTTGTTTTATGGCGGTCAGCATACAGCTAAATGGTGCTTTACAGCCACCGATTGGCTGGCTTACTGCCCCCAAATTAGGACCGGTTGTCTCTGTCCTCCCATGTATAATAACATACACCCAACTAATTGATCATTAAATTAGTTAGCAACTATTTTAATAATCGATTTTAATCGATTGCACACACTGGCTGTCCTGCTTTCGCACATCAGTGCAACTCAGGAAATATGTCTTTGATTTAAACACTGTCAAACCATATTTCTCCTAGCCAGGCAAAATCTTCTGCTGTTCTGGATCCAGTCCTGCTTGCCTCATTATCATCCCATGAAGATCATGGTGTATTACAGCTGCTCGAATCTGAAATTACTCTCGTAAGTCTTGGTCTTGGTCTTGCTCGTCCTCCTCCTCTTCCTCCTCTAACAGGCACTCTTCCTCCATTTCAGCAATTCAGAAAAACTGTAAAATAGAGGCCAAAGGCTGATCATCACGTAATATAAAATTAAGCAGAGCGATAGATTTCTCATTCTAAACATGCCTCAGATTAATGTGCCATTTGACAGATAGTCTAAATGCAACTGAAAAGAGACCAAGAGCATCTCTTCCCACCTACTATTAAAAAGTGACATTTAATTGTTCCCAAACCCTGTAGAGAGTGAGCTACCCAAGCATATAACAGTCTTAATCATTGGGCTGTCCTTAGGGGAGCTGTGCACCTGAGGAGGAGGTTTATGTTTATTCAATATCTTTTTAATTACGTTTTGTGGAAAATCATTAAGACCGTGCCCTTAAACAGCAATTTTATGTCATGATGGCAGTCCTGTTACTCTGCCTGTGGGGCTCTGTTGGATTGGAACAGGTAGGAATACTTCTAACATAAAGATTTATTTGCTCAAAGATCACTTGGCTTGACATTTTGATAATTGCTAAATTAGTTTATTTTACTAAGTCTTCCCCTTTGAAATCACATTTCCCCATGTAAGGCTCAGATACACTCCTTAGTGTTGTAATGCCCTATAGTGCCTCCAAACTCCAGTTTCATCATGACCACAGTTTTGGGACATTGCTGTGGGTTGGGAAGAAATGTGGGGATTCGGGTCACAGTAACAAAATAAAGGAGTGTGTCTCAAAAGAGCTAAGAAGAGTAATCTGTCACCCTGTCACTCTTTGGGTGTATAAACAGATCATAACTTGGTAGGATATTCCATTAAGCCAATTTATATGAGCACAATTTTCTTTCATTAGGGTCCCACAGGCCTCTTCCCATCAGTGTGAATGTACCAGGCTGAAGTTCCTCTTTTTTTATTGAGAGACAAAAGTAAAGCATGGAAACATCCTGCCTGTAAGCCTGGGCTTCACTCTGCCCATGCTGGACATTGCTCCGTGTCTGATGAGGCTGCTGTTGGCAGAACAGGCAATGTGACCCTGCACTGATGATGTGTGATTTCCCAAATGGTCTAAGCAAAGATTCCAGCCCACACAATGCATCTTTTTTTGCCTGTATTTCTCATTTGGAAAAAGAAATTGAAAAATTCCCATTGCACAATGTTGTATATTACGGTACTGTGCTCAGGTAATGTTGTTAGGTTCCATTTTGATGCTCAGTGGGTCTAGTGATCACTGCCCTCAGTTAGCACAGGCTTTGCAGTTTCAGTGTCAAAATTGAATGAAATGGAAATTTGTAAAGATTATTATTATATTGCTGTGGTAAAGTCTCATCAGAAGAGTGTTGATGGTGCTAGGAAGTACTTTGTTGACATATTTTATACTATTTTCAGCATTTTGGCCGTCATGTGTTTCATTGAATGAGAATGCACATTAAACATCTTACTTTGGAGGTGGAGCGATGGTGCTGGAGAGTGTAGATTATGATGGGTTCATTGTGAAAATGTGTTGGGACTAATCAGACTGTGTCAGAGGACATCAGTAGAGTAGGTGGTCCTTCAGTGTTGCCCAGGACAAATTCGCGTTCCCCTGCTAAAAGAATGTGGCCCAGACCAGTTCTGAATGTGGTCTGAGTGATCGCATCTCAAATGTGTCCTCAGTGCATCTTGGGTACGTTCACACCTTAGAACTTAGAGCTGTCCACTTATGATTGGACCTCCCAGGGCGGATGTTATTACCAGGTCTGAACAGGGCCAAAGTGATAGAAAGACACTTATCACAACCTCCAGTCAGGACTTTCACAATAAAATCACAGAGGAAACAGGATGCAAATCTTAATTTATTGCAATTGGCCAGATTGCCCACCCCTAGGCTGAATGTATGAAATCCTCAGTCATGGTATATGTAATTTGATGATAAAATATTTCATTATATAGTAAATATTCTAAAAAAAAAAATGTTTGTAAATTAAGAAGCAGCTTAAAATGCTAATTAAATGAATTAAAAATAATTATCAACAAATCAAGGTACTTCATCTCAGTGAGTATTGACATAGACTAGAGCATTTGTGCTCACTGAGTTACAGCATTGGCTATAGTGGCCTAGTATGTTGAAATTCAATAGTGGATTTGGACAAAAAACCAGCTGCTGTAGGAAATTTGTTAATTTCCAAACAAATAACAAATAATAGACTTAAGTACTGTTTGATGTATTGGTAACTTGTACTGTGACTTCACAGCACACTTAAACATCATAAAACTTGTGTCTGTTGGCACATGTACAACATCAGCCCCCAGTGTCAGTCAACTACAAAACATAGCATCATTCAGTAATACTAAGCAGCTCCCACATTAATTGTAGCTCTTAAACATCACAGATGGCATCTTTGATGTTCTGGTGTGTTTATTTGACTCCTCGTTCCTTCTCTTGTGGGAGTAGTGATGAGCTGTTGGCTGTGCTTTATTAATGATTGTATTTTCAGACAGTGTTGTTTAAAATCAAATTTCACTGGGCCCCTCGAGGCAGACTATGGTCATCCTTTATAATTTTGCCCATGGCAATCCACCTGAATGCCTCAAGCATCAGTCTGGACATGTCCACCACTTAGGCCTATTTACTCACCTTGATAAAGAGTCATTTGTAATGCCAGTTGTCAAATTTCCCCCAAAGCCTTTTTATACAATTCCCCCATTAGGCTTTAATGAAGTAACATGCAGACACAGCTCAGATTTTTATCAGCACTGGTCAGGAAACAAGTGACATGAAAGAATGCTGAAGTCTGAGAGAATTCTAACTTATTTATATCAACTTTATTGAAAAAGCTCTTGTGATTGATGCGTCCTTCCAGAGAGACTGACCTGCCAGTTAAATACTCAGGCCTGGTCTTGTTTAACCACTCCTTAGGCTTTTCTAGTCAATACCAACAAAGTGTTGTTTCCTGAGATAAAGACCCGTCAGAGTATAAGAAATGTTGTGTTCTCAATTTTTAAAACGACTGGCTTTGTGAGATTTGTGACATGGCTCAGAAACCGAAAATTATTTTCAGGAAGAAGGAAACATTTCTACCTGTAACAGCAGTTTGTCTGTTCTAGTGGTGCCTTGATCACTTGTCACTCTGTAGTTTGAAAAGCACAAGGAGACTCATGATCTTCTATTCAATAACCCTCCCTTTGTCTTCCATAGGCTGGCATGTGAGATGCTATTTTAACTTGAGAAAACCTAATACTGCTACTTCCATTCAGAGACTGACTTTTTTTTTTTTTTTTTTTTTTACTTCAAGCTGTTCGTGCCAGTCCTGATGTTTCTATGGAATCTCTATGTACTGTATGTTTGAACAGGCAATTTCTACTGGCCTGAGTTTGCATATAGAAACATTTCTCTCGTTCTCTCTCTCCCTCAGTATCTTTATTTATTTAGAAGTAGTTTTCCATTCACTGTCCCAAACATAGTTCATTACAGTTGAACAGAGAGTGGCATCATATTTACTCATTAATTATTCCACAGAAAAAGAAAGCCATGATTTCTGAAGATGCAGTAGCATATTGTTTAGGGTCAGTTGAATCTTGAAAAACATGCATTGCCCACTCAAGCTTGCACTGACACTACACGGGGAAAATCAGTGTGACAAATAGAGTAATGAATAACCTATACCACATACCAGATAGATTTTTAGTTTCATTCCCCTTTAGTTTCTATGGATTATAAGCATGGAAAAAATGTGGTAATACATTCGTTCTTCTCAGCATCACTGTGTTTCTGTGATTCTGACTCATTTTTACGCTCCTCCAAATTTTTTTTATACAGGACGTGGTGCGGTTGTCCATTCATCCAATCACTCTTTACTAGTAAGAGTCATTTTTTATTTTTTTATTTGTATGTCTGTCTTTATTTTTGATGACAGATTTGATTCTAATGGGTGTGGAAGATGCCGGTCACAGATGATTCTTATCAGCCGCTCTGTGCTGGAGGATTTCATTGCTCAGCCTTCTGCTTTAAAATTCTCCAAAGGTGTTCTGTTGGATTCGGGTTCAGCAGCGTACCTGGCCAGGTCATAGTTTTCACTTTTTGTTGGTCTTTATGAACTTTTTTTTGCAGTACACTTGGGGTCATTGTCATGTTGTGAAATTCCTCTCCTGTCAAGCTTCTTGAAACTGGGAGTTATATGGTCTTTCATTAATTGGGTATACAAACATGCATGCATCTATAAATGTCATCTCCCCTACGCCTTTTGCACTCATGCAGCCCCGTATCAGTACACTCCAACCTCCATGTTCCACCATGCAGTCACTGTGGTAGTCCGGGCCTGACTTTATGCAATGTCCTTCACATTGCTCTATGAGTCACTGAAGAACCAATTCCCACAGATATCCCTTGTGCCAAGTCAGAAGCACTTAGCCATGTTTTTTTAATGCAAGGTTGTATAAACAGCAAATTCTGTTTGGTGTTATTGGGCCACTGGAACTTCTGTTATTGGCAGCATTGCTCTTTGTATACCTCCTAACCACTGCTTCAACTGCTGTTTCAGCCTATGTTCAGCAGTCTACTGTATCCTCTCCATCTGTACAAAGTTGGTCGAATCACTTTTGTTACAGTGATCACAGGGAAACTGACTTTGGTTGCACTGAGGTCGTCCTTTATTTTCCATATAGTCTATCTAACCTGTTTGTTTTTAATCAGCCAATTCAAAGAGAGGCTCACCTGTTTTTGCTAGAGGGGATTTTTGGTTCTTAAAAAACAAATACAAATATAACTTCTGATGGATATGGACACTTCAAATAAAACACTGGAAAAGAGACTTTTAACCCCTCTCATTACCAGAACAACAGATGCAGACTATCCATCCTTTCAATCTTTAACAGCCATCATGCCAAGTTATAGCTCTAATCACCTTCAGAGTCGTGTCGTGCCCTGTCAGAGGCAGTCTGGTGTTCTGTGAGTCAGCTGGCAGCCAGTGGGGACTTTGTTCCTCCATGTATAGGGTCATAATCTCCTATCAGGATGACTGTTCAGTTCAGTGGCTTCTTATCAGAGGCTGTATTTGTCTAGGACAGCAGATTAGTCACACCCAAGCTGTTATCTGAAGAGCTGTTATGATGGCATCACTTCATAGGACACATTCAATCTAGCACCTCTTGTTCAAATCCCATTGTCATGGCTGTCTGTTAAGCAAGGGCTTCTAATCCCTCTGTGTATGTGTTGTCCCTGCTGCACGTTTCCGCTCGGCCTCTCTCTGCATTCCCAGCACTGACAGGAGATGGGGAGAGGAGGGGAGGGGGCTGAAGTTTCCTTTCCAGATTGTGAGTTCGGGCAAGGGAGCATGCCATCCCTCTAGACGAGCCTGTTTTCTGTCAGTGCTGCCTTTCACCCTGCACTACTTAAGAAGAGAGGCACTGTCCAGGTCATACATCAAACAGTCCTCTAATGCACACCACCCAGAGCATACCTGAATCCAGGAAGTCTGTTGGTTTCTACAGTGTTTTTCCAAGTGAATTCTGAAGAATCCAGATGTAACCATTCTCTTCAGAAGGCGTTGGTTCTGGATGTCGCTGGCGAAACACTCAAACATTCAGATAGGAATGGAGTATGGTTAATGTCATATCATCCAGGAATCCACAGACTTTCTTAGTTTTACCGCACACTGCACCCAGCTGGTATCAGCTGGAATCTACTGAATATCCCCTCTCAACACCTGCATGCAGTGGTTTCCCTGAGCAGTGGGTTAGTAAACATTTGTGCAAAACATGTAGTGATATGAGTTGTTCAAAGTGACAAAACATTTATTACCCAAGGTCCACTCACTAGTTTTTTCAAGTACTTTCAAATACACTCACCTGCCACTTTATTAGGTAACTGCTGTTCAACTGCTTGTTAATGCAAATATCTAATCAGTTAGCAGCAACTCAGTGCATTCAGGCATGTAGACATGGAGAAGATGACCTGCTGAAATTCAAACCCAGCATCAAAATGAGGAAGAAAAGTGATTTGAGTGACTTTGAATGTGTCATGGTTGTTGGTGCCAGACGGGCTGGTCTCAGTATTTCAGAAACTTCTGATCTACTGGGATTTTCCTGCACAACCATCTCTAGGGTTTACAGAGAAGGGTCTGAAAAAGAGAAAATGAGCAGCAGTTCTCTGAGAGAAAATGACTTGTTGATGTCAGAGGAGAATGGCCAGACTGCTTCGAGCTGATAGGAAGGCAACACTCAAATAACTCAAACTCAAATAACCACTTGTTACAAGCAAGGTCTGCAGAGGAGCATCTCTGAACACACAACAGTTGAACCTTGAAGCAAATGGGCTACAGCAGCAGAAGAGCACACTAGGGGCCACTCCTGTCAGCTAAGAACAGGAAACTGAAGCTACAATTCACACAGGCTCAACAAAACTTGACAATAGAAGATTAGATAAACGTTGCCTGGTCTGATGGGTCTCGATTTCTGCTGGAACATTTGGATGGTAGGGTCAGAGGTCAACAACATGAAAGCATGGATCCATCCAGCCTTCAATCTATCAATGGTTCAGGCTGGTGGTGGTGGTGTAATGGTGTGGGGGATATTTTCTTGGCACACTTTGGGCCCCTTACTATCAAATGAGCATCGTTAAACACCACAGCCTACCTGAGTATTGTTGCTGACCATGTCCATCCCTTTATGACCACAGTGTACCATCTTCTGATAACACACCATGTCACAAAGCTCAGATCATCTCAAACTGGTTTCTTCAACATGACAATTAGTTGACTGTACTCAAATGGCCTCCACAGTCACCAGATCTCAATCCAACAGAGCACCTTTGGGATGTGGTGGAACGGGAGATTCACATCATGGATGTGCAGGCAACAAATCTGCAGCAATCATATCAAATGGACAGGGCCAATCCACTTATTGATCATTCCACATCTTACCATGAACACATGGCAACTTCAGTGTGTAACTGAGTGGGCAAATAAGATTAGCTGTTGGTTTGAATAAAAGGTTGTTTGTCTGGAGATATTTTAGCCTGGAAACGCCAGTCTGTTGTGGAAAATGTCAGATTTTGCAGCCTGTTGGAGCACTGAGAGCCCAGGTATATTCTGCCATCCAGACAGTTGTTACTGCTGCAGTTGTCCTAATATTTGACCTGTTTAGATGATGCAGCCAAGGCCGAACTCGCCACTCGCCGAACAGCTAAGGTTAAAAGTGTCAGCGGCGATGTCCGAGGCCAAGGTCCCCCCCTCCAACCTCACGATTGAGGAGAGGAAAGCAGTGACAGCATTGGGCAAAGACCAAAACATCACAATCCTCCCAGCAGACAAGGGTAGATGCACAGTTGTGCTCAATACAACTGATTACCAGGCCAAGATCTCTGCACTACTCAACGACTCTAACACCTATGAAACTCTGAAACGAGACCCGACCAGTGGTTATAAAAAGAAGGTGATAGAATGTCTACAACAACTGCAAAAAGAAGGGGTCATTGACAAAACACAATATTACCGGCTTTATCCCCAGGACTCCATCCCCTGCCTATATGGACTCCCCAAAATCCATAAAGAAGGGGCCCCGCTCAGGCCTATTGCCAGCAGCATAAACTCGGTCACATACAACATAGCCAAACACATAGCCAATATCCTGGCACCTTTGGTGGGCAACACCCCACACCACATCCAAAACTCCATAGACTTTGTGAGTAAAGTCCGGAACCTAAAAAATGGAGCCAGATGAAACCATGGTGTAGTGGCCATTTGTCCATAAAAAAAACCAAATTAATCTTTAAACCAACCAAAATCAAAAGGCCACTGATGCACCATAGGAATGTGGTTTAACGCAGGCAAAAGAAGATGAATGTCCAAACTCAATCCTTGCGTTTTGTGATGATTTATTTCAAAATAATAAAACAAACAAAAGAACAAAGGAAATCATGGCTCCTGCTGCCTCCTTTGTCTGGTAAAAAACCATAGGCCCACCCAGGTGCATGCTGGTACTCAAGGTGCCTACCTACCCAAATAACCTCAAGTGCAGTGTGATCCATTTACCAAAAAATAAATAAACCAAAATACTAACCATGCAAATCTACATATCCTAAACAAATAACTAACAAATAATATAAGCAAAAAATCTAATCTAAATAAAACAAACACTTAAGTTAATCATACAAGATTACTCATAATTAGCAAATTAAACTTACAACTAAGACTAACTTCACAAATAGCTCCTACACATGGTTTCCTATGATGTGACTTCTCTTTTCACCTGCATTCCAACTGTGGAGGCTTCGGCCACAGTAAGAGAACGACTCACACAGGACAACTCCCTGCAAAACCAACAAATCTCAAACCCGGACACATTTGCCAGCTTCTGGATTTATGCCTAAACACTACATATTTCCAGTTTGACGGCAAATTTTACAGACAAAAACATGGCTGTGCCATGGGTTCACCAGTATCCCCCATTTTGGCAAATCTATACATGGAGGAGGTAGAGAACAGGGCCCTGAACTCCTTTGAAGGAATTACACTGAGCCACTGGTACAGATATGTGGACGACACATGGGTTAAAATCAAAACCAAAGAGGTGCAAGCTTTTACCGAACACATTAACTCAGTGGACCAAAACATCAACTTCACCAGAGAGGATGTCAAGGACAATAGTCTGCCCTTCTTTTGATTGTGACGTCCATATGAAAAAGGACAGGAGCCTCCACATTGGGGTATACAGAAAACCCACACATACAGACCAATATCTACTTTTCGACTCACACCACCCTCTGGAACACAAGCTTGGTGTCATCAGAACCCTGCAACACAGAGCTGATAACGTACCCACCAGCTCACAGGCTCAAAGGGTAGAACACAAGCACCCGAGAGGCGCCCTCACAACTTGTGGTTACCCTAACTGGACCTTTGTGAAAACTGCTTCTGCTTCCAGAAAGAAAAGTAGCAAAATGGTTGAGAAAGAAAAACCAAACAAGAGAAACAACATAGTCATCCCATATGTGTCTGGGGTATCAGAAAAACTCAGGAGGATCTTCAACAAACACTGTATCCCTGTGTATTTCAAACCCAGCAACACACTCAGACAGAGACTGGTACACCCCAAGGACAGAACACCACACCCCAAAAAAGCAATCTGGGGCATGCAGTCCAATGCAATGAGGAATGCAAAGACCTCTACATTGGAGAAACAAAACAACCACTGCATAAACGCATGGCCCAACACAGGAGAGCTAACTCCTCAGGCTTGGACTCTGCTGTCCACTTACATCTTAAGGAGAAATCCCACTCCTTTGAGGACAGCAAGGTTCACATCCTGGACAGAGAGGACAGGTGGTTCGAAAGAGGAGTGAAAGAAGCCATCTATGTGAAAGTAGAGAAACCATCCCTCAACAGGGGAGGAGGCCTCAGACACCACCTATCTCCAGTTTACAATGCTGCCCTTTCATCCCTTCCCAGGAGATTCAACAATTTAACCTCAAAGAAAAACAACTGTTCACAAGAGGCATGTGACTCCAACGACTGTCGTTATAACACAATAGGGCTCTAACAAAGTCGAAACCAACTCTCCACCAAGACAGTCACTCTAACGACTGTCGTTGGCACATGGAGCACAAAGGGAACCAATGACATCATCAGCCTTGTGAAAACCCCTCCCAGAGGTTAAAAATACCTGGGTCTCCACACCAGATAGTTGGACCAGTCCCAGCCTGGTCAGGTGCGAGAAAGAACTGATGAAGCCTCTTGGATGAGAGGTGAAACGTCTTCCTAGACAAATAACCAAGTCCAGTTGCTTTCGATTTAAAACTCCTTTGAGATTGAATAAAAACGTTACAGCTGTTGCTGCTACCTGAAGTGTAACAAATAAATTCCTTTGGAAAGCATTTAAATTCAATGCATTTGTGTATATTTTTTGCTCTTCTGATAAGAAGTGAAGTAGTGAAGTAAAAATGGCTCTTGTATTGGCAGTTGTGTATCGGAATCGGATCAGAACTGAAAAAATGTGGATTGGCCCATCTCTAGATTGTAATCCAAACAACAATCAGTGAAGTTGTGTTTCTTTTTGGTCGTTCTTTTCTGTGCCATGCCTGATAACTTGTAGCACAGACAGTGTTTTTACATGCAAACTGATGTATTAAGGGACAGTCCATCCATTTATAATTAACTGTGGGAGTGGAAATGAGGCTCGTGCATGTGTGCCCCAATTTCTCAATGGAATCATGCTACACACAACTTAATAATGCTGACAAAAAGAATGTGTATGTGTATTTATGGTTTTAAGATAAAAAATAAGAGAAGAAATACTTATACTATTTATCCCTTTATACTTTTTGTGCGTACACATAGTTTTAGTCATGAATCTACACAGAGTTTTCTGCATCTGGCCCCTGTTCTGTTGTTTTATTACAGTGACAGTTGACTGTGCTACTCTTGGACTCAACAACCACCACACAAACCCAACTTCCAAGTCTTTCCTTACCAAACACATCAATATCTCAGATGTATTAGGGTTGCCACAGTAATCAGTATTACCAGTATTACATGATAACATAAGAAGTCCACCAGCAATTTGATATCATCCATATTGTTTCCTTTGGCGATATCAGGGTTGTGCATGTTCATATCTAAATAAGGACATGATAATGGTGTATCTTTCAGCCCTATCACAGTGGCAGACTTTGGCCTAAACCTACAGTTACACATGCGCACAAACACACGTACACTTTTAACATACTTCCCAATGTTGAATGCGACTTTGATCTTCAATGTAAAATCACTTAAATGAATGTGGCGTGTCTGTGTGTTGTTGTACAGGTATGGTGTAACACCTGAGAACATCATCTTGTACGGTCAGAGCATTGGCACTGTGCCCACCATTGACCTGGCTGCTCGCTATGAATGTGCCGCCGTCATCCTGCACTCCCCCCTGATGTCAGGGCTGCGGGTGGCCTTTCCTGACACACGCAAGACCTACTGTTTCGATGCCTTCCCCAGGTGAGTCTCTCAGCACACAGCGGCACACACACCACACAGCAACAGTTACTAGGCAGACTAAAATCCAGTCGCCACTGTTGGCTACCAGGTTAAAATGTCGCCATCTTTGCTGTGTACGTTTACCATGGTTACAGGCGTCAGTGGAAAAGGCTGCTCTGCAGTAATATGGCGGACTCTCACAGTCATTTCACTCTCTTTCAGAGAAATGATATTTTAATCAGATTTTCCATCCATCCATCCATTTCCTCCAGCTTCTCCTGGGGTTTCTCAGTGTGCCAGGGCCAGATGGGATATGTAATCCCTCTGTTGTGTTGTGGGTCTGCCCTGTGGTCTCTTCCTGCCCTGAATATCTGCAAAGGGAGGGTGGCATCCTTGTCCAAAGCCTCAGCAACCACAATCGAGTCCTTCTGATGTAAGGAGCAGTGATTCTCCCACAAGCTCTTTCTGGATGTCTGAGCTTCTCATCCTGTCTCTGAGGATGAGTCCAGTCTTCTGCCAAGGAAATTCTTTTGGCCACTTGTATCTTCTTCTAACATTCTTGCATTTCTTCACAGCCCTGAGGGTTAGAGTGTGCTATTGATGGACTGATAAATTGAGAGCCTCGCCCTCAGTCAAATGACAAGCAGTGAACACAGGACACGTCACAGATTAACCTGCAAGACACAGCACTGATACAGAAGCAGCTGAACAAGAGTTCAGACATCATCCAAGCTTCCTCAAAGGCTCACCCTTGATGTGCATCTTGGTCCTTCATGTTTTTTCATATAGTTGACTAATCAGCATCATCATTATTGCACCAGTTCAAAGAATACAGATCAATAGTCATCTCACATAGATGTTAGAGTAACTTGGGTTATTTGAAAACCAGTATCACTAACTGAAGAGTTCCCCTCTCAACTACAGCGTGCATTGGACAAGAACGCTACGCTGTCCCCCGCCCTGCAACTGCAGGTTGTGCTCAGATTTTATGCAAAGGGAGAGTCAGGCATAACTAAGACTGGGGTAAGAGTAAAAACCTACTTTTTCATGCCCAGCTGGTGCACTCCACTCCAGGTTTGCAGGTTAGTTCTGTTATTCCCCAAGTATTTCAGAACTTAATTCATATGCAGGTGTGTGACAGTGATTTGTGATAACAGTAAAACAGACTTTTGCGATAGTGATAAGTTAAATGACTAATAACGAATGAAAAAAGCACCAGTCATGCAGTGATTGAATTTACAGCCCACATGATACAAAGTAATGGGTTTTAATATACAGAGGTTTCTGTGGAACTGCTGCTCAATTTAAATTGGTCTCGCTGCAGATGGTTTGTCTTATCGCTCCTGCTCAGGGGTCAGCAGAAGTAGCATGCTGTTACTACATATTAAGTGTTGTCAAAGTAGGATATTGGGGTGGATTGACGATTGTAATCAGTAACATCAGTTAAACCCTCTGTTAAATTAATGTTAATAAAAGAGTGGAGGAACGCAGCAATTACTGCACATCTATGTGTTTCAGTGGCTCTCATTGCTGTGAGCCAGGCAGCACAGTGTTTCTCTGATTAAACAAAGAGAACTGGGTATTTTAGAAAGCTGGTAAACCCAGAGCACAACAGATTACAGTACACAAAGAATCAGGAACATGCAGAGGAGAACATGTTGCTTCATCAGAAACCAGTGTCCTCACAACAGTCTCTGGAACAGGGAAATTTAAGCACTAACAGGGTTGCAAGATATGCAAAAAATCATCAGCAGATATTGTGATTTCAGTTGAAATAATTGTTTTTGCATTTTATATTCATTGAACATTTTTAAAATGATGACAATGTGATTTTTTTGTGTGGGGCTTGTACCAAGCAAGCATGTTCCCTTATGTCTAGAGCATATGATTTATAGGCCAGGGTGTCTGTATCACCACAGCTTAGCTTGTGGTGCTAACAATGCACAACAATGTTGACACATTTTAGCTTTATGAAAGAAACTGCAGCTCCTGCAACTTGGATATTGGACTTGGCCATACTTTGTTTTTGATTATATTTCGATTAATTGTGCAGCCCTAATACACAAGTACATTACATAATATTACATTACATAAGGCAGGTGAAACACTGAGCCAGCATCACACTGGAACACAGCATGTAACGACTCAGCAAAAAGCTGCACACCTTAACTGCAGTTTAATGTTGAAATACTTCACCTTATCTGGCATAATCATACTTTTGTTTGATTGTACTGGGGAGTGTTTGTGTTTGTCTTGCATCTATCGATCACACAGTTCCATGACGTGTCTGCAGGTTGCCGGCTGCAAAGAAGTCAGTAATTCTCACACTATTCAGGGCTCCAGACTAACTTCTCACATTGGTTGCAATGGTGTGCCTACCTTTTTCATTTAGCTACACCAGCACATAATTATGTCACAACACTGACAGCACACAGGTAGACACGACAGAGCAGCAGCAGCTGCACAACAGCAGCAACTTATTCAGATCATCAGGGGAAAGTGAGAAATATCCACAAATCTGTTGTATTGTTATTAGGGCTGTCAAACGATTAGTTTTTTCTGAATCGCGATAAATCACTGAATTCAATAGTTAATCGTGATTAATCTCATGTTTTATCACATGATTAAATTCTATTATTCTGCATTTCAGAACAGTTTTCTCTTGCTTGACAACACATAACTGTCAGTCTGTCTGAACTAGAAGCAACGTTAGCATGTCTGTGTAATTGAAGTGTAATTATGAAGATGTCTGATCATTTATTTATCCATAGATGAGCTTTGGGTAAGTTATATTTTTATTTTCCAACTCATTCAGTCTTCACCAACGATGATTCAGGCGTTGGATTTAAACACTGTGGGTCTCCTGACACACCCCTTTATGCAGACTGGAACCGCCCCCCTTTTGCTCCCATAGACATGAAGTATCTTGCTCCACCATGTAAAATCTTTGTAGGAAGTGTTTCTGGCAGCTTGACAACAAGTAAGGGTGAGTAAAGGGTCAAAATAGTAGCAGCCAAAGATTCTAGAGCGCTACATTCTAGAATCTTTGGCTTAACAGCAGCAGTGATGATGTAAAATTAAGAATCTTTGGCGGCGCGTGATTAACATGATTTTTTTTTAAAATGCGTTATGCTCCGTCCTTAATCTCATTGTGATTAACGCATTAACGCTGACAGCCCTAATTGTTATTTAGTCTCATGCTGCTCAGAGGATCCAGCGGCTTTCCCTCTCCTCTCATGTCATTGTGTGAGTTACTATGGTTACAAGGATGCTCTGTCACTCTGAAACTTTCTCATGAGTCCCAGTAAGAGGTTTTAAGGTTAATATGCCTTTGCAAAATCATAAATGTAATTGTACCTCAGTACTGAAATCTAATAAAATTTTCCATTTTTAACATAGTACAGCTGCCAACACACTCACACTACTACTCACACGCACTAATCTCTCTTCAGTCTCTCTCATCTCACATCATACAAGAGCCAGTCTTTTGTAGGGAATGGTTAATGAAACCTGGTATTAAACGGGCCCCCGGGGATACATTTTTCAAGTCTGTAGTATTGATAAACTCTGACATTATCAGATCAGCTCTCAGTACTGGAGAAATAGCTATTTGTAATGCTACATAAAAGTTCTCTGGCACACATTATCTCACTAACACTGTTTTTGATGAAGACATTTGTCTGTGATGCATTTTCCCTGTTCCCAATGCAGAAGACAGACCATGTGAGTGGGGGGTATTGGTGAAAGTAGTAGTACCACCATTAAAATCCCTCTCTTATGAAGAAATATAATTTTATATGTTAAATAGTCTTTTCTGAGCACACAGGACAGTGTCTGAACATCAGAGCACAGTTTGTAAGGATTAAAATAGTCCTAGTTAATTAATTCATTTATAAATGTATGCAGCCCCTCCACCCGCATGCATAACCAGCCTCTTAATGCACAGAATCCATAATGAATAAAAAACACATTCATTTATTCATGTACAAACTCTATCATGAGATGTTTAAGGCTGTACATTCATTCATTATATTAAGAAAATATCAGTAGGCTACTTGTATCAAACATGTGAATACATACAAACACTTTCCATCCTTTCTTATCATTTAAGACATGGCCAATTGTTCATTATATAGCATTACCTAAAAGAATAACAACCTGTACCAGACCTCATTTATTCAGGTAACTTAACCTGAGTAGTGACCAGGTATCGTTAACCTCTCATGGGTGCTGTCCATGGTGCTGGTTTTCTGGGCGTAAACAGTAGAACAGTGACTTCAGTGGACTGATTAACACATGCAGCTAAATCTAGGCAAGCAAGACTCAGTTGGGCATTCTCCTGTCTTTCATGGCGGTAAAGTGGTCAATAACAATGTCTTTGAATTTCCCACAGGCCCTTTAGGTTCTCCATGACAACAGTCAGTGGATATTTTGCTAAGGTTGTCAAGTCTGTCAGTGTCCTGTTCTCAAGTGTCCCCCAGAGAAGTTATAATCCCCTTTAGACAGGAAAAGCAGTGCTCTGCTGATGTGCTGGTGCCGTGGACCTCAGAGTGTGCCCTGTAGGTCATCCTCAATAAGAAGCCTACCCAGATGTACAGCATGTGCAGCTTATTCCTTATCCAGCTCCACAAAATTGTTGCCTGAGTTTGAACTGCCAGCAGCCTTATTGTGTCCCCTGAGTGCTTGTTCTTTGGCGCGCTAAGTTACAAGGATGCAACAATGAGTCTGATCAGAATATCCTGGTTTTCTTCACCTGTTCATTATGCTCCTTGGTGCAAGTGCTTCTTTCCAAGGCCAGAGCCTTGTCAAATCTGATGTGTTCAAAAACATCAATTTTACAACACAATCTGTGTGACTTTTTTTGATTTACCGTGCCTCTCAGTTGCCCTTGAACTGTTGGCAATGAATCCTGCAGTGGCCCAAGAATTGTTCAGTGTCCACAAACCCTTGTCAAAAAGAAGAGGCAGCCAGCAAAATACCTGATAAAGTTTAGCACTACTAGCTAGCTTCATGAAGCCATAATTTTACTCATTGAAAGTCTGGATCCCTCCACTCTGTTCGCAGCTCTAGCTTTGATGTTGGTCTACAGGTAGTTTAGTAAAATCAGGTTTTATAGGGTTTTATTAAAAACTTCCAATTGTCCATCCTCCATAATTAAAAGTGGGCTAAAGTTGATAATGTGCTATGATTTGATTGGTGTGAGACCACAGGGGGCTGGCCTCCCTTGGCTTAGTCCTGACTAATTACATTTTGGCAGTGGCATGACGACAGCCTCATCTGACTGATTAATCCTTTGGTGAATTCTTTTATACCAAATACTGTTTTGAATGTTTTGAATGAATGCTTATTCTGATTTACTCATCAGAGGTTCATTCAACTAACTCAACTTGCAGCGAGTGTTTTAAATGAAGGTGTTCCTCAAGTGCATCTGTGTGTCTTCAGCAGTGTGTTTTCCTGCTATATGTAATTATGATGTAATAACATCAACATGTCACAGTATTGTTAATAATATGACATTTTGTCATCACATTGAGATTCATAACTGTATTTTCATGGACAATATGATATGGTGCATCCCAATGACATAAGTAACAACATTCATATCTTCTCGTGAAGGTTGTTGTAGTTACTGGTTGTTAACATTAATTAGACTGACACTAAAAGCTGCACAGTTTTGTCCCTCTAAGCCAACAAAAGATAATTAGACATCTTCATTGAACCCTTGAGTTATTTATAACTTAAATTATTTGTAAATGTTGAATGCTAAATATAATTGAATTCTATAAGGGATTGTGGTTTTATAAGGAGATTAGATACTGGACTCATTTAAGAGAATGTAATCAAACCACAGCCCAAATAGTCAGTTATCTGTAAACCAAATTTTTCCCTGTGTTTTTGTCGCTTCTCTGTCAGAGTTTGTTCTGTGCAGCTGTGAGCTCACATTCATACAAATGTTGTGAGAGATAATATGCATGTTTGACAGTCACGTCTGCAGTTATTCAGCCTCTATGCCCCAGTTGTGAAGCAAGCAGGATAATAGTTTTATTCCATCTGGAATGAAATTAGCTTGTGATGATTTCCCTGCATTAATCTTCCAACTAAACCTCTATCTGAACAGCAGGGCCCCGTGAAGGCTGAGCTGCTACACCTAGTTATGGGCGAGGATGATTAGTGAGGAATTTGTATGCATGGCAGGGACTGTGGGGTTATAACACAATTCCATCCAGGCCACGAGGCAGAGCTGATCATCATTTAACTAAATCAATATGAGTGTGTAGACGCACAGACACATTTACACATCCATGTTATTGTCTTTAGGACCAGACACAGTGATTCCACTCACCAACCTTTAAATGCATTTGGAATTTTGGACTTAAAGCTTCTGGGTGGGAGTTAGGGAGTCTCCAACCAGGACAAGCAGAACAGAAGAGCTCCTGTTAAGGCCACTGTATCATAGTGAATAAATACATGTCACTCGTTACATTTTCACTATTCACCTGTCCCTGTAACATTAACACAGCCACACATTTGTTGCATCTCCAGTCCCACTGTGGTCTTCTCAGAGTCTGTGTTCCCACTGTGATGTGCTCAAACTCCATCTGTGAAATCCCCCATAGCCTGTTTTTTTTTTTTTTTTTTTTTTTTTTTTTTTTTTTAGAAAAGTGTCCATCAGAAACTCTCAGTTGTGTTAGCTTCCTGAATTCTATCACACTGCTTCTAGACAGCTAAATAGACTGCTAGCCTGACTTTATTTCAAACCCCCCTCAGTCCTGGCGTGATCAACAGCAACATCTGTGTGTGTGTGAAACAAGGAAGGAAAGTAAACTGTGGTGGAGACAGGACCACGAAGTTGGATGCAGTATTTTGATCACTTTTTCCATTCTGAGTTTAACCATCAACTGATGCTGATGAAATTCAGAACATCCCTGATGGGAATGCCAATTGATCCATTTTATCAGTACATTGTCTGCCATTGTTCACATAGTAGCTTTAATATATAGCTGCTGTTATATCCTTAGTTTATGGTAAATCTGATGTCTTTTCTTAATCTGTGTTCTTTTAATCTTTTAAACATCTGCCTCAAGTAGTACTGCCTCAATTCAAAGGCCACATATACAGCACAATACAGTGCAAATGCCAGGAGGTGTTCTTGACCTATTTTATTAAAGCTCCATATTTAAACTTTTCCTGTGTTTTAAGTGTTGATCTTCATCAGATGATATATTTGTGGTTTTAAGAACCAAAAACCATCTCAGTGTAGTTTTACATCTCCTCTCTCAGGCTTCTCTCTGGAGCTTTAGTAACAACAGGTCAGTGAGCCAATCAGAAGAGAGGATCTTAGGCTCGCCTCTGATTGGCTGACTTTTTTTCTGAGTGATCAAAAAAAATATAGCAGATTTCAGGTAAACACTCAGAGAAATGAAATCCTGCAAGGTTGGACAGTGGGTCCAGGTGGGCGGGGCTGAGGGCAGGGCTGAGGGCAATGACTGCTTTGTTGTGACATCACAAAGTTCCAGAAGTCCTGACAGCTCATTTTTAAGGCTCAGTTTCTGAATACAGGACCTTTTTAAGGATGATTTGGGAGCCAACCAATGTATGAACTTGGGTCTTCACCTGCAGATGGACTTTTACTCAGTGCTCAGTGGACCGTAGATGTTCAGACTTTCCATTATTCTGAGTACTTCTGAGAACAAGTTTATCTGTTGTTGTGTAATCAGCTGAGTCCAGCTGACCTAGAGAACATTGTGGTCCCCATTGCAAACTGAGCACACTCTGTCGTCCCAGTCTTTGGAGTTTGAATTTGAAGTTCAGCTTATTGACTTTGAACTGGAGTTCAACCCTGCTGTACTGTGCATTGAGGAAGCCCTTCTGTTTTCGACCACAGTGTCTTTCACACTTACCTTAATCTCTTTCTGTCTCTCCCCCCTCCACAGTATTGACAAGGTGTCCAAGGTGGCATCCCCAGTGTTGGTGATCCATGGTACGGAAGACGAGGTCATTGACTTCTCTCACGGTCTTGCCATGTACGAGCGCTGTCCACGTGCTGTCGAGCCCCTGTGGGTGGAGGGAGCCGGCCACAACGACATTGAACTTTACGCCCAGTACCTGGAGAGACTCAAGCAGTTCATCTCCTTCGAGCTTCCCACCTCCTGAGGGGAGCGCCGCCATCTGGCCAGGGTTCATCTCAACACACTCAAGAAGCCTCCTCCTTATCATCTCCCAACTTCCTCTCTTAGCAAAGGGGGCAGGACTGGAGTAACCTGACCACACTGTCCTCCCCCTATCCTTGGAGCCATTTCAGGGTGGGAATGTGTAGTGGACTGGAAGAGGAGGTGGTTTTAGATTGTTGAGGTGCAGCTGAGTGTAAGACCAGTCCCAGAAGGTGTGTAGCTATGGTTTGAAATGTAGTGTCCCTAAAACTTGGCAGTTGCTCCTACATGTGGACCCAGTCTGCCAATGAGCCCAGGCCTAGACACTGTTTGCACTCGCTGCTCAATCTGGATTCATTTCCCCCTCCAGCTCTCAGCCTTCTTCCCTTCTCCTCCTGACTCTCCCTCACTTTTTCCACATCAGTGTCTCTCACTATGAGCTTCAGTTTGTCATGTTTCCTCACTCTTTCCTCTGCCCCCCCCCCCACAGTTCCCTGCTTTCCTTTTGACTGAGAGTCTTTGCAATGTTTAAGCTTGATTTTTCTATTCTTTTATACCAGGTGAAGAAGTATCAATTTTGCACCTTGAGATAAAACTGAAGTTTTTTACTTTTTATGTGTTTTTAAGTTACCATTCAGGGTTGATTAAACAGTTGCACTTGTATTGTGCAGACATTTTCAGGTAATGTCTATGTTGATTTCTTTTGTCAATGACATTCCATGTTTTTCTTAATTGCAGTTAGAACTTGTTTGTTTTTGTTTTTTTTTGTTTTTTTTCAGAGTGTGTGTTCAAAAGCTGTTAACCAGAGTGCAGCCCTGCACATCTGGCTGTGGCAGCTGTGATCTTTGTTGTCCTGGTGCATGCTTCTCTCACATACAGCAATTTACAACACGCTTTGCATATTGGCAGAGAAAATGACTAAAGTCCTCAAATACTTCAGAGCCTCTGATAAATTAAGCAAACAGCATCATCAGGACTTCAAATGCTAACACTTAGAATAGGTTTGTCTATTCACAGTTATACACCATTAAAGGTGATGTAAAGTGAAGCTGAATTTAGCAGAGGACCTAAATCAACTCATCATGTAAACTAACTTTATCGACCTATGCTGCAGAATAAAACACATCCTGACACTTCAGCACTTGGTGAAGCCGTTGTTGAAACAATGAATATCCCAAATGTTGGGTAATGTAGAAGCTTACCTCAGTAGAAGAGAGCAGCAGGTATCAGGACTGTGCGTTTGTGCACTGGAGATCATGTGGTAGTAAGTTAACAGCTGTGTCAAACAGGAACACACTTGATTTAATCTGAAGCCAAGGACTGTGGTGCTGGGGTTGACCTGCAGACAAAGACACTCGAATGTGAACCCTTCTCCATGTGAAGGTATTTAAAGTGAAGATGCTGTTGCCGAGCTTGTGTGTTTTTAATCGATCACTCATTTCACACTGCAAATAAAGCCTTATGTTGGGAAACATTTCACCCCGACAGTTGTGGCGACTACATCGGGGCTCTTGTGGTCTTCAGGTGGACTCATTACTGCTGCTATTCATGAGAGGATTCAATCAGTCGCTCCTGTCATACTGAAATGACAGCATGGTACTAAAACCAAATTCAGCCTGACCACCATCATCAATCCTCTTCCTCATGCTCTTTTGTCAGTCACATGTTCTTGTCTGCAGTAGGAGAGGAATCAGCCAGCGATTCCCTCCTTTACCCAAACTGTCTGCTGAGCCTGGTGATAGTTTGGAGTTTGAGCTGGGACTAAAGCAAAGACTTCTGAAAGAAGCACAGAGGGGA
The DNA here is from genome assembly GCF_046630095.1 of Trachinotus anak. Classification (NCBI taxonomy): domain Eukaryota; kingdom Metazoa; phylum Chordata; class Actinopteri; order Carangiformes; family Carangidae; genus Trachinotus; species Trachinotus anak. Next base: position 412,588 of record NW_027273862.1, on the reverse strand, counting down.
AATGAAATGCTGTGGAAATAGGCAGCGCATGCAGACCACCTCCTATAGCTGTGGACATTTCAGCCAGTATCAACTGTATTTGAATGATTTGTCCTTTGCCCCCTATAAATGAAACACTAAACAATGACATGTCAATCACACTTGAGGTAAAACACCAAAAAACACTCACACCGAAGTAAACACTAAAAATGAGATTGTGTTTGAGGGATATTTCCATAGCAACTTGTGATGATGGTTTAAATGATCTGTGTATTGCTGTAAAGTGGTTTGTCAGTTGGGTTTGAATGTTTTCTGATTCCAGATAATGTCCTGATCATTGTTTTGATACTGACATTTTTATGAGGCTTTCCAGTCTAAATAGTGATCGATTTACTCTCTGGTTTGTATGATAAATCCTCCGTAATGGTGTACTTAAATATCTTCTCTATACATGTTAGCCCTTATACAGGGCAGTCTCGTCTCATTGATTGAACACTGGATTCACGATATGCAAATAAAAGGCAGATGATGAAGCTAGTAGAATCTGATTTTGTTATAGTGTGTAAAACAGATGAAATAAGCCTTAAATATGCCATGAAGCAGATTGTTATACATGTGATGGTTGTTGCAAAAAGGCAGCCCAATGGATGTTTTAATGCTTATTATGGAATAAAGGATGCATGGAAGTGTGTGTCGGACCTTATTGTTTCACTGTGTTAGAGGGGTTACAGGCCTGCTTTATGACTTATCGTTCCTACTGGGCTTCTTTTTTAAAGCTTGGTTCGGTCTAATTTGGGGGGGTGTAGTTTTGGTTGTATTTGATATTTGCAGTATAGGTAAGTGCAAAGATGTTTTTCAGAATTTTGGTGAATTGGCTTTTTACCAATAAGTCATTTGTCGGTCTCCACCTACAGCATCAACATCTGTATTGTCAGGAAAGTCTGTGAGAAGAAAAGATTTTCAATGGCCTCTCCAGCACAAAGCTTTTTTTTAATGTATTGGTGCTGGTACGGAGTCAAGCAGGGGTCATTAATATTTTGAGCTTGTGAAATGATGCTCACAGATAATTTGCAGTTGTATATCACTTTTTGTGTACATGTAATAAGAAAAAGTGTGCACGTTTCTGAATGTGAGAATTTGTAAAATAAAAACATTCTCACAAGTTCAAGTTTGTGAATGTGTAATAATGTTTTGTAGCAGTTAGAAATATTTTGTGCATATGTGAAAATGGTTTGTGCAGAAATATAATTTACACGTGTTTAAAATAAAAAAAATTGTAGCTCTACAAGTAGTTTGTGTAGGTGTAATTAAAATTTGTGCATTAATATTTTCAACAGTAAGGTTTACACTGAAGTTACAAGTTACAAACAGGAATTTGGACCCTATATTTATGCCTGAGCTGAGTACCCAATCAGCATGTTGCTCACTGACCAGCCAATCAGACGGAGGACAGGCGGATGGAGCCATGGTGCTGGAGAGGAGTAAATCTAGGGCTGGGGCTGAAAGGTCAAACTAATCTCCTTTCCTAAGCACTTTTCCTTGACCTTGATTAAAAACATCATGAAGTCAAGGAAAGACGTGAGGGTGAACTCAAAAGGACTTGGGGAATCCCACTGCACTTACTCTAGCATTTATCTTGTAAACCAACTTTATCTGTAACTTAAATGATAAATGCTCCTTTCCTACCTACATACACAAAACAAAAAGCATTGAAATGTTGAAATAAGATAACATGAAAGAAATAAGAATTGAGCCATTAAAATAATAATTCAATAAAAATAAGCAAATGAGTAGGTGATAGAATGAGTTATACTCAGATTTTTTTAATACATTTGTTAGGTAGAGAAAATTACTTTTTTAGAGCAGTGAGCAGGATTTTGAAACAATACTTATGTATAGATTGTTATGATGATGATGTTAAAGATGATGTGCTTGGTCTTCATGATAACTCCTAACTGGATTTGAATGAGAGGGAATCTATATTTATGAATTTGGAGCTCAGACAATCATTCAAGGATTTCTATAAGTTTCGGATCATGTGAGCATAAAACAGGGGCTTTGTTGTTTCTACATTCACATGAGTGCTGTGGTAAAATTACAATCGTCTGTGCTTTGAAATGGTGCTGCAGCAAGAAACTGAGGGATGGCAGAGTCTATGGTAAAGCCATAGATTATATATAAAGGACAAAACTTTTACAGCACAGAACACTTATTAATGAATGTGTATTTTCAGTTCGAGTTCAACGTCATGTGATTGTGGGTTGATATTAAGTTTGGTTAAGTGGTTGTCAACTATTTTTTGGTCCTGTTCATTTCATTGTTGGTGACAAATGTCTTGAAAAGTCATGAAAACTTAAAAGGATATGGATATTCTCCAAACTGGAAGACTCTCGCTTAGTCTGGCAAGATAGTCTTGAAACATATAGGAGGGCCACAGCAGCCTACTCATCATTAATAGAGGAAAGTAAAATTAAGCCCAGGCTTCTCTTCAGCTCTGAAACCAGGCTGACAGTCAGAGCTCTCAGGATCCCTGCTTTGCTGTAGCTCTCAGTAGTAATCACCTCATGAGCTTCTTTAATGATAAAATTGACAGTTTTAATCCCATCAACCTCATTTCTTTATGTTTGTATGTTAGCCACCTATATCCAACCTCACCTCTCTCTCTAAGTTCCTTGAGAAAGCAGTCGCTAGCGAGTTGCATGACTTTCTACACAACAGTCGTTTATTTGAGGATATTTTCAGGGTTTAGATGCATCATATCACAGACAGATACAAATGGCCTTCTAACTGTATGAGGCAAAGGACTCGTCTCTGTCCTTGTCTTGTTAGATCTTAGTTCTGCATTTGATACCACTGACCAGCACATCCTATTACAGAGACTGGAACATTTAATTGGTCCCTCTAGACTGCTGGGAAACTTCCCATGATACACTGAGCTCCTCTCTCCTCTTCTCCCTCTCTCTCTTCATATCCCATTAATGCATGTTACTAACTTGGCTTTTTACCTCTCCCACAGTTTTGTGCTTCCTGCTTTCTCTTCTGTCACCTTCTGCAGCTGCAAAGTCTGGATCTGTGATTGCAAGTCACCTACTGCCCCCACTGCTACAATTATTATAATTAGTCTCATTGTTAGTTATTATTATTAGTCCTACTGTTATTATCATTGTTATTATTAGTCTTATTATCGTCTTTTTATTATCATTATTTGTTTTATTATTATTATTATACTGTACATCCTTATGTGGAACTTGCATAATGTAATGTTCTCTGTCCTCCTTCTCTCTCTCTCTCTCTCTCTCCATGTCTCACGTCTCTGTAAATAACACTATAAAGAGTACGGTTTGGACCTGCTCTACATGAAAAGTGAGATAACTAACTAAAACTAACTGTTATGATTCTGTGCCACATAAATTAACTGATTTGACCTGACTAATTTATTTGGTTTAATGCACTTTTATGATTTCATCTAAGACAATTGATTTTTATGCTTTTGTTTTTTATTTACAGCTCTTCATAATTAGGTTTGTGGTTTTTCTTTATTATTGTAAAGCACGTTGGTCAACAATTGTTGGTCTCAAATGTGCTCTAGAAACATGTGAACTAGACTTGACATCTTAAGGATTAGATCATTTTAGTCCCACTGTAATATACTGCAGCAGCCAGCCAAAAAAAAACACCAGACTGCTCCTTCATTGCAGAGGAGAGGATCTGAGTCAGTATGAGGAGAAGCCAAGCAAGCTTAAATGTATTTTGAGTCTATTTTATATTAAGTCATCACAAGTTTGTTAGTGGAGTGAAGCATCCCTGAGCTGCATCACACTGATGACTGTCTCTGGCTTTGATGATCTTTTCTACTTTTTTGCCCCTGTGATTTGTTTGGAGCTGCTCGTTACCTGTAGAATCATAGTATTGGATTATCTGACCGTTGAATCTGGTGACACTCTCGGCTCTTGCTGTTTCTGCCCTCGACAACACACACATACCCTTAAAATCAGTAACTCTGTTTTGGAGCATTTTAGACAATTGACTCTTGTTGAAGAGACTGATATAACTGAGGACTACTTAAGAACTAGTTATATAGCACTGTAAATCTGTTCTGATAAAAAGTCTTCTTTGTTTCTTTGAAAGGTGAATGAATAAAGTGTGTGTGGAGGTGGTTTTGTGGGAACATTGTTAAAACATTAGTGGATTTTGGTTGAAAAATGTTTTGAATGAAATAAGATTATCACTAAGTCATTAACTTTCTTATAAATTGTGATATCTTTCTTATAAGTTAGACTTTAGAATTATCTATACATTGAATTTCTTTTATTAAACAGGAAAGTGTAACCCAACCCCCAAAACTGCGCCCTGAGGTTTAAAGACAGACTTAATTGTCTGTCGAGTGCCCAAATATTGACAATTATAGCAACTTCAGGCCTTAATTTACTCTACAATAAGTCTACGTGCTCATCTGAGCCTTCAGATGCTTTTGGGAAAAGAAGCCCATTCAGAGACGCTTTCTTCTAGATATATGTGACAAATGGGAGTAAATAGTTAAAGTTTCTTGATAAGTCTATAGCTGTGTGTGACATGTACACTCTCAGGTAAGGCTGAGCGAAAAGAAAAAAAAAAAAATCATATCGCGATATAGATACTTCTTGCAAGTTACTTTTGCACTCGGGGATCCCAGAATCCCCAGAATTCAAAAACACAGTTTAAAGCACTAACATTAGCGAGAAAATTGAAAAAATCAGATCCAAGACTGATAGCACCCTCCCTCACAACTTACCTGTCCCAGAGCCCTTAAACTCACAGATCATTTCATGTTCTTTCTCTCAGCTCATTCAGACCAGTGTCTCCGCACTCAGTCAGCTGGTTAAGCACATGAAGTCTTCATCTTGGGCCTTAAAAGACTACTTCAGTCTCAACATAGTCTGACAGTGGACTGTGCCAATGTCTGACCTTTCATTTTTTTCTTTGTAAATAGCTCTCTGACCTCTGACTCTGTCCCTCTCTATTTCAAAACTACTCCTGTCGAAAAAAAACCCCACCACTCTGGAGACCTTAAGACATGTCTCAAAACTTCAGTTTTTATCTAGTCTTAGAAATAATAATCTATTCAGAATTTTCTAGTCACAGAAAGATTAGAGTTTGTAATGACCCTCTACTGTATGAACATATATATACATATATGACATATAATGTCCAGTTTCACTGTGTGCCACAGTAAGAGGCTGATGTCTGGGCAGAGACACAGTTAGTGTAGCTGTTGTATTGTTGTATCTGACTGATAAGTGCTGCAGATCCTGTTGTTTAGATCGGTCACTGTGATCAGCTTAATAAGCCAAATATCACTAGTTAAAGGACCAAAATCCGACCAGACGAGCTCCGGTTCTCTGGCTCCGTTATTGTGTAGTGATGTTGTGGTGATTATTAACTGTGGTGACGATCTCTTGTGGACTCTTTCCTCTCTTCACCTCTTTTCTCCCAGTCACGCACCTCATCTACATCTCACTCACATTCAGGCCCGAGAGTGTGATCGCGTCATACAGGTAAAGCTCAAGGCCCCTCCCTTTGCTCTCGTCGTTCACGCCATTCAGGCTCTGCGGCCAGCCGTTAGTTAGGGCCAGTGACTGGCCCTAACTAGGGAGTACCTCACCCTGCCGCCATCTTGGTTCGTACTGACACGTCACTCACGTGACCTCGTCACCACCCCCTCTCTCTCTCCCTCACACACACACACGGTTGTACATATGTGTTTTGCCTGTAATCATCTAGTTAGTAACCAATGTTTGTTTTAGTTATAGTTGAATTATAATCGGTTTAGTATTAAGTAATGTTATTTGAATAATTATTACTCTTATTAATAAATCCTGTTATAATTTAACTCGTCGTTGTCTGTGATTATTGTGAGTATATTTGTGATAACAGCTGGATTCACGACAGTCAGTGCTCGAATTTACCCTTCAACCAACCTTCTGAGACTGTATTCTGAGCCATCAATTTGGTCATTGGTCCCTGGTGACAGGGTGGTGCCCCGAGGTTACTACTTGTAGTAAACATCTATATATATATATTGGTGATTATCACTGATAATCATTAATATTATACACCAATAACCAAATTGCCCCTACCTGTGCCCCAACATAAACTTCAAGTTTTGTCTATTAGTCTGTAATGATCATCAGCATTTACCATACTCTTTGTCCCATTTCAGAGAGTAAGAATAAAATCAGTCATGTGGCAGCAGTGCAATGCATAAAATCATGCAGGTACAGGTCAGGAGATTCAGTCAATGCTCACACCAAACATCAGAATGAGTAAGAAATGTAATCTCAGTGGCTTTGACCATGACATGATGGTGGCTGGTTTGAGTATTTCTGAAACTGCTGATGTAGAATTTTCACACACAACAGTCTCTTTAAAAAAAAATGTACCAAAGAGTTTACCAAACATCCAGCGAGTGGCAGCTCTGTGAACGGAAACGTCTTGTTGAGGAGAAACGTCAGAAGTGAATTAGAACCACAAAGACCACTCCACAGACCACTCACTACCTGGTCCACACCACTATCTTCAGCGCCCCTCGTGGTAGTGACCAGTGGTCTGTTTTAGTGACCAGGATCAGTGGACAGACTCCCTCACAAATCAAAAACATAATGCAAATTTCAACTAGCATAATTATTATCTATTAACAAGGCTCTCAAGACTCAGCTAATATTAGCACAATAACTACCAGGTAACTGATGAGAACAGGCAGTGAGGGACTAACTTAACACCAACTATCTCTTCATCATCAATATAACCACATATCAGTCTGTAGAAGGTTAACTAGCAGAGAAGGGAGCAGGTGGATTAGAATCACAAAGATCACTCCACAGACCACTCACTAACTGGTCTGGACCACTATATTCAGCACTACTAGTGGTAGTAACCAGTGGTCTGTTTTAGTGACCACTGATTTGGCTACAAACCCAGCTGCTGTTGTGAGCAGTAAAACATCTCAGAATGAACAACACGTTGAACCTTAAGGTCGGTGGTCTACAACAGCAGAAAACCATGTCAGGTTCCAAGAACAGAAACCTGTTCTAAGGACTGGATTCTAGACTCAGTTAATATTAGCACAATTAACTGGGTAACTGATGAGAACAGGCAATGAGGGACTAACTTAACACAAACTCTCTCTTCATCATCAATATAACTACATACCAGTCTGTAGAAAGGTTGACTGAACAATCCACTTCCTTTCTGTCATCTATGCACACAACAGATAAGGTTTCAGTCACTGTGACTGAGTGCAGGGACAGTCTGGACTGGCCCTAAACTATAGTGATTAATTGGCCGCCTAATGAGCACAATGCCAGAACCTCTCATATACAGCAACACTTGACAAAATTAGCTAAATAAATCTAAGGCTAAATGGGTTAAATTTAGATAAAGGTCAGCCTTTTATCAGCTTGTTGGAAAAGGTAACATAAATGATAGTCCAGGTCTATAAACCATGTGTCACAGATGTGACGTTTCACTGTTGTCTTGTCTTGTTGTCTTTTCAATGTTATTGTTTTAGTGAATATTCTTCACATATGCCAAAGTCATACTGTCTTCAAAACTCATACAAACGCACCTTATGCAATACTTTGTTTTTATTCCACACTTCACTAAGTTTAAAATGTCTTACAATCATCCTTTTAAAAGAATGACGATAAATGAAATTGGGCTTATTTTCCTAGAGGCCAACATGCAGGAGGCACAGGCACGCTCGCCAACCAGATACTGTGTGTGGAGCGGACCAACCCGGTCTCCATAGTTATTGTCCTTGGTGACTTTAACAAAGGTAACCTCAACCACGAACTGCCCAAATACAGACAGTTTGTTAATTGCCCGACCAGAGAGGGGAACACTCTGGACCACTGTTACACCACAATCAGTGGTGCTTATCACGCCGTCCCCCGGGCTGCACTGGGCCACTCTGACCATGTCATGGTCCACCTGATTCCCACATACAGGCAGAAACTAAAACTGTGTAAACCTGTTGTGAGGACATCGAAGCAGTGGAGCAGTGAAGCCATAGAGGATCTGCGGGCATGTTTGGACTGCACTGACTGGGAGGTGTTCAGGACTGCTTCCAACAGTCTGGATGAGTTCACAGAGGCTGTGACGTCATACATCAGCTTCTGTGAGGACTGCTGTATCCCATCATGCACCAGGGTGAGTTATAACAATGACAAACCCTGGTTCACAGCTAAGCTCAGTCAGCTCAGGAGGCAAAAGGAGGAAGCTTTCAGGAGTGGGGACAGGGACAGGTTTAAAGAGTCCAAGTACAGGTTTAGCAAAGCGGTGAGAGAAGCTAAACGACTGTACTCTGAGAAACTTCAGCTCCAGTTCTCAGCCAATGACTCTGCTTCTGTCTGGAAAGGGCTAAGACAGATCACTAACTACAAACCTAAACCCCCCCCACTCCATTAATGACTTCCACCTGGCCAACGATCTGAATGAGTTCTACTGCTGCTTTGAAAGACAATGGGACAGGCCTGTCACCAACCCCCGCGAGTCCAGCCACCACCTCCAGACCACCAGCTTCTCCTCTCCCACTTCAGCAGGGGCCCTGGCACCTCTACAACTAGCCACATCAGAACCCCCCTCCTCCTCCCCGACCAAAGGAACGTCTCTCTCTATCCTGGAGAGAGATGTCAACAGGCCTTTTAAGAAGCAGAACCCCCGCAAAGCAGCCGGTCCTGACTCTGTCTCTCCATCATCAGCACTGTGCTGATCAGCTGTCTCCGGTGTTCACAGACATCTTCAACACCTAACTGGAGACCTGCCACGTGCCAGCCTGCTTCAAATCCTCCACCATCATCCCTGTCCCCAAAAAACCAAGGCCCACAGGACTAAATGACTATAGACCCATTGCACTGACCTCTGTGGTCATGAAATCATTTGAGCGCCTTATCCTGTCCCACCTCAAATCCATCACTGACCCACTCCTGGACCCCCTGCAGTTCGCCTACATGCCAGCAGGTCTGTAGATGACGCCGTCAACATGGCTCGCCACTTCATCCTCCCCTCTGGCAGGAGGCTGCGGTCCTTCAGGACCAAAACCTCTCGCCACAAAAACAGCTTCTTCCCGTCTGCTATCAGCCTTATCAACAAGGCTAGAGAGCCCCACTGTCACTGATCCCCCCGATCCCCAATTGCACCAACCACCAGCACAAATTCCTTGTATGTGGAACATACTTGGTAATAAAACTGATTCTGATTCTGAAAGTGAAATGAAGTCATCTGGTTGCAGGTTGGTCTTGTTTTTTTTAAATGTCTACACTTTCTCTGGAGGTGTTTGTGTCTTGCTGAATAACAACCAATGCACAACAACAGCCCAGAAGGCTGCGACAAGACTGAAGGAAAACCTTCAGTTAATTTTACCAGTTAAATAAGAAACTTTTGTAAATTAAAATAGTTGAAAGCAATCAAAAATAATGAGTAGAAGCACAGCACTTTCATCATGTACACACATTTGAACACTGACTGATTTGTATGATCATTCATTGCTATTTTCAGCACCATTTGAGCAACTGTCAGGAATTTCAAAAATTGTGCTCACAGTGTTGTAAACCCAGCAGCCAAGATAAGACTTAAAAGCTGTGTGTGTGTGTGTGTGTGTGTGTGTGTGTGTGTGTGTGTGTGTGTGGATGGCAGATTGTTGAGCTTGTTGGAGGAAGTCGATCTGTGGAACAGCAGCCCTCTCCAGGAGTGTGTGGGAGCTGAATGTGGAGTCAGAGTGAGTCTGCAGCAGCACCCCCTCTGGGTCTCTCTCCTTCTGTACCTGCTGTTGCAGTATCTAAGCTGCTGTCTTTGCTCTGCTGGAAACGACATTCTGTTTCAAAAGGCTCACTGCTTCCTCTTGTCAGTGATAGCCGACAGCAGAGAGCATAAACAACTAATACTGGAGAAGCATTGTTTTTTTTGTTTTTTAATGTGATAGTCACAAGGTTCAATTACATTCTTCACATGAGATATGGTGAATTTATTCTAAACATTTATTTCTACAAATGTAATATGGCTATTATTTTTTGCAGTTTTTGTGTTTTTCATCCTTTATTTATTCAGTTTTCAGATCAGATCACTCACTTTACTGTTCTCTATATTCACCCTCTGTATACTTCAACACTCAGTGAAACACCTTTCAATCATCAACACTCTAAAGACATTTTATCAGCAGGTTTAGTCATTCAGAAAGGGTGAAACTGAGAGGGACAGAAATAAAAAAATATTTCAATATCCTTAGAAACAAAAGAGGTCAGTGTAACTACTATTCATATTACAGAAAGGTAAAGCATAGGTACAGCTAATCAATGGATCTTAATATTAGCTAGGTGAACAAAGCATGCAACTGGAAGTTTCTCCATCACTACACAGGATCTCTGGAGCTCATCCAGAGTGACCATCGGGTTCTTGGTCACCTCTCTTACCAAGACCCTGCTCTGGGCGGCCGGCTCAAGGAAGAGTCCTGGTTGTTCCAAACTTCTTCCATTCAAGAATGACAGAGGCCACTGTGCTCTTGGGAACCTTCAATGCAGCAGAGTTTTTTTGGATCTTTTCCCAGATCTGTGACACAATCCTGTCTCTGAGCTCTGCAGACAGTTCCTTCCTCCTTGTGTCTTGGTTTTTGCTCTGATCTGCGTTGTCAGCTGAGACCTTATGTAGAGGCATATGTCTTTCCACATCATGTCCAATCAGCTGAATTTACCACAGATGGACTCCAATCAACCTCAATAGAAATGGGAGGTATATAATATATACATGTCTCCCATTTACTTTCTAATTTATTCTCAAAGATGAACACAAATTAGTTATTTACAAAACAGGTATATATATATATATATATATATATATATATATATATATATATATATATGCCGTAGCAGGAAAAAAAAAGAAAAAAGACTTTTAATTGGATTTAGTTGGACTTTCACATCCACAGATAACAAGATAATTAAGCTGTGCTCTTGACATAACAAACTTAAATATCAGGTGAATTTTGACCTCCATAGGAACCAATGGTCTTCACAGCTTGTTGTCAGCTCTGGTGAGAGTAGAAATGATTAAATGAGAAATGGCTCATCTCATAATAAAAAGCCAATATTGATGCCATATATTGGTATAACTTCACTGCATAACCAACCCTCAATAAAACCAGATTGTTTATAGGCTATTAAGAAAGTCAAGTTGACAGGATGATCTGAAATGACTGGATCAGCTATTTCCATGAACATCCATGCAAACAGCCCATTTAATTTCACTGTAGCGTGATGATAGAGGAAAAGTGCCAGTGGCATAGGAAGTCCAATTTCATGCAAATCAGCTTGGCATGTGTGGCATTTCTGCCACTTCATTAACTTGAGCAGGCCACCGTGACCAGCTTTATTTGGTAAACTGAAGAGTTTACCAAATAAAGAGAGACACAGTTGTTACAGAGACTCTCATTCAACCACATGACCTGTGCATCTAAGTCCTCAAGTCAAATCGTTAGTGCTGACGTAAAGAGATGTTAACTGTCAAAAGTGAGTCATTTTACATACACCACTGTCAAATTATATATTGTAGCTTACAGTAATTGTTCTTCATTAAAAAGACCCTTATGGGGATTGTTGCCTGTTAGAGAGCATCCTTCAGGTTCTGCACCACTCAACTTTAATGTAGTGTTTAACAACATCCTTATTTTTGGATGTTGCTTTCCGTGCAGTGTGAATTGACTCAAACAAATGGTGGTGCTAACCACTGCAACTCAAAGGGCTCTACTTTGATGTAAGCATGTGGTGCAGCATGAAGCTCCACATCAGCCAAATGGCATTTTCATTTGGTATGGTAGAAGGTGTGGTTATGACAAGTAGTGTACTGCAATCTTATTTCCAGGAATTGTTGTGTCTTGCGTGGCCCTTCAACATATTAGTCACCTCATTTATTGTAAGAACTCCATGAGATCAAACAAACATGCTGCACTCTCTTTGCACTGTATACCATCAGAAAAGTCAGGCTTTCCCTGACGCAAAATGCTACCTGGCTTCTCGTCCAGGCCATGGCTATCTCCTGCCTTGACTACTGCGATGTCCTTCTGGTGGGCCTCCCAACAAGCTACTGTATACTGTCAGAGCAGGGGCGCCCCTCTCTATCTGCAAGAATGTCTTGAAGACTCATCTCTTCTGAGAACCTCTCCTCTCCTATCACCCTAGCATGCCTAACTAGCACTTACTAAGCACTTTTGGTGCACGTCTTTACTTGATGTCCTTACAGTTATTAAATTGATGTAGCACTTAGCACTTAATACTCATTCAAAGGTCTCCTAGTGCACTGAAGCTTTAGTGATGCAAGTCTTCACTTGAATAAAAGTGTCTGTCAAATGAGTAAATGTTAATGTAAATCTACATGGACGTTGTTGCTCTTTATCTCTAGTTGTGGAGGAAATGTACAGCAGAGGACATCGTCATTCATTTTTCATTTGCAACTATCCTGCACTGAGGATACTACATTTTTATGCTTCTGGATGTTTTTTGTATTGTTACACTCTGAGGCAATTTTTTGCCTTTTTGACTCCTGTCAGTAACATTGATTATTATCTTCAAGCTGGTGACCCCCTTGGTGACTAGATTACTCAAAATCAGCAGAATACAGAATCCAAGGATCCAAGACTGAGCTTGAAGCCAATGATTAAACATCTCTCTTTTTCAGTCTCTCTTTCACACCTTAGTACACACACACACACACACACACACACACACACACACACACACATGGAAATTATGACAAAAATTTAATTCACAAACTCCTTCAAAATTCAGAAGTTCCCTCTTAACTGTTGGGCAATTACTCAGTTAATTTAAATATTGATAATGATAAATTGATTATATTCACTAATATTGAAAATCATCAATAAATGCAAAGCTTTTACAAGTGTGTTGTTGTACTTGTTATGCTCTGGGGAACATTTTTAGATACATTTAAGATACAGTCACTTTTGAGTTGTGGAGACAAATGAGTGCATGTGTTTGTACTGACTGATGACAGACGGTTTAACTGCAGCACCTGTGATACTGGTTTAAAGAATGGATGGTCCAGAGTTTAAATGGAGGCAGGATTTAGAGGTTTCCTTTTATTATTCTCAATAATTAGATTTTTTCAGCAACATTGCTCACCTCATATTCACACCAGTAGATTAAATTAAGTTAAAGTTGACTCCTTATTTTGTTTTCAATGGATAATATGACCAATCCACAAAGTACAGTCATCCCTGTCCCTCTGTGCTTCTCAAATAGTTTCTGATCATTTTTAGCTGGAAAATCATATGTAGGCAGTCGCAACAGTAACAGGAATTGTCATAAATAATAGAAAGGCTGTGGAAACTTAACCATATGCAGACACCAGTGCAGGATGGTCACCATATGAGGATTTTAACTAGATTCAGAATAGATAACTTTGTATCTCTGATCTATGTCTGGAATTAAATAAGGTGACTGGGGAAGCTTGGATCAATATCCCGAATTAACTGATCAGCCAGGCATCAGGCAACTTGGTGTAAGTTCTCATCCTGTCTGTTGTGTGCTCCTCAGTTGTGAAAAGTGTGTGAAAGCAGTTCTTGGTAGGCAGGTAAATGTCTGAGAAAGTTGCTGGATGGTTGTGTTGAGACAGGCATTGAAAACATACTGTAGAAAACAAGTAAGTTTCTGTGTTGAATAGTCAACTGTCTTCAGTTCATTAAAATGACACTTCACTAGTGTCACTCTACTACAAACTGTTTGAGTACAGTAAATAGCAAGTGGCATCAAAGTTGCCTCTGTTCTTTCCAGCAGAACCATGATCACATGTTGCAGGAAAGCCTGGCTTTGTGAAAGTCCGTCCTTTTCTCTTGCATAAACTTGTGAATTCCAAACCACCACCAAAACTTTGGTTTACATGTTTTCCAAAAATATAATATATATTGCTTTCTTACTTCCAGTTACTACTTACTACTAGTCAGTGAGATTTTTGTTAAGGCTTTGATAATGTCCATATATCTGTACCTTAATGCAACTCGTGCCTCATAACAGGAGGGCGACAGAGTGGGACAGTTTTAGTGTTCTTCCTCTGCCCTCTGGTGTCTTCAGATTACTAACCAAAGCTCATCTTTTTATACTACGAACAAAAAAGTTGTATAGTCTGTCTACAGTGTGATAAAACTGATTAATTCCTGGGAGATTTTAATGTTAATTCTAATAAGAGATTGTGAGCTGCACAATGCACATAAAGGACAAGTGTCTCTCTCTCTCTCTGGAGTTTGTGCTTGTACACCCGGATATATGGCACTACATGGCACTCCCATTTGCTGCCCCATCATAACCTTGTCTGTGGCACTTGGAGAGATTTAATCTTTTTTTTTCTATAGAGCCCATGATTTTATTCTCAAGCTGAGGCTGCTGAATCACTGGTGAACTGAAATCCCACAAAGCTTCATAACTTTTTTATTATCTGTAGATATTTCCATCTTGTTTTTGATTACTATGATGTATCTGTACACCTGGTGATTCAGGTGGTCATAGCTTGACACATCTTGAGGCATGTCTATGATGATGACATAGAATAGGGCACTATTCATCTCATTAATTATGTCACCCTTCAAAAGTTGAAAAAATATGTAAATACTCTTACTCTGAATGGAATGGTTCCGATATTTTATTGATCCTTTTGGTCTGCGGATAAGTCCTTTTAGAACAAGGTCATAGTAAGTCAGCAGTTCACTTATCAAAATTTGAGCACAAAAACTGCTTCCAAAACCAGTTAGCACCTGTCAGCTGCAGCAACGACAATGTCAGAGTAACTCTGAATCAGCTGTCTAGCTGCTGCTGTAGATGGAAATAGTGCAGACCAACAAAACTAAGTAGGAGGCTGTAGGTGCTCCCCACCCAGCTGGCTAACTAGCTATCTGAAAAAAAGAAAGTGTAGGAAAGGTATGAATCACAACTTCTGGTCACACCTTTCACAATAAAGCGGAAATGGTATGTAGATGACGATAATGAATGATCGTGGACTGTGATTCTACCCATAAACATTGTCACATGATCTTTCAGCCAGATCGCCCACCCCCCTATGTGTACCACAGCCCCACACCTGTGAACATTAAGGTAGATTCCAGTTGTATTTCATCAATCAATTTCATAAAATTAGCCTTTGATTACGTTCTGGCCTGCCATCTAATGGATCAGAAAAAAATTGGCACAAATTTACTTGCTGACCCCAAACGTAAGATATTGTAGTAAGTGTTATGTTGTTTTTGTTTCACCATATACATTCTTTTCATGGCTTGTTTGAATGTTCTCAGTGAGAGCGATGTACTTGGCCGGGATATGATGAGACATCTGGAGGAAACCAGACAAGAGCTTCAAGACATGGCCAACGAAATAGTTTTTGATTTTTGTTTTCAATTCAGTTTAGTTTTGCTTAGTTTCCGGAGTGGCTTTGCCCATTTCAGGTTAGTTTCTATTGTTTAAAAGTGTTAAGTTTTAGTTTAGTTTTTAATAATTTCAGTATTAGTTTTAGTTTTTTAGTTTTTAATTGGACCCCTAGGCTAAGCCCCCAGTGTCTCACGATCCTAACAACCCCTCTGTGCATGGAGAAAAACATTCATTATGTAGTTCATTTTAAAATATTTATTGAAATAAAAACATGACAATTTTTAATTCAAATAGCAGTACAATATTGAGTGAGTGAGTGTGTGTGTGCATGTGTGTATGAAAGATCAGACAAAGTCCCACTTGAAGTCACTGAGCTTCTTGATGAGTGTAAACGTGCAGGTTCACTGATGTTGTCTCTTCTTTGACCATGTTCCTGCTCTTCTTGGTCTCATGTCTTTGCTTTTGTGCCACTGAGGATTAATATCAGTGCGGGTTCTGAAAAACAATGTAGAACAAAATAAATATTTATCTTGAAATATCTCTCACAAAACATTTTTTGAGTTCTTGATAAATGGGATAAAAATGTAGACACCACAAGGAACCTTTTGTCACAGTTTCTAAATGGAGAAGAAACCGTCACACCCTCTATAATTTGTGCCTTTTACATGTCACACCTTGCAGAAAAATCCCCATGACAGTTTGTCAATAACAATGCATCTGTGCAACAGTTCGGGACAAACAACAAAACTGTGAATTTAGAGCGTGGTTCTGGAAATGTCTGAATAAAGTCTCGTATGACTCTTTCTGCCAACTGGAAAACTAAGCATTAGGTCAGACTTAGTGCTTCATTACTTTAGTTCGGTTAAATTATCTTTCAGCAAAAGCACCAGCGTTGTTTCATGTTGTTGTAAACTGAGACAAAATACTGATATGTTCATTTTAGCTATAGCTAAAAAACTGCATGAAGCTTTCCAATCACTGTCCTAAATGGCAGAAAATTCAACTGGAGAAAGACTCACACTGATTTTTTTACTTCCTTGACAGAGATGATGTTATAACATTCAGTAACATTTTGACACTTTGAGGCAGAATAAAAATGGTGACATACTTTACTCAGTCGAGATTGCCTTATCAGTCCAGCTCTGGACAGCTGTGACAAAAGGCTGAGCAGGTTGTAGTGAGGCTGTGTCTTTGTGGTGACAGAGACTGGTTGGTGAATGTTCTCCAAGGGTGAAATCCAGAAGAATAAAATGCAAGCTGCAAAAACAGCCCAAACTCTTTTGCAAAATCTTGTTATGTTGGTTCATTTTTAAATCTTAGCTCCACCTTTTTTCACCTTCCCAAGATGCTCAGCTGTTTACAGTAAAGTTTACAGTAAATTACTGTAGATAATGGCATTCTGTGAAAGTACTGTAATCACATTTTTCTTCTCCTAGATTGCATTGCAGTTTACAGTATGGCACTGTATGACACTAATACAGCAGACTACTGTTCAGATTTCACTGTGAATTTACATCAAAGGCTTAAAGTGTAAGCAATAAAATCCAATTAATTTAACAGTCAATAAAGAGATGACTGTTCTATGTATTATTTTCTATCATATTACTGTATTTGTGTATTTTGTACTTTTTTTTCAATCAATGCTTTTATTTGACCTCAGTAGCATATTTCTAAAATCCTGGCTAAACTATAGCAAATAGGTTTCCAAGGAATCGAGCAATTAGGAATACCCCTTCCAAACCTCCAAAATACACACACAGACATACACACACAGACACACACACACACACACACAAGCAATGGGCGTGCCTTTCCTCCAGCTGGGGTAAATAGAGGCGGCGCAGCACCGTGCGCTTCGGACAGGGACTGGCCACGTCTCTGCGCTCCGACACCGGCTGATACATAAACAGCGCTCTACTCCATCTCTGCACAGCTCCGAGCTGCGCATCGCACAGGCTCCAGGACGAGACACAGATCATATGCTCCAGGTCGGTAGGTCTCGACTCATTAACACCTTTGTCAGGGGCTCGAGTATGTTGCGTGTGTGTGTGGATATTGTGGTGTATCCAGAGTGGGCACTTGCGGTCCGCTGCGAGCTACAGGTGTGCTGTAAAAGACCCGTGTCGATAAATGCAGTCCTGCTGCTGCTTGGGAAGGAGGCACACTTCATTAGCCTGTCACAGCGGACCGGAGACGCGGTCGCGGTCCGTGGCGTGTATCTTGTCAGTGTGTGCTGCTGCTGCGTTGTAGAACGCACGCCGTCCGTCCTGCCACGACTTTGGGGGCAAAGGTAAGTGGACTCCTGGTCAGTGCACACTGAAGGCACTGCTCCAGCACACGGTCCGTGCAGTTGGAACTGAAATGGAAAGATGAGTGTAAGTGATCTGCTGAAGGATCCTGTGAGGGCAGCGCTGGCGGTATGTTGTGCCGCCACCCCAAGATGCTGTCAGAACACTGTTTTTTATTCTCGGCCAAAGATGAGTCACGTTGATGATGAACCTTTAAAAATAACTTGAGTGTCAGATGATGTTATCTGAAACAAAGAAGGGAAAATAAACTGCAGGATAGAAAATGTGCAGATCGTTGTCTGGCCATCCAGCTGCTACTGGCCTCCTCTCTGAAAGCAGCCGCCTGCAGGTTCCCCCACTCCTCCACTCTATGAATGGTGCGCTCTGTTCAGCGGTGGTTCCGCTCTACCATTAGACTCCGGAGGAAATAAGTGTACTGTGCCCTCCAGGCTCCAGCCAACAGGTTAGGGGGGACTGTTTTCCTTCTTCATGTGTTCTGGGATGATGCTTATCAGGGCTGTAGCCAGAATTTTAGAAATACTTAAGTCAAGAGCAAAATATCCCCCATAGCTCTTCATCCATAAACCTTTCTTACTCCCATCTTATCACATGTAAATCTAATTTATAAAACATATGTCTCCTGCTAATTTTATCCTACATATTTGTATATACCTACATATATACCTCTCCCCACAAGGCCAGGATACACAGTCAACTTGAACAAAACAAAAGCTCAACATTGATTTTTCATTTGTACCTGTAACATTATTAGACTATGAGATGAGGTAGTTACAATATATTTCAATATGAATTTTTATTTGGTTATACTGCCTGGGAGGTCTCTCGTGCTCCTTCACAATGCTTTAAGTACATGTGATTTTCACACTAACAGTTTAATTCCATATCATTAACTCGACAGTCCCAGCCCCACACAGTCTCGATGTCTGTACTGTTCACTATGACAGTCTGAAAAAGGCTGTTACAGTTACATGGCTGCTTACCTACCTAATGCCTAACATTTGCTTGTGCCACCTTTAAACGCTTCCCCCTTTGTCTTCATCTGCAGCAGACCTCATCAGTGGTTCAGGCATGCTGATGGTGATTCTGTGTGTGTGACTGCAGCATCGTGGGGATCAAGGGGAATCTGTGCTTGGGCTGATGAATTGATGATGCCTCAGAGCTGTCGGTGGCTGACTGCTGTGTTCCTGTGTTCCCTGCTCACCTTTAGTGTCCTCCAGAGAGGATGACATGATGATGAGAAGAAGAATAGCACTGTGCTAAAGAATTGGAGCAGGCTGGTGAAGAATGGCAGTGATGATGATGAGAAGGAGGAGGAAGAGGAGGATGGATTACTTGTGGGTGAAAATTTGTGTTTCAGTGACCTGCTCGATAAAAACTGATCGTTACACAACCAGTTAAGACCAAAATAAGAATTAGCTCTAGAGACATCGGCTTGTCAGTCTGCTGGGTTTTGGTGCTGAAGACAGAGAATAGAAAGGTGTAGAAAACCTTGAAGATGAGCTACCTGAGAGCGAGCTGTCTCCCAGCTTGTGAAGCTGGAGTTGGGATTACACGGGCTCCGGTATGGTGGCGTTGCCTTTCATCTATGACTGACTTGCAAATGTACAAGCTGTTATGAGAAGTGTATTGTGTGTGTATGAGTATGACTGGTACTGTGTGTGTGTGTGTCTCAGAGGCTGAGAGATTCCTTTCCTTATTATAGGCTTGCATCACTTATGAATCTGCACCTGCTCTGATGTGTCTGATCTACTGCCACTGGTCTGAGATCAGCTGCTGCTCACAGCCTCAGTCTCAGTGCAACATTTTAGTGCTACAACAAAGCTGACCTGCTGCTGGAGACAGGAAACCAAGTGTGTCGCCTACAAATTATGTTTATATTCAACCAATTTGCAACAGAAAATATGTTTTGAAGGAAACATAATCGTGACCAGATTACATTTTCAGTTAACATAATGAGGTACCGTTGTTAATTCACATATTAGGCAAGTCGCAAATATGTTGATTCTGTACATATCTGAACAGATGTTGACAGAAGGAGACCCTATTCACTTACAGTGATGACAGCATTATTAAACTTTGTTTAGGCAGACTTGGTTATGGTTGGTGAAGGATTATGATAAGTTCAGAAACTTCAGACAGAACATTTATTTATCTTTCCGAACCTTAAAGCTTCTGTAAATAATCGTCACTGCCACTAGATGTCGCACTAGACCACCAGCATCTCAGACCAAAACAAATGCTTCGTCAGCCACACTTCCAGCCTCTGTTTGACCAGAACCCCCCTCCCCTCCCTTCATGTCCTCAGTCAGCAGGGTGTCACCGAGCCCAGTGAAAGCGGTCACTTAACAAGAAGCACAATTGAATGAAGTTATCCTGTGGACATGAGAGCCAAAAAAAAAAAAAAAAAAAAAAAAAAAACAGCCACAACCATTAGCCCAAGTTATTGCTGTGAAATGCTTCACGGCAATGCTAAAAGATAGCCAGCTAGCAATGGCAACATTTGCAGAACACATTTATAACATGGGTAACAGCAAGTCAACTAATGTTATCATGCTACTCTAATCATCACTAATGGAAACAAGTTACTTCCACATGGAGGAGAAGAAAACCAGTTCTGAGTCCAGCTGGAGCCTTGAGCAGCTCATAGGGTTCTCCATCTCAGTAAAGACAGACCAGTATTAGCTCCACAGACTGGGAGAGAAATTCAGCCTTAGACTTATCTGCTGGGGCCACAGCTGCACAAATGACACTGATGGAGCCAGGAAAAGCTATGGTCAGTCCACCTGTGCTCTGGTCTCCTCCCTTTCTTTGTTGGACCCTTTTTAGATCAAAACGTGGTTCCTTCAGTGGAGGACGGTAACTTTCACCCTGAATGCTGTGTACTGCACTGTGCCATCTCACCTGTGGGCAATCCCTATGTTAATAAACATGGGAGGGACCAACAGTTTAATAGGAGGGACTCACAAATGTATGTGCACTAACATTCATCTGATACCAGACTGGCTACCAAAACAAAGAACAAAGAAACTCAGACAGGATGTGACCTCGTTCTCTTATCAGGACGCCATTACTCCAGGAATCTGGATGTGAATTCAGCTCAAACCATCTCCTATATTAATAAATATAAATACTTTGCTTCAGCTATCAAAAAAAAAAAAAAGAAAAACAGCTCCCTTGATGTTTATAAAATACCAACTGTCTGTTAAGGATGGTAGAGCAAAATATTTTTCTGTTATTACTGAGAATAGCTGCCACAACCCAAGAATCTTATTCAGCACCATTAACTCTGTTATAAACCCCCTCGAAGACCTAACCTGTACCCTTGAACAATCAGCTGCGAGGACTTAAAAAAATTCTTTATAGACTAAGTTGAAAATATCTGACAGACTCTCCCTCTGATCTAAATTATCACCACCTCATACAAGAGTCCACCAGCATGTGGCATTTATATAACTTGAAGCCCACGATGCTCTGCCTTGATATGATTCCAACCAAGCTGCTGAAAGTTTTTAGGGAATTTTTTTACTTAAGTATTCTTAATATTATTAAGAGTTCTCTTTTTACTGGGAAGGTCCCACCACACTTGTGGTTCAACCCCTGAGCAAAGTAGTGGAGAAAGTGGTCCTCCATCACATGGAGGACCACATTATTGCATTCCTTAATAGCAATAATATTTTTGAGAAATTTCAGTCAGATCTTCAGGGGCACCACAGCACAGAATCTGCACTGTTGAGAGTACCCAGGGGGCTGAGCAAATCAATCCCCCTGTGGTGGATTTACCAGGTAGTAAGAAAGAACGTTTCTCTGCAGAGCCTCATTTATGTCCATGAGACATTCATGACATGTGGCAACGTTATGCAAGACGCAATATGTCACAAAGAATGCTCCAACCCTCTGAGGCTGTACTGTGATGTTCACTCTGACTTATCCAAACATCTGAGGTGCATTTTCAACACAGTCTTCTTGTGTGTAACGGACAGTATGTGCACATTGTGCATCCGCCTATGTGGGCGCATATTACTCTCTTCACAATGCACCTTGACTTCAGACCAGGTTTTTGTTCGTCAGTTTCACTATCACTCTTAAGGCCCACACACCCACGGGCACTCAGATGGGCGCACGAGTATTTGGTCCAGTCTGTGTCCGTGTCCCCCACCACCACCCCCCCACCCTTGACAGCTACCACCACAATTAGGATTGAAAACAAATTTAATAAGGTGGTAAATGTCTGTAGAAAATTAACTGGTTCTGCAGAGAACAAGCAGTTCCAGTTGAATTCTGTGAGATTGTTCCCACCCTTTCCATCAACAGTTTCTGTTTCTCTGGTTCCCTCCTCAGACCCTCTTCAGCCAAAACAAACAGATTCAAGCACTCTTTTATACCCTCTGCCATCTCCCTCCTAAATTCTGGGAGTAAAAGGTAGATGTTTTGACTGATTATCTACAAACGTATTGTTTTTGTATGTATTAACTTCTTTATGTCTTGGTGTTGTATTTATGTGCATTGTGTTTTTTATGTTTTTATTATGCATATATCCCACTGCTGCGTACCCAATTGCGCCACTGGGGACAAATAAAGTGACTGATTTGATGCTGTGGGAAACACTGCTTCCCAAACCTACCACAATTTACTGTCCCAGCTAAGCCACAACATTTTGTGTCTCTCAACCTTTTTAATTTGGCAGGGTATTAAGTATGAGTGATGGAAATGAGCAGAGCTGCAGTTTAATTAATTTGAATACGCTGCCACTAATTAAGACCTAATGTTAGGCTGTTAAAGATGTGTTGTGAGCATGTCTGACAGCAATGGACTGCAAAAGAGAGAGAAAGGTCTCTGCTGCTGAACCTGAAACACTGATGGAAGAGACCAGTTACTGCAGCTACACAGCTGTAGTCCTGCAAGAAGGAAGGAAGGGGAGAAAACATCAGTAAAATAATTCTGCCCAGACCTTGGCTCATACTACTGTGAAATATTCTCACGATGTGTTGCAAATCCCCCTGAGTGCTTACTGCACAGCAAGTGATTCCTACTTTTTATTTGGATGGAATAAGACCTGTGGACTTAGCATGAACAGTGATGATGACGACAGCCTTAACTAACGGAACAGCCACCTGCAAAAACCTAAAGCCACACTAAAATCAAACATTTCTTTATATATAATTTGAAACAATGATTACTATGATTACAGATTACTATGTCCAAGATAAAGCCAAGAAAATACTCCATGCTTATGTAAATCTATGACATATTCCTCCGAGGCCACAAAAATCAATGATTTTACAAATCTAGGAAGAATTTGGGGCTTTTTAAGTGGGCAGGGAAAGGCTACTAAGGCACCTCTACACATTCTCACACCCCCTATACCTTTTGGTCTTTCTTGTATTATGTCCATTGAAAGCAATCCCTTTCCAGTGTGAGGAACACAACTCTTGGCAGAGAAAAAGCCTCCACTTTCCAGTACAGTCTAAAGTTTCCACACACACAAGCACATACAGTCAGAGACGTACAGTGAAAAGGAAGAACTGGCAGAGTGCTGCCACCGTGGATGTTTGGGCTGGTAGCCAAAGGCTGCAGTTTACTTGAGGAAACCATCAGCTCTGTAGTTTCAGTGGAGAGAGGGAAATGTCTTTGTCCTGCAGTCAGGCCCGCTGGCCGCAGCCTGCTCCCTGCTTTCTCCTCTGCTCCACTTCAGAGAGTAATAGCTCCATATTTGTAGATGAGGTTGCCCAGACGGAATCTAGAGGTCTTTTTTTTTTAACCCATCCATCAACACCTTAATGAGCTGTGAAATGGTTTTGAACTGTTATTTTCCTGCCTGTACTTGCTTTCCTGCAACAGAAGTAGCAAGACCCAACTTCGACGCCCCCCCCATAAAAAATGTTCTTAATTGATGATATAAAATAGCAATGACAGGGCAGCGTGGATAAATGGGTGTAAATTGATTCCAGGCCCTGTCCTGCCCTGGCACGACAACAGACAGCTGCTCATGCTTTGTGAGTGAGTCTGTTGTCCCTGCCTACCTGCTAGTCCACGAGCCAGTGAAGCTGCTTAAAGGCTGACATTAAAATCACGCAATGGAGTCGTGTCCTCCACACCATGTTTTGTTTAGATCCCGAGAGTCTCATTTAGATCCAAGCCCTGAGGAGATGGGTGTAGTGTAGCACACACCCAGTGGAATTCTTGTTTACCCTCTTTCTGGTTTGCAAAAACTGGGCTTACCACCTTCCAGGCGAAGAAAAGACCTCTGACTGATATAAATAGCATACATATTGTCAGCACGTTGCTGAATGGACAAAAGCTGACATGCAGATTATGTTGCCACAAACTAGCACCTGTTCACCACATGTAAATGCAGCTGTTATTTTAGGCAAGTAATCAACTTTTGTCACTGGGCAAAAATAACCCAATAAATGACAGTGAACCAGAAAATATATGAAGAAACATTTTAACTATATTTATTAGTTTGGCTGTAGTTTTGACACTGTGCTCTTGGCAGGTTTGGTTTTACAGTGTATCTGAATCATCCAAAGCAAACCTTTTTTGGAGCCAGCCATTGTGAATCCAAGCTGGAGCCACCTATCAAGCCTGCAGTTGAGTTTGATACTGAAAGGTTTAGTGGAGTATTCCTTCAGGGGCAAAATATTAATTCTGCTCTGAAAAACCTTTTGTACCAACATGGAACACTGAAGTAGATGTTTTAGAGCTTCAAGTGTGCGTGAAGCTGCTGCAGGGCCTTTATGCAACAGGCCAAGAATGTCTCAGCAGTGATTAGTAGTTTTTAAGCAGAATCAGAGCAGGCACGGAGCTGTCGACAGAGATAAAGGAGCATGTCTGTGCTCTCCAAACAGCAGATCTCAACATGATACCACTGCACTGACGCTGTATTAATGGTGGCAGGGTCCAAGCACACACACACCTACACACACACAGACACACACACCCACGCACACACACATACACATACTTCTACGGTTGTGATGACACTCATTAAGATAATTAACATAATGGCCCTTTATCCTAACCTTAACCATCACAGCTAAATGCCTAAGCCTAACCTACACCGAATTCCACCTCTAACCCTAAAACCATGTCCTGACCCTCACAGCAGTTTGAAGGTGTGTCAGAAAGTGAGTCCTTCCATGTGTGGATAAACAGGCTTGCCTGTCCAAACACATATCTGGCACACTAGAAGCAAGGCTTGATAAACAAGCAGGACTTCCAAGTACCGTGTGTGTGTGTGTGTGTGTGAGATGCAGTAGCAGGCAGAGAGCAACTGTTTGTTGCATAAAGGCTTTTCTGGAAGGTAACAGAGAAAGCTATAGATGAGGATATTTTCTACTTTCTTGTCTGTGCAAATCGATGTTCATTTCCATTAACTTTGGGAGCAGCCTCTCTATGGAAGGGTTGGCACTAGGTGGTGGTGTAAATAAGTGCGAGCTGTTTTCCACCTCATATATTTGTGTGTGTGTGTGTGTGTGTGTGTGTGAGTGTGTGTGTGTGAGTATCAGTGCAGGATTTGGGTCAGGTTTGTGGAAAGACTTAAATTGAAAGTGGTTAATCCTCAATATCCCATTTTCTGTATGATAGTGTCCTCTTCTCTGCTGCTGTGCTCATTGCTCTGGGGGTGTTACACCTGTCAGTCAGTTTTGTGGTGTCTTATTTGTTTGAGTTTCAGTCAAAGCACTTTAAGTGTTTTGTTTCTTTTTCTTATTCTGGCCAGCCGAGGTGGATATCACTGCTCATCAGAATCTTACCATCATCCTGCCAGACTTTTTTCTCTGTAGGAAATAAATCGAGCAGCATTGAGGTTATCTACAATAAGAGGCCATGTCTGAGGAAAACCACATCCATGATAGTCAGACCACATGAAAGCTGGATGGAGCCATTGTACTTGAAACAGATGCAGTCTTTTATGATTGTTTCAGAAGGCAAGTGCAAAATTTTTATCAAGCAATATTTGTTTATGGAGAACTACATGATAGAATGAATTGGTGCAAGCTGGTTGGTCAGAGGGGCAGATGGGGCAGTTGTTTCAGCAGAAGAAAAGTTGACTGTGATTGAGCAAAGTCTGAGATGTTTGGTTTAGAGTCCTGAAGTCGAACATGATTGGAAGTGGAGGCTGGGTTAATATAAGCAAACAGATGTCCCAATTCTAGTCGATGGTCTGTCTCTGTCCTTCACTGTCCTTATTCTATCCTCCAAGTTACTTCCTAGTAGGGGCCAGACAACTGGTAAAGAGGAGGAAGGACAGGGAAGGTCCCACATCTAGCAGACACAGAGCAACATCTTCCTGTTGTATATACAGTGCATCCGGAAAGTATTCACAGCACTTCACTTTTTCCACATTTTGTTATGTTACAGCCTTATTCCAAAATGGATTAAATTCATTTTTTACCTCAACATTCTACACACAATACCCCATGATGACAAAGTGAAAAAAGGTTGCTGGAAATTTTTTCAAATATATAAAAAATAAAAAACAAAAAAAAATCACATGTACATAAGTATTCACAGCCTTTGCTCAATACTATGTGTATATAAAAATCCTGATTTATGGAGCTTTAAAAAAGAATATATAGTAGATGTGAGTGTGGTAAGGCAGGTTTTGGTAGCTTGTGTGTACCTGCAATATGCAGATCTATGAATGTTTATGACACCAGTTTGGTATCAGCAGTAGCTCAGCGGATATCTGATCTCCTTTTTATTAAACCATGAAGAGAAGACACAGGCATAGTGACGTTATGAATGCCATCCATTTTCTCCCTAATTTTTATTTATGTCTCTCTTTCTCTCTCTCTCGCTCACACTGTCTCATGGGTTTGTCTCTTGCCCAGTCCAGAGCTGCTGTCAGACCTGTAGACCTTTCACAGGGATTACTTTCAGGACACAGGGAAATTGCTTTGTCAGTTTCTCATCACAACACACACACACACACACACACACACACACACACACACACACACACACAACACATATTCATATCAGGATACAATGTGTCACATCACACACCCTCAGGAATGATGAATATACTTTTTAATATTCATCCATTAACACAAAGCATGTACATGGTGTGTATCCATATTGTACCCTTAGTGCTGTGTGTTGAATAAAATGTGAATCTACTGTTGATGATACCCTCATAGCTGTCTGCCGGCTGTCAGTCATCTTTCCCGGCTGCTCTCCACTGATATGTATTTTTGGACTAAAGCTAAAAATAATTTGTGGTACTGAGTGTATGAAAGCTGTTTTAGAAACAGCTTGATAAGTCACAGGTAATTTCAGTCACAGGTAATTTCAGGTGTAATCTGGCAATTAAAGGATTTAAGTATCCCCCACATTCCATTTATATTTCCTCTGAAGTCTGAGGTCTGGGCTTGGGCCACTTATTTTCTGTTTGTGTGAATGATGGCAGTTTTTGTAAATATCATTCTAAAGGAGCCTCCCACCAATTTTACACATCAGGCTCACTTTTCTAGTCAGTAGGCCAGTACTCACTCTGTACTGTAACAGCAACTGAACCTCTGAAAGGAGCTTTCCAGTGTCTGAGAGAATAACCCTGGTGATGTTATGATGATGTCACCAGGGTTATCTCAGCTTGGCCTTAGAGACTACAGACTTGTAATGTGGAGATTGAAAGATGTGGGTATTTACCAGGAATTGGGGGATGAAGCTGTCAAGTTGCATTGTGGGAAATGTAAGATGCAGCTTTTGAAGCATGGCCTATACTCGAAAGTGAAATTCATTCATTCAAAATTTATGATATCGCTGTCTGCATTTTTTTACCATTCTCTGTGAAGTCCCCCAACTTTGTTCAGGTGCAGTGGTAAATCACTTGAATGCTCCGTCAAGTGTCTGTGGTTATTAAGTTCTAATTGAACAGTCAATAAAAGTGAGTGAATCAACTGTAGCACTAAAGTTTAAAATACAGCTGCAAGTAGGAATCACCAGGTTCCAAGCACCTCACGAGCAGTTCGGTGTCATATGCATTAATTGCTACATTGTTGCCAAAGTAGGACTCAGGTAATCTGGGATTTCGAACCTTTGACTTTTATATCCTCAGAGACATCTCGTACAAAACTGGGGTAGTTTTGAGGGTTTAACCTCAAAGTCAGTCAAAATGTGGGTGTGAAATTGCTGTAAAATCAAACACCTGTCTGCTGGTTTTGGGAGTATATTTTGGTGACACTGAATCCAACAATGAGCAAATAAGAAAATGTTATGCATGCAGTACAAATTAATTCATAAGGTGATGAGAATCACTGCAGTCACAAACATACGTGATATCTACTATCTAGAGAATGTCTGTGCCAATTTTTGTAGCATTTGAATGAAGACTTATGGAGACTAATTTTCCATATTTAGAAAAATTAGTGAGACAAACTTTCATCACGATTCGGTGGATATTCTGAAAATTCATTCAGGTCTGTAGGGCGTAACAGTGATTTATTTAAATTTTTTGAAGGCTGGAAGGTGAAAGCAAAGCTTGCTTGTAGCATGCAACACTTTTCAAAATAGATTGATAAAAATTTCTTGAACGACTTAAGATCTGGTCTGAAGATGGGTCAGGATCACAATGGTCTGGTGGACATATTCACCAAACATGGCTTGAAGATATCTACAAAGATCTATGATGATTGATCACATGGTTAATGAGTCATGGGCAATATTCACTAAGCTCGGTCCTTTGCAAAGACTTTATGTGTAGTATCATGGAGGTTGTAATAATGACAAAATAACAAAAGTCACCCCTCCTCTCACAATACAACATGTCTTGACAATATTTCCTCATGTTGTGTATAATGTGTGACATTAGACTGATCCCATCTAAAACAGCTTTCACATAGACTGGGTATGATCACAGGAGAGAAGGACTGCCTGGTCTGGCTGATGTGATTATTTCAGAGGAGAATGTCACCTCACATATCTTTAACTGCCTCTCTCCTCATATATTCATCAACAGCAGCCACGGATTTAACACCCTATGTTTTAAATTGATGTTGGTGGTCGGAAAAAAAAAAAAAAAGAATTGATTAAATTTCTTCCATCTGTTCTCAGCTGGCAGTGTGCAATCACGTTGAGGTGATTGTGAGGATACACAGTTTTTATCATAACTCCTATCCATTATTTAAAACTTCAGCAACAGATAGCAGGAATATGCAGCTCTCCAGCTATGCTATGACCTCATGTTCCCTGCAGCGCTGGGCGCTGGCTAATCTGTGTGTGTGTGTGTGTTTGCAGTAGTGGGATGAAGGTGAGGATGAGACTCAACATCAGTGGTGTCTGTAAAAACTGCAGTAAAATCTGCCTAACCCTGTCTTGAGGAGCTGTTGACTCACCTTTCATTGGACATAGCTGCAGTTTACCATGATGGTGGTAAAAATGCTGACATTGCTGTTTCCATGCAATTTTCCACTATGGCAAAAATAATGGGAGCGATAGTAAAGAAAATAACAGAACAAGCATGAAAATTACTGAAGGCTCAGTTGATCAACATGACTGAAAACGTTTTCTAAAATTAATGGCTGCATTTATGCTGCCTCTCATTCACTCATTCACATACACACTCATCCACACACATGCACACTACCATGAAAGCTGCTGGCCTGAGCATGGGGAGCAATTTGGGGTTCAGAGTCACACCCAAGGATGCTTGATCAAACTGGGATAAAACCACTTCCATCTGCATGGAGAGATACCACCACAGGTAAGAGAGACATTATGCTTTTCTATGATTCGAGTGAAGTGACCCTTTCTCAGTCAGCAGTCTCTGTCAAACTAGTATTTTGCATTCATGCTTGGTTGAGATGCTGCAGGGAGAGTTTCCTGCAGCAGACCTACCTACCCAGGTAAAACATATATTTTAATCTGCTAAGAATGTACTTTGATGTTAGCAAGTACATTTCCAGCACATTATTGCTGTGTGTGGTAAATATAAGGACAACAAAAATATATAACAAACATATTAAGTACAAGTACATTTCTCCTTTGGTGGTACTTAAGTGTAGGTACCCCAAATACACTAGTAGTGTTCCTTAAATTGATATTTAGTGTATTTATATGAGGTATGCTACAACAAAAATAAACATCAGTGTTTTATTATCCAAGAGGCTTCATCAGTACCAGGCTGGTCAGGTGCGAGCAAGAACTGATGAAGCCTCTTGGATGAGAGGTGAAACATCTTCCTAGACAAATAACCAAGTCCAGTTGCTTTCAATTTAAAATTCCTTTGAGACATTATGACCTGGACAAATGAGAATATTCACAGGCTTATTGCACATCAGTGTTTTATTAGTGCACCACTTGATAGTGTGCTTTGAATGCTTTTAATATAAGTTCAGTTTTAGTGGATATTTCATATACTGTTATGGAGTACACTCATAGCTTGCTTTGAAGAAGTTTACTTTTGTTAGACTTTCAAAATATGTTTTAAGACATAAGTTGGTGTGGCAGCGTTGAAGTGAACTTAAAATAAGTGTATTATGATTAAAATGACTTCAGATGTAAATTGGTGTATTCTTCCAAATTGCACCATAAACCAATTCAAATAAGTGAGCATTTGGTCCTTTCTTTAAAGGTGTGCTTTGATCAGTTTAAAATCATATACACTTGAAGCTTTTTTTTTACCTTTAAAATACTGAATTTTACCATTGAAACTACAGTGCACTTTGAATATTTTGAATAAGTTATTGATACATTTTTTAATTTAATTTTGAAATGTAATTAATGTTTGATAGCTAGTGTACTTATATTATTGTGCTATTATTATTTTAAAAACTTAGTTCAAATACCTTTTTCCTCCTTGTTAATCTGTTCCTAACTGCTAGGATGTAACTGACACAGATTTGTATTAATCAAAGACAAAGGTCTGTGTTAATCTAGAGGTTATCCAGAGTTGGGATCAACCTGAAAAGGAGCGTGGTGATGGATGAACTGGTCAACCTGCCTCAGGCCTAATGTCCCTTTTCAGACTGATATATGCCACACACCTAGACTACCAACAAGTGCATGAAAAATACATCCAGCTGTGCTCAGCAGACAGAGATCGACCTTGGTTGAAGCGAGCTGGTACCCAAAAATCAAACTTTGAAAAATTAGCTTGTAATTTAAAATACAGGTCAGAATAATTACAGGCCCTACTACTGCTCCAGATATCAGGTGCTGTTTTGCACTGCTTGCAAAGTATATTTTATGGCACTGGCGCTGATTTCGCTGTTTGATATCACGATGTTTGATACAGACTTCAATTTGATTCCATATCTAATCAGTTTAGGATCTTTCCATTATATAACAAACTGAAAATCTAAGATGTATAAAGACATCTGCCTTTTTTAAAGCAGGGGGACCTCCAACCTGTAACTCAAGACGCACCAGTGGCTCTCTGCTTGTTTCTGAGTAGCTCAACAGGCACTTAATCACTAGCAAAATGCTGGTAGCTCTCACAGGGACTAAGGTTGGAAACCTCTGTTTAAATATTAGAAAAAAAAAGAAACATTTGCAGAAAGTTTTAAGACATGATGTCCCTTGACCTTCAAGTTATTTTTTTTTTAATTAAAACTTCTAAATTGAAATCATTTAGATGAATGATATATTTTTGTCTTTTGATTTTTGTTGTTTTTTTTTATTTCAATGCCCAAGGAAAACATCCACTGACATATAATTTAATTATACTTAATATACTTCAATGTGCACGTTAATAATGTTCAAATGTTTTCAGTATACTTAGGATGCTTATGATGCTTACTTCTTTTATTCCACTTTTCAGATCACTTTTAATACACTTATACACATATACAAGAAATAGAGTTATAGTTCAATCAACATGTGTGGATAATACATTTAAAATGTAATCATTTAAATTTGAAACTACTTTCAAGTGCACTTAAAATATAATTAAAATAGCGAGTTGAAATGAAGTATATTTTTAAAAAGTACAGCATGAGTAAAAAAGAAAAAAGATATACTTATGCAAATATTAATGGTATCTCAAATTAGTACAGTCAAGTACAACTAACTGTATTTTGGCATAACTTTGCAGCACTAATGATATATCATTATCATACTAAGTACATTATTTGCACAGCGAAAATAGTATACCTTTAGTACATTAATCATGTGCACATAGAAGTATACTGTGTAACAATATATTTGTGGGGTCCAAAAATGAGGACCTAATTATATTTGTGGGATCCGTGGAGCTTAATGGGGATCAAAATGCTGGACCCCACATATTTAAAGGGTTGTTTGAGGGTTACTTGGTTTAAGGGTTACAGTAAGAGCTAGGTAAAGCATTATGTCAATGAGTGTCCTATGAGGGACAGGGAGAGAGCTCTTTAGATTTAAATAAACGAGTACAGCAGTGTGTGTAGGAATATAGACAGGCAGTTTACAGAGTGCCCTGTTTGCTGTGAGGTTAGTTTCCCCTTGAACTGAGGGTTGTGTCTTGCTTCACACAGGCGAGGTTTTAGTCAAAATAGCGGGATTATTGTTGAAGCGTTGCTTTGAAGTGTCGCCCTGAAACACACGTTGACAGATCCAAACACTTTCCTGAGCATTTGTTGCTGAAATGATTATGCAGCCAAAGACTGCAGACTTTTGGTGAGGGGCATTAGCATTTGTCGATAGAGAGAATGATGCCTGCGACATTTGACAGTAATCCATGGAGGAGAAGAACGTACGATTTTCTATGGTAGATTGTAATTACATTCTCTTTGTCTGAAGGAGATATTTCCTTATTCAAAAGCCAATAGACACCCATAGGATAATGGTCATCTAAGTGTGGAGCTGCTGCCACCACTCCTCTATAAAAGGTTTTTGTCAATAAGCTGACGCAGGCAGATGGAGGTGTCGACTCTTCTAGCTCATAATTCATTCTGATGTCAAATCAATGGCTTAAATGATGTATATGCAGGCTGGCATTCATGGCTGTGTGCAAACGAATGTGCATGTGTGTGCTGATAGTATTATAGAAGCTGGCTGTAATCATGTTGTGTGTGAGAACAGTGTAGGTGTGTATTAGCCAATTAGTCAGCTGCTTAGATGATGGAGCTGCCTCCCCGGGTCCTCGTAGCTCAGGGCTCAAAAAGAAAAATGTCTGTGCCAATAGCTTCCATTTATAACCCCATTATGAGGTAGAAAATCTGTGTAAATTGTCAAATGGCAGCCAGGACATTTATTTATCTCCACTGCAAAAAGAATGAGAACTTTATTTGGAACAAGCTTAAATTTATCCCTTATTCCTAAATATTAAAAAATATTGTAGTCAGGCTTATCGGCGTTTTTAGGGGCAGCACAGTGGTGCAAGATTCTGGGTTCAAACCCTGGGCCTGGGGCCTTTCTGTGTGGAGTTTGCATGTTCATGTCTGTGTGGGTTCCTCTGGGTACTCTGGCTTCCTCCCACAGTTCAAAGACATGCACGTTAGGTTAATTGGTGACTCTTAATTGCCTGTAGGTGAGTGAGTGTGTGTGTGTGGTTGTTTGTGTCTATATGTTAGCCCTGTGATAGCCTAGTGACCTGTCCAGGGTGTACCCAACCCTTGCCCAATGTCAGCTGGGGTTGGCTCCAGATCCCCCATGACCCGGTTTCAGATAAGTGGTATAGATAATGCATCGATAGAGCTCCCTGTTTTATGATCTGCTCCCATTTTACTTAATTAATTGAATCTCATTGATCTTGATGAATTTAGTTTAATATACATTTCCACAGCACTAATTGCATCAGCACAACAACAGAATCCTGTCATACTTTCAACTTTTAACAGTAGTACAGTTTTCATTCATTAATTACCTCCAGTCATTTTCTCAGGCAGTGTTACTCATGAACTCAACACTTTGTGCACCAATGTTTCACACTTAAAATCTTCCAGTGGTTCAAAGACCTAAGCCATCAACAGTGAAGCAGATTCAATGGGAAGTATCAGTGAATTTATGATGTGTTGGCCACTACTGAGTTTTTTCTTCTTTGACACTCTGTTATTTTGGAAATCATTTAAGAAGCTGAGCTCTGCAACTTTTCATCCAAAACTCGCCTTGTTCAAGCTGCAGCTACAGCTGGATGAGATGGTTACACTTACATGGGAAATTTCCAGTAATAAAACAAATCCTCCTGCGGGATATGTCTGTCCATGTTCTGTATCATTGAACAGAAAAATGCTAAGTCAATAAGAAGGTTTGTTTAATACAACAGGCTAGTGTGTGATGTCATTGTAGTGTATTATATGATTGCTGAAAAAACTTCTCACAACCTGTTTGCTTGTTTTAAAGTCAACTCACTTCCATGAGTACACCACAGAAAACAGACAGTTGAAGTGTCAAATAATTCTGTATGGTTGTGGAGATTCACGCTGAATAAATTATTTGTGACTTAAGTGGAGCTGAAAATAGTTTGTTTCCACTGACCTCCTGAGGTTTAACTTCTCAACTTGCTACAGTTATGCAGAAAGGTATGTGACTACATGAGGGCATCATTGTTGGGCATGGTTACAGGTATAACAGAGCTCAGAATCACTGAAGAAACTGACAATTACTTTTCAAGCAAAGAGGGAAGTGAAACAGTGCTGGCTCCCTGCTGTTACTAGCATAGATTCAGCACAATAAAGTAATTATTGTTTTTCTATTTCAAATATCAAACGCTGCTGCCTTGTAGAAGCTAAAACACAGTGTGAAGTTGCTCTTTGTTTGATAAACTCCAAAAAGCCAGTGACAGACAATGGAAAACAGTGGATGTGTTTGGAAATTAAATCAGACATAATGTAATGTCCCATCTTCATGTTTACGCTCTGCCACTACCTCTTTAGCCTGCTGAGAATAACTCAGAGGTTAATTATTGGCCTTCGCACTGAATAGGTTACTGAAGGACTAAGAACTTCCATCTGCTCTCAACCTACACTTATCCTGCTCAGGGCCATGAGGGCACAGGTGTCCCAGCATGCATTGCGGCAGAGGCAGGATTACAGTCCCTACAGTTAATTGGTTGATGAATGTTTAATGGAGAAACTGGATTTGGCAATACTGCCTTCAGATTGACAGGTCAGCTGAACAGTGACCGCTCTGTAAATAATGTAAATTCTCCATCAATAGTGAATAACTGCAATGTGATCATAGATGCTGTCTTTTGTTGGAAAACTCAGAGCAGACTTTTGAGTCGACTTTCTGGATTGAAGTGAAGTGAGTTGGGGTTATGGGATGAACTGAACTAGATCTTTGTCAACTGTACTGAACTCTGAAATGAATACACACACACACACTGTGACACACAAATCTTGCTTAGATTAATACTTTAGTGAAACACATAATTGAATTGTGGTCATTACTATTGTCATCTGTAGCTTTGGCTGGCACCCCTCTCTACAAAAAACGGCCTGTTGGAACAGCTATACAGAGACATTAGCAAGATGTTCAAAGAACTAGTTAATTTTGGCCATAACCAGGGCTTCAGAGCTTACAAGTGGATGCTGGGGCAGAGGAGGCACATTTGAAGTGCTATATGAAGCAGCAAATTCAATTCAGTTCAATTCATTTATTTTATATTGCACCAAATAACATACATACATTATCTCAGAGTACTTTACAGAGTAAAGTCAAGTCTTTACAATGTTTTACAGAGACACTGTCAGTTCCACTATGAGCAGCAGTCAAGAACTCAGAACCATCTGCCTTGTCCATTGAGAGAAGAGGAATGGGGGAGAAATGAGAAAGAAGGGGGAGAGGGGGAGAGAGAAAAGAGAGACCAGGAACAGCTTTACATACTGTTGTATTCAAGTGCTGTCAGACTGGTTAATATAATGATATTACTATTACTATTACTATGATATACTATTACTATAATAATGTTATTACTAATGACAGCAGCAATGATAACAGCATTATTATTATTATTATTATTATTATTATTATCATCATTATTATGTAAACAGTTGAAGGTCACTCAGTTCAGTCAAGTATTCAGTTTGTGTGTGATCATTCAGATGTGTGTGGAGCCCCCACTGTGGGTTTCTCTGGTTGTAATAGAGTACCATTCTCCCTGAAAGCATCTTAATTTGAATCCTCTGAAACAATCATCATCATTAACAAGCTCTTCCAAACATACCACGCGATCAATTATGCATGAAGGCTCAATGAGCCAGTTAAAAGTCCCAAATCTCCCTCTAATGGAAATAATTTGTTATTTACAAGTTCAAAAATCATCCCTGTGTTTCTTCCTGCTGTAGAAAAGACCAAGGCCCTGCTGTTGATGCTAATTCTCTGCACTAGGTTGCCAGTGAGAGTGCTGGCATATATTACCATGAAGAAGAGTCTTTTCGATGCACTTGTTAAATATCCTGCTGTCTTTTGATTTACTATCACTGTGAGGGACCGAGTGGTAAGGCGATGAGGAGTCACAGGTATCTTATCAAAAAAAGTTTATTTACTCTAAATTAACAAACTTCCAAATTACAAAAAATAAACCAAACCAGTCTGGGCCCATAAAAGAGGTCAAAGTAACAAAACTAACTGAGGCAAAATAACCTAGAGCTCAAACTAACTCAACTGACCTACAGACAAAGAACACAAGGGAACATATATACTGGCTGATCAGACCAGCTAAGACACACAGGGGGATAACATAAAAACCAACAATTTAACTAACAAATAAACAAACAGGACAGTTGGCCTCAAGCTTAACATAATATCTACTAAACCTACACAACAAAAAGAAATACCCTACTGTCAAACTAAGATCTAAATAAGTAAATAATCAAACATAAGAACTCAAATCCCCCCCATATTGACAGACACTTAGTTCAGTCCTAATTAACACATCCACTATAAAAGTCTCCAGCTTCCTCAGGAGCATCCTTTGCTCAACCCCAGCCAGATGACCCAGGCAGCAGAGGTAAGGAGACCCCGAGCACCGGCAAAACAGAAAGAATTAACACATCTTAGGGCAACTTATATAAATAAACACAAATGTTAAATGTAGAGAAAACTAACCCTGTGTACTGCCAATTAAACTAAATAATATAATATGAAATAAACCATAAGTATACCATATGAAATAAAGAACTATGTGTCCTTCTTTACGTGTTCACATGTGCCATATGAGTAAAATGTAAAGAAAACCTAAAATAACTAAAGAGATGTCAGTGCATGGGGTTACTGACTTTTAATGTGTGGCTGCACGTGTGGCCATCACAATCACATTCAAAGGAAATTAAACATGTTTGGCTGAAACCTAGTGCTACCCAGCCTGCAAGTGCTTGGGTGTGTGTTAACAAAATCCACATTATTTCTTTGGTGTTAGAAAGCTTGTGATGTCACCAGGGTTGAGTTTGTTTTTTTTGCTTTTGCAGTAGACTAGTTTAATGGGAGTGGTCAGCTTCACGAAGAACAAAGATTAACTAAATCTGAGGCTTAGAAAGTTACTAATGTTTACACCCAGAATGATTAATCTTAAAATCTGTGAAATGTAAAAAAAAAAAAAAGGTGAACAAGAGTAAGAGTCTACAGCCGTGCCGGCAGCAAGTTATAAGGCCCAGCTGTTAGACTGGGGACCATAGTGGAGCAAGTGGAGCTGTGACCTACCAAGCAGATGGTTTCTGGAGTGAGATGTGAACGTTCACTGACTCCTGGTTGATGACCTTTGACCTTCTCGGTGTCTGGTTTGCTAGCTATGTTGTGAAATGACTAATGAAATGAGTATGCAACAATTTTCAGAGATTCAGTAATATTTTTGTATTTCATTTTTGTTATTACTTTAAACCCAAATGAGTTTCCAGTAAAACATCCCTGTAAAATTATTACTGAAGTCTCAAGTTTAGCAGCTTGAAGCTCAATTAGACGTGTTGCTATCTTAACCCCTCCCCTGAAATAAGTGAATTAATCCCACTGAAGAACTAAACAGCTTTGCAAATGACAACCTTAGACATCCATCTAAAAGTTGAATAGATCGTACACTCAGTTATAGCTCATCTCTGATGTAGGTCTGCATTTCCTTCCACCAACATGTTGTAGCATCAAAAGTATGATATCTCTGCAAGGTATTTTTAGATATGATTGTCAGTTGCTCTCACATGAACACCAACACATGCAGACACACGTAGCGCTCACACACTTCAAACGGGGAATTTACAGTCCAAGTTGTCCGAAGTGTCTACTTAAAAAATCTGCCTCTGTAATTACAAATGCACAGCAGATGAAGCCATCAATCATGTGGTAGGTCTAGGACTGCAGGGAGCGTTATGAGACTCCGCTATAGATAGTCTCAATTGCACACATTTGCACACTAACTGTGGTGCATGCCAGAGATGTTCTTATATGTCAGAGGAAGTGAGGAAAAGCAGCTCAAATATTCTAGTAATTTCTCCCATATGGCCTCAGTTGCAAATGCTCTTTGACAAGGACAGATGTGCTGATATTGGCCTTGATATTTGGCAGCCAAGTAATTGTATCCATACAAACTGCATATGAGTTGCCTGCTTGAATCAAACATTCTTGCCATTTTTTACAAACACAGCTGATCCTTGCATAATTGCTGCATTAAGGAATGCCAACACAGGGCCAACACATATTGAGCTCAAGTCTTTACTTGAACCCAAACTATAACTTAACAACAACAACAATCAGCAAATCTCACATGCAGACCAAAGCCAACAATGTGTTTGTAACAAGTCAGTGTGGACACAAACAAGACCAGAACTAAAAGGGTCTGGACAAATGAACTGGATTATAGGTGTTACAGTCCCATATTTTACACTAACCCTAACCCAGTGTTGATCTCCATCAGAAGAATATATTTGTGGTTTTAAGAACCAAAAACCACCTCAGTGTAGGTTTGCATCTCCTCTCTCAGGCTTCTCTCTGGAGCTCTATTAACAACAGGTCAGTCAGCCAATTGGAAAGGAGGCTCTGAGCCCCTTGCTTTGATAGTTTCATAGTATTAATATAGAATCTAGACCTACCTTGTAATTTTAAAAATATGTGGAAATCTCACTTTATACAACATGGGACATTTAGAAATTGACCTGAGATGTCGCTGAAATATCTCTGAATTTCTTATGTATTCAGTATGATTGTTAATCACTGTGTACTCAGCTGAAATATTTTTGCATAGCAACCAGTTATGTGAGACAGGCTTCAGGATGAGCCTGCTGACCTACAGCAAGCCTTTACTACTGTCAGTCACATGCTCCAAGCAACACCACAGGCCATAGATCACATCCGCAGTGAAATCTTGTCTCTGCTCTCTGTGCTCTCCCAACTCCCTCATCAGTGGAGGAGGATTCACAATTCCACTAATGGACAATCATTTTCAAACCCCGGAGGGAAAGAGAACATACGCAATTAAAAGAGCTTCCACCCTGCAGGAACCTGTTAACGAAGAAAAGAAGCTTTGGCTGAGTGTTGACCATAGATGCCAAGACTTTGAAACACGTAGCTACAGCCAAACCATTAGTACAGTTGAATACTTGTGATACCTCTACTAGAAAGAGAGTGATGAGACACTCCCCTCTGGCAGGAGGCTGCGGTCCTTCAGGACCAAAACCTCTCGCCACAAAAATAGCTTCTTCCCATCTGCTATTAGCCTCATCAACAAGGCTAGAGAGCCCCACTGTTGCTGATCAATTGCACCAATCACCAGAAAAAATTCCTTGTATGTGAAAACATACTTGGCAATAAAACTGATTCTGATTGTGATTCTGATTCTGATTCTGATGAGTGGAGTGAGAGACCAGGTCTGATTAAAAACAACAGTCTGTGTAATATGTCACAGGAAAATACAACTCTGAATGGATTAGGAGATCCAGCAGGGCTTCTGTGCCTTCTCCCTCGCTGCCTTCATGAAATAATATCTGTCCCTGTTGTGGTTTCAATTAAACTCCCTGACAGAGTGAGAACAGGTGAGGCTTTGTGTGACTTTATTTCACAGATCAAAACTCAGACTGGAGGTGAATACAGAAACCAATCAGTACTTTGACGCTCTTAGATGGCCCGTGCAAACAAAACAGTGGGCTGATAATGTGGTTGAGATCAATATCTTCTGATGACATTCATAACAATAGTAACTATTTTAAAGTGAAAATTAAACGATATTTAGTCCTTGTCCTGAGACTTGTCAGGGTGGGAAAAAAAAAGATTTCAAACAACCTGAACCTGAAAGACCTGAAACCTCTCCTCTTTACACCAGACTGAGGAACTACATTACTGAAATGGATAAAGAGGCAGACAGAAAGAGAATCCTCCAACATATTGATAATAAAAGGCTGGAGGCTTAGAAGAGAGAGGACAGGCTGATGTTTACTGCAGTCAGGGGTTACTTATCTTATCTGTATTGATAAAGTTGTGGAACCAGTTTAAATTGTGGTCAAAATCAATTCAGCAGAGGAGATATCCTGATGTCCTAAAACCATTGGATACTCCATTTCTTTTCCTTAGACCCTTCTGACTGGTAAACACTCACATCCTTCAGCTTTTTATGCCTCCAGGGCATCGACAGCTAGAGTTGGAGCCCTTATGTTTTTGGGTTGTCTGCCGTCCCATCCAACAACTCCTCCAACCTTAACAACCATACAGGTTGTTTTTTTCAACCCTCTGGTACAACCCATAGGAGTGTTTCCTTAAATAGCACCCCTAAAGTGCCAGGCGTACCAGATCTTGGTTGTCATGGTTACCATGGTACCAAAAGCAATGTACCTACGTTCATCACCATGGTTATTATATGTTACATGGTTACTATAATAACAGTCATGGCTTGGTTTGGCTTAGGGAAAGCTGGTGATTTGGGTTAAAATAAGTACTGCTTCAACATTAGACAATCTTTGTCTGACAAAAACCATGTTGTTATTATTGTAACCATGACAACAGTCGTGGATAATAGAAACAACACAAACTGCTTCTTTCACATGGGAATGAAGCACCAGTCTTGTGTCATGTTCCTTTGTTTTATTGACGTGTCGCTCTATAAACTCACTGCACTTTTCCCTTTGCTCCTGTCATCATTAGTACGACCACTAGATGTCGCCTAGCAACAAAATGTAAGTATAGGTCATACTAACCTGCTGCACAAACGACTCGTCTCATCCCATCCTTCATGGTGCTTTGATTTCTGGTGCATTTTCGCCACCTTCTGGTGAGAGGGAAAAATGCTCATGTATATTAGTTGCAAACAGATATGTTCAGTTCACCATTTACCAAAAACGTGAGCACGCTCAGTGAACACACTGAACACACAGACAAGTCCATCCTTAGTACTCATCATCTTTCTGGGCAGGAGTTTAAAAACCTTTGATATTCTTAATCCAGACGATTTGTCAAATCCCTGTGGCAGAAGCTGTTAAAAAACCTCATCTCTGTGGTTTAGCTCATCAGAACTTTAGCAGACTCCGTTTTTGAAATATATAAGATGAAGTCAATGGAGAATAAGAAGACAATTACAATCTACTCCAGCATGTCATTAGCACAACATACCGTAAATGATGAAGTATAACTAGAAATGGGCAGGAGACAGCAAAGAGCTCTACTGATTTAAATTATATTAAACTACAAGAGAAGGAAATTCTGTAGGAGAGAAATTCACTGAAACAAGTGAGGATAGATAAAGTAATATGCATATTATTATAGACAAGTAGACAAAAACACTACCATGGGAAAAGTAACTGAAGAAAGTAACTGAAACTGGTAATAAAGTCACACAAATTAAATCAGCTCACACCCACACAATTAATTGTTTTTTTATGTGTATAACAGGATATAATACAATATGTCAACCTGATCTCTACATTCAGCCCACAGCAGTGGAAAGTCACTGTGTCTGAAAGCCTGCTCAGAATAATAGAAAGGTGGAGAACAAACACTGGAGGTACTAGCGGTCTCTGTAAAATGAAAGAGTCAGGGTCAACAATACAATTGCTTCAAGTGTTGTGTCTGGCAAACAGTGCACCATGAAGCAAGGCTTGTGGTGCTTCTTTAAAAATGGTTGTGAGCTGTACATGTTACCCCCCCCCCAAAAAAAAGCCTTTTCTCTCAGTTGCATGCAATACATGACATTTTCCTCAATCTCCGTTGGAGGTAAAGACTCTTGCAGATAAGACAGTATGTGGTAGCGAGCGTGTGTGTGTGTGTGTGTGTGTGTGTGTGTGTGTGTGTGTGTGTGTGTGTGTGTGTGTGTGTGTGTGTGTGTGTGTGTGTGTGTGTGTGAATCACCAGCATGTGATAATACGAACATGCAGTAGTAGGGAAAAGAACCCAAATGCAGACGCCAGAAACAAAGTCAGTGCAGTTCAGTGATCTTATACACAACAACAACAAAGGCTTACAAGCTGGTGAGTTAGGCAAGGGTCAAACAGGTCCAACAAATCCAGTCAAGCAAGCAGGAATCCAAGGTGCAAACAAAACAGGCAAAAACTCTAAACACAGGGAAGACAAGGCTATAAATACTCTGGGGACTAATTAACTATATGAGAAACAGGTGAAAGAGAAAACTGGCAGGAAACTAGAAATACCGCCTCGCAGTTCAATGCCTCCGCCAACCGGTCAGGCTGCAGGAAATATGGCCCTTGATCTTTGACTGAAATAAAATGTCATCACAATGTCATTTGTGTTAGTGTCATAATTAGTGTATGAATTCTAGAGTTATAGACAAAAATGTATTCTGAGGTTACAGTGACCTTGACTTCTGACCTATTACCATCAAAATCTAATCAGTTCATCCTTTCATCCAAGTGGACATTTGGGCCGGGTGTAATGACGTCACCTCCAGGCGTTCCTGAGATATCACTTTCACAGACATGAATGTGGGATGGGCGTCCAAGTGAATGTTTGAACCAAATCTGAAGAAATTCCCACAAGGCGTGACTGAGATATCACGTGGAGGCGAAGTGCAAAGCATAGCAAAAGCACAAAGACAGGAAGTAACACAACAATGAACTCATGGGAAAGTAATTTCAAAATAAAACAGGAAATAGTATAAAAAGTCATTGCAGGACAAATTGTGACACTGAGAAGTGAAGAATTGTTTAATTGTCTTGCAAAAAATACAAAGTGTAGCTAGTAACAGCAACAATAAAGCCTAATCATGCCTGGTGCAGGATTACATGGCTGGTTTCACTATAAACCCTGACTATGGCTGATATCTGATGATACACTGACTTCAGATAGAATCCATCAGTTACACAAAGGTATCTACTCACCTGTCAGTGTAGGAATCTTTAACTCCAGCTATCTGAGGGCCATAATGTGCTGCACGTCAGCCTTTCTCTTCTCTTTCTCCATTTTGGGATCAGGTCAATCCAGTTAAATCCAGTGATGTCACTAAGTACACATCCCTTATAACAGAAGAAATGTAAGACCAAAATGCATCATTTGAAAGGGAACATCTTCTATCCATCCATCCATCAATTGTACTGCTTATCCATACAGAGTTGTGGGTACGCTGGAGCCTATCCAAACCTGGACGGGTCACCACAGGGCTGATATATAGAGACAAACAACCAGTCACACTCACATTCACAGCTATAGGCAATTTAGAGTCACCAATTAAGACACATGCACATCTTTGCACATCGGGGAGAACATGCAAACTCCGCATGAACCCAGAACCTTCTTGCTGTGAGGCAACAGTGCTAACCACTACACCATCGTGCTGCCCTTACATCTTCTAGTTTCTGAAAATGTGCTTGTTTTGCATGGGACTAAAACCCAACATCACACCCTATATCAGCTGATACATAGTATTTATTTTATTATTACTATTTTGTATTTATTTATTTTGACCTTGTGAAAAAAAGTCATATTTGATAATTTTTTTTACATCCCTACAATT
Source organism: Trachinotus anak (assembly GCF_046630095.1). Classification (NCBI taxonomy): domain Eukaryota; kingdom Metazoa; phylum Chordata; class Actinopteri; order Carangiformes; family Carangidae; genus Trachinotus; species Trachinotus anak. The sequence continues at coordinate 369,107 of NW_027273862.1, read as the reverse complement.
CTACAATATTGTATTTTATATTCACATTTATCAGAGAGCCATAATTACTTTACAGAAGAAGACTTTAGTCCACATATAAAACACATGTTGACCTTATAAATTCATGATGCTTTGTTTACTTTGACGTAAAGTTGTTTAAATTGGCTTCATCTCAACCAACTAAAATGCTAAAATGCTTCTTACAAATGAATGAATTAGTAATAATATATAACAATATTACTAATAATAATAATAATATGTAATAACAGGCCCCATTTCTCTACTAAATACTTTTTTGCTAATACAATTAGTGTAATACCAAATGCTTACATGTCATTTTCAGTGCAGGACTCTGTGTTTTAATATTGCTCTGTTGACTCAAGGAAAGCTGAGTACTTCCTCCAACACGGGTTAAGTCAGATTTCTCTTGGTTCTAGTTATGTTGACGTTATGTGTATGTTGAACTAATAGGTGTAGCTTTCTAGAAGTTTAATGTTGGTGAAGCCGCAGATAATTATCACAAAACACAAACTGCAGTTTCTCCCAGCTCTGCAGAGTTTTTTAATGTCTTTCAGCTCATTGTTCTGGTTTTATGGGCTTCAGCTTTACCGTTATGATTCTGTCTTGCTGCTCTCACAAACCTTGTCTCCAGCAGTAGCAGTAGACACGATTATTACCAGCTTCCCACCTGCCAAAATCTGATTGAAAGGGCCTATGTGGAAGCTTCCTCAGCAGACTTCAGTCACTGTGTCTTTACTTCAAGTTGAACTGGAACAAATTTATTCCTTAGTTAAAAAACTACTTTGTACTTTAAGAGTGAATAGAAATGTGCACATCTGCTTTTACACTGGTTCATTATATTTATGTTATCTTTGAAAAATGTTGTTTTTAGCATATATAGGTTCTATACCTCTATGTTTGATGGCATTTTAAACAGAGATTCAAATATGAGCTAAAAGGGCTAAAAGAGAAAAGGGTCCAGAGTGACCTCTAGACACTCAATAAAGCAAACCATCAATTAACACATGTTTTCCTCTTTCCCTCAGCTGTCAGCAGGTGTCATTAATTGTTACAACCCAGCTCTTAGCTCCATGAAGCCCAGAGGCAGGGTGATTCACACCTTCTTGTAATCATCCTAGCTATACTGAAGACATGGTGTGTTGTGCTCCGGGCTATACAAATTGAATGTGTCTCAACTTTAGCCATGCCACATAATGTTGCTGTCAGACAGAGAATGAAAGCTACACCTGGAGGGAAGTGAGCAGTCTCTTACAGATTTATGATGAGCGACTTTAGAGCAGCTCCTCATCTTTTTCTTCTGCAGAGCATCCTCGTAGTACAAGGAGACCATCCCTGTTACCTCAGGTTGTACTGCTAGTACCAATTACACAGTGTGGTGCACGACATCAAAAGTGATGTAAGGCTCTTTGAGCTCTTGCTAGTGTGCTTGAGGTTTGAAAAAGAGGAAAAGCTTTTTATCTGATGAGAGCCTTTGAATGTGCTCAGGTTGAATGAATCACACAGAAAACCAGTGTATATGTTAAAGGTCTCATATTATACAAAGGTATTATACAAAGGTAGATTTTCATTTGTGTTTTGATTATAAAGCAGGACTAGGTTCTATATTAATACGGTGAAAGTATCAAAGCCTCAGTCCACAGAGAAATGCACACAGCCTGTATTCAGAAACTGAGCATTAAAACCAACCGTCAGGACTTCTGGAACTTTGTGATGTCACAACAAAGCAGTCACCACTCTTAGCCATACCCCGAGCCCCGCCCACTTGGACCCACCATCCAATCTTGCAGGATTTGGTTTCTCTGAGTGGTTACTTGAAATCAGCTATATTTTATCTGATCACTCAGAAAACAGTCAGCCAATCCAAAGAGATGATCAGATCCCCTCCTCTGATTGGCTGACTGATCAGTTGTTACTAGAGCTCCAGAGAGAAGCCTGAGAGAGGAGATGTAAAACTACACTGAGATGGTTTTTGGTTCTCAAAACCACAAATATATCATCTGATGGAGATCAACACTTCAAATAAAACACAGAAGAGTAAAATCTGGGACCTTAAGTCTGTTTCAGGCACAGAGTGCAGTATCAGTTAGTACCATAAATATGTAATATGCTAAACATATCAGAGGTGGTACACAGTAACATTTATATTTCTCAGATTTGTTACTTGTTACTTTGTTACTACAACTACATGCTGAGACATGGGAATACAGCTAATCAATAGATGTGGTTACAAGGCGCCAAAATACCAAAACATGCTCATTTCCATTACAAGAAAAGCTTGTCATGCTGCTTTATTTCTCTGTAATTGGTGAAGATCTAGAGGGAGTTGTTTGAATTGCCCAATGATGTGGGGTCTACAGAGTGCTTTTATTGTTTTTGTGAATTGAAAAGCAGCGCAGCATTGTGAGGTCACTGCAGCCCTTTATGATTCTTAGTGATCTGGTCTCAGTGAGTTAGGACTCCTCTCCACTGCTTCTAACTTCTCCCACATTTAGGTGCTACTTTTAGTGCTAAGTGTCTTTGTGAATTACTCTTGGTCAAAAAAATGTCCTAAAGTTAGAACTGACGCACCCATTATTTTTAGGAGTTTCTCCTATATCAGCAAGTTAGGTGCTACTTTTAGCCTTAAGATGCTTTGTGAATACAGGCCCTGGTTCCCATCCAGTCTGCAGAGATGTGGTTGAAAATACAGGGTTCACCATGTTGTGCTGAATCTAGAAGTAGGACTATTATAACAGCTGTAGAGAAGAGTGGAGCAAATGGTAGCACACACAGATACATATGCACAACTTGCCATCAGCTCTGTATTGTGATAAGCTCTTATCTTACATTTATAAAACTCAGACTCCAGAGCCTCTGTAAAGTATATTAATAGTTCATTGATAATAACTCCAGGCGATAAATAATGAATGTCCCAGAACTCTGCAGTGCAATTAAAATTCATTCTAATTCAAATTATGAGGGGAAATATATACTGTGTACATATAATGTCGCATAGTTGTATTTGTGTATATTCAAAATGTACCATTTTATAGATTTGTCCAATCTAATGGACAAATCTAATGGAGTAATTAAGTGCTTAATTCTGGGAACTTGCTGTGTTCTACATTTAGATTTTTCTAAAATAATAATTTTAAAAAGATGGAAAACATGTGTGTCTTGCCTCCTCTTTTCTTAAATCAACAATCGGCTCCTTGGTTCTGTTGGAGTTGAGCAGCAGGTTGCTCTCTGTGTGCTCCTCTGCAGGAATGTTGATTTCCTCCCAATGTAAATTCTCATCATTGCTTGCAATCTGGCCAGTGATGGTGGTGTCATCTGCAAACTTCGCAATAGAGTTCATGAGCAGAGGAGGTGTGACTGCCAATCTGAACTGTCTGGTGTTTGTTTGTGGGGAAGTCCGATGTCCAGTTGAGAGTGGTAGTCAAGCCCAGAGTGCTAAGCTTGCCAATCAGTTTCATCAGGGAGACTGAAATCAACAAACAGCATTCTGATGGAGGTGTTGTAATTCTATCCATTAATACTAGACAACAGCTGTCCTGAAGTAGGTGGGAACACTCTGCTGTGACGGTGATATGTTAAAAATGTCAGTAATAACATCAGCTAGCTGACTGGCATATGTTTTTAGTACAAGGCCAGGTATGTTATCAGGCCCAGCAGCTTTGCTCTGAGCAGGATTTTAGTCTCACATCCGCTGTGGACACTGACAGCAGCAGGTCCTCTGGAGGCAGAGCAGACTTTACAGCTTACTCTTTGTTGAGGAGATCAAAGCCAGCGTAAAATGTATGAAGCTCATCAGGCTACGTGGCCTCACACACAGTAGGGCCACTCCTGTTTTTGTAGCTTGTGATGTTCTGGATCGCCTGCCACATATCCTCGGTGTTGATGCTGTTGAGATCTCTCTCCAGTCTCTGCTTTGCCTCCTTGTTGCCAGCTTTCAGTCTTACTGATGGTGTTGTACCCTTCCTTGTCACCTGAGTGAAAGGCAACCTCACCTCTCCATTCATCCAGGCTTTCTGGTTGTCTTTGTGATCACCACAACATCAACACCATGCTGAAATGTGATGTCACTGAAGACTGATGTGGTTCTCTACACTTAAACAGTTTTTTTTCCCAATGGTTTGACCCTTTTTATCAGATGGGAGTAAGTTGGCAGGAGAATCAGGGAAATATGTTCTGATTGACCAATATAAGGACAGGGAGGGCTCTGTAGCTGCCAGGGACGCTCCTATAAACATTGTCCAGGCTGTTTCTTCCCTGTGAAGGTCTGCCATTAATCCAAACCACTGTGCTTCCTTTTCCAACACTGATGAGTGTGTTTCCATAAGTAATCATAAGTAATACATGCTTCAGTGATGAAGGTGAAACAATAGCAAATTAAAACAAAAATGTAGTGAAATTACTGGCCACCACATCTGTATGCACCACTGTCACCATGGTAACCAGTCTGAGTGCATTTTGGATTAACTGTTAGGACTCTAAGGCAATTTTCTATCTGAAGGACTTTTCTGTGGAAAGTGGCAGATGGAGTTTGGATGTAATGCTGGGAAATGGTGGCTGGAGGTTTCAGCTCCTACAGAGGGGCAGGGAACAGGAGTGAAGAGTGAAAGGGCTTTGTTGTAGTGCTGCTGGAAGGTGCAGCTCACTGCTTTTTAGAAAGCTTCCCATAGGTGGGCCACGGGCCAGTGCACCTCTCCTCAGTGTCCCTGTACCTCTGATGGAACTGTATGGATGGGTGGAAGAAGGATGCATAGACGGATGAAATGGCAGCATTTCCATCAGGGTCACTGTCAGTGTGTGTTTAAGTGTGTGTGTGTGTGTGTGTGTGTGTGGTGAAAAGTGTGAAAAGGGGAAATCAAGTGAGTGTTAACATGCTGGGAAAAGGGCAGTGAAAAAAATGAAAAAGAAAAATCTTTATAAAAGGATACAAATACAGAGGATTTACATTTCTTTATACCTGTCTGGGGAGATTATTTGACAGAATTATGTTTTAAATTACTTCTAAAATGTTTACTTTGGATTTACAGTATGCAACTAGAGAACAAAATTACAGTCAGAGAGGCAGCCGTGCTTTTCCATTCTTCTCCATCATCTTCTCTCTCTTCTCCTTTTTTATATCTATAATTTTTCTTTCTGAATATTTGACACTACATCACACACTCAGAGATGACCTGACTCTAACTGTTCTCGCTCTCCCTCAGCCAGGAAATATTTGGGACATTTTCTTCAGGAATGTTGGAGCGGCGCTCTGCTCCCAGAGTGTGTTAGGGTTCAATGTGGTTACACTGTGTTGTTGCCAAATTTAAAAGAACTGGCTTTGGTCTGTGATCTGAGGACAGTCTGGGTCAAAGGTCCCAACTCACTGGCTTGTGTAGGCTGTATCACTGTGGTGATAGATGCATACAGATCATTTACTTAAGCAAAAGTACCAATAACAGAAGCCCTACATTCAAAATGTCACTGAAAGGACCAGTGCAACATTTCTGGAAATAAAGTTTCTTTCATTCTCGCTCTCAGTCTCATGCCGGACACCTCTAAAGCTCATACCTTTACATTGTTGTTAATCTAATCATAATTTCCAAGTTTAACATACAGATCTATGTAAACAGAGTATTATTATACTGTACATCTTAAAACAAGCGAGGAGGAGACCTTACTAACAAGGACTGTATACCCTATATCTATAATGTAACTCTAACTGTCGGGTAAATCGTAGAGAAAAGAAAGTAGTATCAAGTAATAGTATTAACAGTAGTTGTACAGTACCTGAGTAAATGTCCTTAGCAACTTTCCACCTTTGGTATTTAACTTCTAATGCCTGTATTATTACATTCAGCTTACTCGACTGCCTCATTGTGTATATTTATGTATGTACCTGCATGACTTGGACTCACTGGTGGAAACATAAGCTGTCTGTAACTCAAACGAGTCCTTATTTCCTTCACACTCCACAAATAACACATAAATGTCCCTCAGAATCCAAATCTCGAAAGCACATGAAAAGTAATTTGTACTGGGCCTCAAAGTATTCTTCATGTCTCTGTGCAGAGAAACATAGAGGAAGGATCTTTGATGTAGATGAGCACAGATTGCTTAATCCCTGGATAATGTGAAGTGTTTACTGCCATCAGTTTTACTGGATGTATTTGTGGAAATTAAACAGCGCCCTCAGCCAGTACTGAGGTTTCTGTTACATTCAAGAACCGACTTTTCTCTTTTTTTATCTTCTCCTCTGTCACCTTTATTTTCTCCTCTGATGGTATCATATTTGAAAGCCAGGCTAGTTCCAATCTTTATTCCAAGCGATACCTTTCTTTATTTGCCAAGCACAAGATTGTTTTACAATGAGGAATCCATCTCCCACTCTCTGTCAGACCTTATGGATTTGGCTTGGGATCCTAGGGCCGCTCGAGGGAGCTGCCTCCTCACAGCCTTTATGGCTGTGATTGAAAATGAAAGTCTTAAATCTGCACTTCATGTCAGCCTGGAATAAGATGACTGGCTGAGCTGTCTCTCCATGTCGTCATCATCTTCCTGCCGCTCTTGTCTACCATGCCTCTTCATCTCTCATCTGTCTATCACTTTAAGTCATTTCATTTGCATTCATTTCTTCTCCAGTGGTTCCTTTATTAACCTGAGGTGATTCCATCAATTGAAAACATGAAAATGAATCACATCTACCACAGAACAATAATAATTAAATGAAACAATATTCTATAATCTGTGCTTTGGCTAAATTTATAGCTGTGCTAAACAAGATTTGTATTATATAAATATACTCTCATCAGCCTAAAGCCCTGTTCAAATGGGAATTATTACTCTGGGGGAGGTTGGCTGGTTGGAATACTTGTTACACATCACTGATTTTTCTTTTCCTTCCTCCAGCATTAAACCAGTCCTTTCAGAACTCACTTTCAGCTTGATTTACTAAGCAAACTCATGTCACTGTTGCAAAATGTTGCATTACTGCATATTTTCCATTTGGTGGTGACTAAAAAGGGTGATGATGTACAGTAAATAGGTTCCGCTACAGTTAATCTAAGTCCTTTTGAACATAATTCAAACTCAAAGAACTAGGGGCTATAAGCTACATTTTGAAACAAGGCCATGTCCAGACTTTAGCACTGCAAGAACAAACACAGCCCTCTCATTTATTTAAATACCAGTCTGTAGTTGCACTGGGGGCTCAGGCTAAACACTTCACCCAGTCACCTGGCAAAAAAGTAGAACCCGGTTCAACCATTGACTATCGACAGTGTACATTAGCTGTTAAAAGAATTAAATGTTCATGTTGGCTTGTAATTTGAAGTAAACTAAGGTAGGCATTACCTTCCTCTGAACTGCTAGCTATGTTCTTGAACACGCTTCATTTAGGTTGTTATGAAGTTTCAACCAAAAAGTGAGTGTAGCTGATAGAAGTCACCATCTTTTACATTATGAGATGATAAGTTGCAATGGGGTTTTTGCTGCCAGCCTAATTATCTGCAGAGGTCTCGTCCTCTCTGTAACCAACAGACCAAGAGATTAAAACTGGTAGAAAATAAATAATAAGAAATAATAAAGAGCTCATTTTTAAGATTCACATTAAAAATGAGCTCTTCATGATGTCTTCAGTTTGTCTTGTAGTGGATGGGCGCTGAGCTGTCTACATCTGTTTTCTCTGATAACTTAAGATCCAGACATCCAATCACTAAAATCCTTCATCTGCTCAAAATATATAGTTGAAAACAACCAAGGTGTAAAAATGTATCTTAAAATGTGGCTTAATACTGGTTAAAATTCCATTTTGAGCTTGTGGCAGGCAACTGCATACCGTAGCATGCCATTTAGTCATTTTTAGACATTTTAATGTGGAAAAGTTACATATTATAACTTAAATTGAGGATGATTACAGTAGGCAATGCTTTTGAAAAGAAGGAGACTTCAGCAGAGAGAGAAAGAGCTTTGGGAGGCGAGGAGCGAACAACTGCACATCAAGATTCAGACAACCAGCAGGTGAAGCAAATGTCACCATTTCCTACACAGTGAATGTGATGGAGGATTATTTTCTCAGAAGCATTTTCTTAAAAGTTTGAAATAGGCTGATAACTAAAAACAGAGATTTCAATACATAGTATATTAAATCTACACACAGTGTTGTGAATGAGTTTCATATTTAACCTAATGTTAAAGAAAGAAAGTGCTTTTCTGTGAAAGGACACAAAGATAGAGGACATAGAAACAAGAAGAGAGGATATGGAGTTTGAGAGGGAAGAGATGGACAGCAAGACTTACACTAACCCTAACATTCACAAGGGCAAAAATGTCTACAGAATTACATTTTTGCTATAGTCACTTAATCCAACAAAACAATACCAAGCACAATCACTCTTTCATCAAATTCTCAAAATTAGTTGGGCCCTGTGCTCCTATCTTCCTGTTCCTAAAAAACCCAGATGGGTTTTCAGGGCCACTAGTATGAAAACCCTGAGTATTCTCCTCAGATGGATGACATGTGCTGCTTCAACTGCTGGATGAGTGAATGATGGAAAGTATCAGAGCAGGTCTGTGTGGAATTATGTGGGGTTAAATACGTGGAAACACACCGAAGTCAGAATGAATGGAGAACTGCAGCAGTAAATCACACATGCAAGACATGATGAGGTGGGATGAATCTAGAAAAAAATGCAATGGAGATGGCTTTTGCAGTGGCTGATTCTCAAATCCAAGCAGCCAAAGAAAGGGAGAGGCAGAGGAACAAACAGATTATCTTGTGATGGACAACAGAATGTACCTAGCAAGACAAGGTTTGGCCCTCAGGGGTAGTGATCAAAGCTGGTGAAATTCACACAGAGGACATTTCCTGCATCTGGTGGATTTGCAAGGCCAATATGAAAGTGTCCTCATTAGTTTAATCTTGATGTAATCAAGGAAAAGCAAGCATCAAAGCAAAGACCCCAGGTGTCTCTCCTCTCCAATAGACACAAAATTACCTTGTAACAGCACTCTGTGTTTATGTGAAACAAGTCATCAAGAAGAAAGTGAGGGAAGCATCACTATTCCCCATTTTGCTTGATGAGACCAGCAGTGTGCTGCACATTAAGCAGGTGGCCCTTATTGTGCATCTTGTGCAGAACATGGCCATAAAGAAGCACTTTATCCTGCTCTGTGATGTCCACATGAAAAGCGGAGAAGCACAAAAATGTGTTTCCATTTCAATGTTGCATTCACCTCTGGTAGTCCAATCATGGAGTGACTGTGGATGTCTCAACAAACAAAATTTTTGATATTAGTTAGCAAAACTTGCCATGATAAATGTCTCATATTGCTGACCATGTCCTCTTTCTTAAGTTTTATAACATACTGTATTTCAGCCTGCGATGGTTCAGGCTGTTAGTAGGATGGAAGCCACAACCACTTGCTGTCTGAAAGTACTTTCACTCTTTAGTGTCGCAGTATATTTCTTTAAAGCAGCATGAAGCAGTTCACACTGCAGGTTTTAATACTCTGTTGAGTACAGTCCTCCCACACCAGTCAGTTAATGGCCAGTAGTTTCAGATTTCTACTCTAACCCTCCCTGTGATGGAGAACAACTTAACCATGCACATCATCATCTCTGTGTCTGATTCTGCTGCAGTCTCTGTCTGTGAAGGAAATCATTTCTTCTATCCATAAACATGCAAAGAAAGAAGAAACTGGAATAGTAATTATGTCCCAAAAAATAGGAGGGTGAGTGCAAAAGCAAAATGAAATCTACAACTCCTGATCGATCTTCATGAAAGTCTAATGGGCAGGGTGGGTTGCAATGAGTCAATATTAGCAGCCACTGTCAGATGGGGATATATGGAGCTAATGTGGGAGAGGAGGACTGAGCAGTCTCCCTCTGTGTCCCTCACACACGGCATTTAGAGCTGTCCCACAGTTTGGAGCACGACAACAATCCAGTATCACCTCTCTGGTCTAGAATGGCAGATCTTTGTGGACGGTGCAGTGTTCATTAATCAGAGAGATGCTGTAGTAGTTCTGGGGTGGTTATTTGAAAAGTAGAGGAAGGAATGTATTGGTTAAAAAAAGCTGAAGCTCCCCTTTGTCTCTGTGTCTGATCTACCTGTGGGTCTTATCTCTGGTAACCACATCATGTCACAGACAAAGATACAACCTCAATTTTGGTGTTTTTCTCTTAGAAACCATCTGACTTGTCTGAGTGTAGGTCAGTGTCTCAAAGGTAACACTGTATTGTTTTCTTTTTCATGTAATTAAATGCCGAACTGAATGTCAGATCAGTGATTGGTCCATCATTTAGTTTTGACACAGCCCTCTGAGAGACACAAACACACACAGACACAGTATTTTCAAGTGCTATTTGTTCAGCTCTTTTGTGAAATACATTTATATATTCTGCAGCATGTCCCAGCTTGTAAAGACTCAGATTAAGCTCTGAATAATGTTATCATGATCATGTTGAAACTCATATAAGTGCTGTGGGAGTGTGCGTGTCTACATGGCGGTACAAGTGTCGACAGGTCAGCGGACTGGGGATTAGACTTGTGAAATGACAACAATGCAGTGGAAGGTATTCAGACACTGACTGTATCCCAGTGGCAGGGAGGGAGGGCGTTGGTGTGTATGTGGCAATGGTGCATATTTACTGGGCCGACAGCAAAGCTACAGGAGTATAATTACCAGTTTGGGAAGGGAAATGGTTGTTAAGGAACATCTGGATACTGGTCCATATATGAGGGCAGCAGGTGTGTGGTGGATGGGTATACATACCTGCATAATCCAGACATTTATGGTTTCTCCCCAGACCATTTCTACTGTACTACAAGACTGAAGGTCAAGGTACAGGAGAGCTGCGCAGTAGGAGACATTTCAGGTGTTTTAATAATTAGAAATTGGAACAATATCATATATTGACATTTATGTCTAGCCCATACAAATATGTTTGTATGTGGCTTACATTATGATGTAACTACACAACCCTATTTCCAAAAAAGTTGGGACACTGTGTAAAATGTAAATAAAAACAGAATACAATGATTTGCAAATCAGGTAAACATAACAAAAAAAACATATCAAATGTTGAAATGCTGAAATTTTATTGTTTTATGAAAAATATCTGCTTAATTTGAATTTGATGGCACCAACACATCTCAAAAAAGTTGGGACACCAACAACAAAAGTGTGGTGTACAACTTTGTGTAAAGTTGTGTAATGCTAAAAAAAACACCAGGTTGAATGCCTCACAACTAATGAGGTTCATTGGCAACAGGTCAGTAGATGATAAAAAAGAGGCTCCAGAGAGGCGGAGTCTCTGTGCAGTGAAGATGGAGAGAGGCCTGTGAATATTCTCATTTGTCCAGGTCATAGTAGATGGCTTCTTTCACTCCTCTTTCGAACCACCTGTCCTCTCTGTCCAGGAGTGAAAGAAGCCATATATGTAAAAGTAGAGAAACCATCCCTCAACAGGGGAGGAGGCCTCAGACACCACCTATCTCCAATTTACAATGCTGCCCTTTCATCCCTTCCCAGGAGATTCAACAATTTAACCTCAAAGAAAAACAACTGTTCACAAGTGGCATGTGACTCCAGCGACTGTCGTTATAACACAATAGGGCTCTAACGAAGTCGAAACCAACTCTCCACCAAGATAGTCACTCTAACGACTGTCGTTGGCACATGGAGCACAAAGGGAACCAATGACATCATCAGCCTTGTGAAAGCCCCTCCCAGAGGTTAAAAATACCTGGGTCTCCACACCAGATAGTTGGACCAGTCCCAGCCTGGTCAGGTGCGAGAAAGAACTGATGAAGCCTCTTGGATGAGAGGTGAAACGTCTTCCTAGACAAATAACCAAGTCCAGTTGCTTTCGATTCAAAACTCCTTTGAGAAAGACGGAGATAGGTTCACCACTCTGTGAAAGACTGTGGGCAAATAGTGCAAGAGTTTAAGAATAATGCTCCTCAATGTAAAACCGCAAAGACCATCTACGGTTCATAATATCATTAAAAGATTCTGAGAATCCAGAGAAATCTCTGTGAGCAAGGGACAAAGCTGAAAACCAATATTGGATGGCCGTGATCTTCTGGTCTGGAAATCACTGCATGGTCTCAGGAACACTTCTGAAAACCATTGTCTGTGAACACAGTTTGTTGCTTCATCCACAAATGCAAAAAGCTAATTTAAGATGTGTTAATGTGTTGGTGGCATCAAATTCAAATTGAGCATATACTGTATTTTTTATAAAACAACAACATTTCTCAGTTTTAACATTTGATATGTTGTCTTTGTTCTATTTTCAATTAAATATGGGTTTACTTTTTTGGAAACAAGGTTGTATATCCATCCCAACACCTGTCAATACTTAATGTTACATATACAGTGGGTTCCACTTCCCCCCAGTAAGGTTTCGAATTAATGAGAAATGAATGAATGAATGAAAAACATGTATAAGCATATACCCCGATCCATCAGTTTACGTGGCCTACCACTTCGTGGCTGAGTTGCTGTCGTTCCCAATCACTTCCACTTTGTTATAATACCACTGACAGTTGACTGTGGAATATTTAGGAGTGAGGAAATTTCAGAACTGGACTTGTTGCACAGTTGGCATCCTATCACAGTACCACGCTGGAATTCACTGAGCTCCTGAGAGTGACCCATTCTTTCACAACTGATTGTAGAAACAGTCTGCATGACTAGGTGCTTGATTACACCTGTGGCCATGGAGGTGATTGGAACACCTGATTTCAAATATTTGGATGGGTGAGTGAATACTTTTGGCAATATAGTGGATATGATTGCAACATGTTATGATAACATAAATATATATAAATATAAAAATGTTACGATGATTATTTCATATATGGTGCAGATGATCCCATTATAAGTGACATACATAGCAACATCAGGAACATACACGTCATATATTACATTTTAGTATGGAACAGACCTCTTACATCACCTCATGTGTATATGAGGCTGCCTCACTGCGGCTGCAGTGTGTGTCCACACTGCTGCTGCTGCAGCGCTGCTACTGTCAGCCTCATCTTTCTTTGTACACTGACTTTGCCTTTGAAAATAGTCATCAATATTATTATTATGATTATTATATTATAATAATCAATAATTATTCATGTGACATAATGTTTGTTTACACTCGTTCGGAGTGAGAGTGAGGGAGTGCCGGAGCACAATTGCCCCTCACCTAATGTTTCATTGACTTATTGACATAATACAATTATAGCCTACATGAAGTTTCTGCTATGATTGTGTAGGACATATGCCTCCACTTTCTCTTGTGACAACATGTAGTTGCTGAAATGGTTAAAAAGAAAAATTTACAATTGAATATATTTTTTTTCATGTTTTTCCATCAGTCACCACCAGTGGCCAACTTTATAACTAGTCTGGTACCTATTCAGTAATAAAGAGGGTTACCCTGCAAAATTAGTGGTCTGATGGTTTAGACATGGATGGACATGAAACTGTCATCAGAGCAAAATGTGATCAAGTGATGTCGAATAAAAAAAAAAAACACCAACCAGCTAATTTTGCTCAAAAAGTGATTCAAATTAGTTGTTCAAATAGTTGTTGACAAAATGTATGTCAATTAATCAATTTATGAATAAACTAATCCTTGCATCCTCATCAAATCGTTAATTGCTGAGATCTAGGAACAGCAATAACGAAGTCTGACAGGACAAGAAATACAAACAAACAGACCATCAGACACATTATAGACAAACTTGTATGGAAAATAAAAGGTGAACAGTAAAATTATTTTTACCCTACTTGTAAAGGATCTTGTATGTTATGTAGTTGTGTCCACTCAGTTTTCCTGTGCAATGAGGAACAATTTCAGGTGCTCTCACTTTCACTTTGGACTTCCAAATAAAGTGGTTTAATCTGGATAAACTGTTTGCTACCAACATGTCTGATTGTCTGACAGTTTGTAGAGATGTTGCAAAGGTTGCATACCTTGGCAATAAGTCTGAGCATAATGTTATCTTAACTAAAAGAAGTTGCATTATCATAAGACATATTTAATCGCTGTTCTTAAAATTATAAAAGTTCTCTGCACTGTGAGGACAGGTTGACGAAAAAGCTTGTGCTTCTTTAGAGAGGTTGTTTTTTAATCAGCCAATTCAAACCTCTGACCAGCCTCCTCTCTGCAGCAGCTGAGGCTATTTCTACCTGTTGTTCCCTGGTAAGATGGTAAACAATACACCCTACACATGTATTTCAGAATATCTTAATGAATCAATTAGACTGTTTTTATGTTTTGTCCAATTCTCATGAAAGTGATTTTTTGTTTGGTGCATGTTAATAACAGCTACAAAATATGGATCTCTCTTTCTCTCTCTCTCTCTCTCTCTCTCTCTTGAAAAGACAGACGTAGCAGCTAGCACAGCTAGCTAGAGCCAATTAGATTGTGATACCAAACACTCTGTGTGTGTGTATATATGTGTGTGTGTGTGTGTGTGTGTGATTGAGAGAGACAGAGGAGAAAGAAGAGAAGGGGAGAGAGAGAGAGAGAACGAGAGAGTGAGAGGGGGCCTGGCCCAGTTTTGAGGCGCCTGAGGTTTGTCTCCACAGGTTTGCTTCCTGGCTGAAAAGCTTTAACCCTGCTTGGCCCAGCTGGGGGCACAGAGACACGTAGATGAACAGATAGATGTGATCTTGAGGAAACACTGATGCAATATTTATCAACTCCATAAAATCTGCATGGAAATACTGTGTAACATGAGGAAATGTTGCTAAGCAAAGAATACTGCTCCAAAATGAGCTACCCAATGAGATGAACTGACAACCCTTGAATAATGTTTGCTAACACAGCATTAATATTTAGGTTGAGTTCCCTCAAATCACAGAAAAGCATATTTTTCCCTGATAGTATCTAGTCATACGGAGGATTTTATTTACTGAATTCTTTTAGATATTCTGCAGAGACTAATGCTGCCACCCTACCCCAACGCAAGTGAATGGAAACAGTTTGTAGTTCTTATCACATTGAAAACATTCAATGGAAAAACTCATTAGGAACATGTTGGGAAACAATATTTGAGTCGCTGAACACACAGTCACTATTTTTTGTCACTATTTTCAGTTGAAGGCAGAAAATGATGTGAACATAAAGAGTAAATAAAGTTCCTCAGAAAGTTTGTCCCGCCAAAACAGAAATTTGTAAATGTACTTGTGAATATATGAAAAGGTTGAATCTGGATGAAAATGGCTATAAAAATCTAATCATACAAGTATCTAGGTGAAAACTGAAACATATTTGAAGTATTTCTTCTTTTAATACTGTGCAAGTTGTACGCTGTAAACAACAGCCTGTAAACACCCCCCTGATGACATAATAGAAGCTGTTCATGCAAATTCAAACTCCAACACAGTTAGTCAGTGAGAGATATTTACATTTGTAGAGCTGTCCTGCTGCTGCTGTCAAGCCAAAAATCCAAGTGGTTTTTCACTGAAAACAGGTAAAACCTAATCTGAACTGGTGAAACCTCATCACTGAACCTACAACATGTATTAGATAGAACGTTGATGTGGGATGTGGGCCTTCAAAGGTCAAGACAAACAGGAAAGATTTAGAGTGCGACTGACGTAGCTGTAGAGCTGTGGTTCCTTGCAGCTGTACAGAGCACATGTATAAACTCCAGGTTAAGACCACAGACATCAAATTAGAAAATGGCAGCAGTGTAAGCAACAGACAAAGAAGGTTTTATGCAACGGCAGTCGGCTGTGTTTCTGACTTGTATTGGCTTTTTGTTGTGTTTATGTGTGCATGTTGTAACTGTCCCTGGCACGGACAGTGCGCATAAATCACAGGGAGGTATTGAGCCCTTACTAAGGAGGGAGCATGTTGAATTCAGGTTCTGTATTATGTGGGTCAGTGAGCTTACACATTTATGCACATACACACACATATATACACATACTCACATTAGATTAACTTGAGAGCACTCTCTGCTGGTAAGATGGCAGTTTGTGTTGGCTGGTATTGCTGAAACTGTTACTGGCCATAGAGGATGGTTATCATACAGTCTCATGAAGTGTCAAGTGTGTGTGATTTGTTAAACGACACACATTCTTGGACCCCACTGTACCGGCCGCTGTGTGTTGGTGTCATTTTTGTGGCATCTGAAAGTTATCACAAAAAACTTGTCTCAATCATTGCTTTTATTTTTGAGTATTTTCATTTCACATTATCATCCTATAAAAACATCAAGCGCCAGATTTATAAAACTGTGCAGTTTCAAAGCTATACACACACAAAGGATATATATTCTTTTGTATTTGTATTTGTATTTGTTGTATGTGTCGTTTGAGACATGGAGGCAACAGGCCAAGCAAGAAAAGCCAAATGTCCTGCTGCCAGGCCACATTCTCCTGCTCCTCATGGGAGATCCTGAGGCCTACCCAGGCCAGATGGCATGCCATGCTCTACATCTGTCCCAAGATGTCCTGCAGTTAGATGTGACTGGAATACTTTCACATCCGGAAGGCATCCTACTCAGATGCCTGGGCCACCTCAACCTGCTTTTTCCTAATAAAAAAAAAAAGGAGTGCTCTTCCAAACTCCTCCCAGATGTCTGAGCTCCTCAACCTGTCCCCAAGACCCTGACCCCCAGACAGGCAGCAACACAGTGTAAAAACAAGGTTGCTGAGACAGAGAAATGTCTTGAATAAAGTTAATTTTCTCCTGATCTGTCGGTCTGAAAAATTACATTTTAGTGTCTGAAAGTTCAGAGGACGTGTGGTTTGTGAAAAATGGATCCAGACCTGCTGCTGGTCTCCTAAAGGGTTGGGGAGGTGGAGAGACCCACGTGACACAGGAAATAATTGAAGTTCTGAGATCAGTTTAGATACTGTGAGCTTCCTGTGCATGTGCAGACGTATGTGGAAACTAAACCTGCGTATTAAGCGTTAAGAGGCAGCAGTAGCAAGTAAATGGGCAAATAACTGATTTATTATTTCTGTGCAAGATCTGCAGTAAAGCTGAGAAATTTGAGACAGAATATTGTTACAGGAGAGAGCAGCTCCTTTCAGGAATAGATCAGTATGTAGATCGTGTGCGTAGCAAGAGAGAGAGACAGAGAGAGAGAGAGCGGTGAGGCTGAGCACTGGAGCAGAGAGTTAGCTTGTTAGTTAGCAGTTAGCAGTGTAGCTGTGAACACAGCAGTTCTTTGTATGTTCATTTTAGGCTGTTTGTCAGTAAATCAAAGCTACGACTCCTCAGGACTGAAGTTCTGCATCTCTGAGCTTCAGCTACAGTCCAGATGATGAACCAGGAAGATTAACAACACTGAGGCGGGAAAATACAGGATTCTACATTATCACTGGATAGTGTCACTGTCAGTTATTGGTCAATATGTTGAAGACCATAGATGTGATTTTTAGTTATTTTTCCTCTATTCTGCACATTTGATATGTTAATATCAGTGCAGAAGAATAATCCTAAAACTTCTTCAGACAGAAGGAGGAAGGTGAAGATGTCCAGACAGAGATCGGAAGATGCAGGAGAGAGATTTTCAGCACAGGAAATACAGACAGCACAAAATCATGAGACAGGATAGGACCTGAATGTCTGAGAGATGCTTCTACGGCAGTCGTGAAAAGGTCTGGTCCATATTTTTGTGGTTAGTGTAGTACACAGCTGAATTGCTTCTGCTTGCCTATCTGTAAAAGTCACCACACGCCACTGCTTCGTATGATATTGGACCTTTAACAAACATCATTGAAATGAATCTAAGTTTCTGCAGAATTCATCACTCACACTGGCGACAGGATTGACACCTGATTTTCACTTCCTCAGTCAGACATAGATGGACACACCCTTAAGTGAATGGTTATCGGTACCTCTGCAACAAAATAAGAAGTAACTTCCCTCACTCAGCTTCACTGTGCTGGTGGTTGATGTTGTCTTTGACATGACGTTAAACACCGTCCTTTTGCTCTGTTATTATTTCTATTATTTGGCTGAACTTGGTGCTATGATGCACTGTAAAAAAAATCCTAATTTTACAGTATATGACTCTATTTTTTTACAGCAGTTTTCCTGTTCTTTAGAAATAGTGTACAAAACTGTAAAATTACAGACATTATCTGTAAATCAACAATCCATCTGTTATTCTAAGTATTATGACAGTAATGACAAACTACACTTATTTCTCATTTTTTTACAGAAAAATACAATATTCATTTTACATGATCTTTTCCGTTTTCTTAAATTACATACAAAATCATGTAAAATAACAGTAATTATCTGTAATTAAATATGTAGCCTGGTATATTAAAGTTTATGTCCATACTAACAATATTAACACTTTTCTCTGTAATTTTAAGGTAAATCATATTATTTTTATATTTGCATGTAATTATACATGCAGCCTGTAATTAAATATGTAGCTTGTTATATAAAGGTTTAAGTCTATACTAACAATCTAACGTTTTTCTCTGTAATTTTAAAGTAAATCTTATTAGTTTTAGATTTATGAGTATTTTTACATTCAAACTTTGTAATTAAATATGTAGCTTTTTATATAAAGGTTTATGTCCATACTAACAATATAATGTTTTTCTCTGTAATTATAAGATTAGTTTTATATCTGTGTATTTTTACATTCAAAAACTGTAATTAAATATGCAGCTTTTTATATAAAGGTTTATGTCTATACTAACAATCTAACGTTTTTCTCTGTAATTATAAGGTAAATATTAGTTTTATATCCGTATATTTTTACATTCAAACTCTGTAATTAACCCCTCTGGTACCCTATCAAAAAGGGTTTTTTGATTGAGGGGTTTTAACAGTAAAAAAAACATGCATTCTGCAATCACAGATGCTTCACCTCTTGAGAAGAGGTAAAATTTGTAGTCTTTACTGTCCATCACCAGATGGAATATGCGGAGTAGTTAGAAAAGTTCACGACGGCGTCGAGTTGACACAGCTTTGTTTCTTAGCGTTGGTCAAGCTCTCTCTGTAGAGTGGAGACAGAAATGGCACGTCTTTCGGTTGGCTGTCTAGCAGCGTAACGTGTGGGGGAAGGGGAGGTCAAAAACAGGGCAGTGGCATGTTCACGTGCAATCGGTAAACTTGTTGATGGGTAAAGCTTGAATTCAGATGATGAAATAAAAAGTTATGAGTGGGTTAATGACAATGACAGTGCAATGAAAACCTAAATGATGTCCAGATTCTGGAATGGAGTAAAATATTGATGCGTTTGATATTTTGCTTAACTCACCTTTGTTTATATACAGTGGGGCAAAAAAGTATTTAGTCAGCCACCAATTGTGCAAGTTCTCCTGCTTAAAAAGATGAGAGGCCTGTAATTTTCATCATAGGTATACCTCAACTATGAGAGACAAAATGAGAAAAAAAAAATCCAGAAAATCACATTGTCTAATTTTTAAAGAATTTATTTGCAAATTATGGTGGAAAATAAGTATTTGGTCAATAACAAAAGTTCATGTCAATACTTTGTTATATACCCTTTGTTGGCAATGACAGAGGTCAAACATTTTCTGTAAGTCTTCACAAGGTTTTCACACACTGTTGCTGGTATTTTGGCCCATTCCTCCATGCAGATATCTTCTAGAGTAGTGATGTTTTTGGGCTGTCGCTGGGCAACACGAACTTTCAACTCCCTCCAAAGATTTTCTTTGGGGTTGAGATCTGGAGACTGGCTTGGCCACTCCAGGACCTTGAAATGCTTCTTACGAAGCCACTCCTTCGTTGCCCAGGCGGTGTGTTTGGGATCATTGTCATGCTGAAAGACCCAGCCACGTTTCATCTTCAATGCCCTTGCTGATGGAAGGAGGTTTTCACTCAAAATCTCACGATACATGGCCCCATTCATTCTTTCCTTTACACAGATCAGTCGTCCTGGTCCCTCTGCAGAAAAACAGCCCCAAAGCATGATGTTTCCACCCCCATGCTTCACAGTAGGTATGGTGTTCTTTGGATGCAATTCAGCATTCTTTCTCCTCCAAACACGACAAGTTGAGTTTCTACCAAAAAGTTCTATTTTGGTTCCATCTGACCATATGACATTCTCCCAATCATCTTCTGGATCATCCAAATGCTCTCTAGCAAACTTCAGACGGGCCTGGACATGTACTGGCTTAAGCAGGGGGACACGTCTGGCACTGCAGGATTTGAGTCCCTGGCGGCGTAGTGTGTTACTGATGGTAGCCTTTGTTACTTTGGTCCCAGCTCTCTGCAGGTCATTCACTAGGTCCCCCCGTGTGGTTCTGGAATTTTTGCTCACCGTTCTTGTGATCATTTTGACCCCACGGGGTGAGATCTTGCGTGGAGCCCCAGATCGAGGGAGATTATCAGTGGTCTTGTATGTCTTCCATTTCTTCACACCAAGCTGCTTACCTATTGCAGATTCAGTCTTCCCAGCCTGGTGCAGGTCTACAATTTTGTTTCTGGTGTCCTTTGACAGCTCTTTGGTCTTGGCCATAGTGGAGTTTGGAGTGTGACTATTTGAGGTTGTGGACAGGTGTCTTTTATACTGATAACGTGTTCAAACTGGTGCCATTAATACAGGTAACGAGTGGAGGACAGAGGAGCCTCTTAAAGAAGAAGTTACAGGTCTGTGAAAGCCAGAAATCTTGCTTGTTTGTAGGTGACCAAATACTTATTTTACCGAGGAATTTACCAATTAATGCATTAAAAATCCTACAATGTGATTTCCTGGATTCTTTCCCCCCATTCTCATAGTTGAGGTGTACCTATGATGAAAATTACAGGCCTCTCTCATCTTTTACTTTTTTGCCCCACTGTAGTGCTTTACACATAATGCAGTATATAGTGTGTGACAGAGAGAGAGATGCTTATGTAACTGAATATATCAGCATACAAATAAAAATTTATTTTCTTTTCTTTATCATCTTTTCTTGATAAAGAAAAAGATACCACGTTGCTTTGAATGTGATTGGTTGAAGTGGCTATCATCAAGAAAACTGGCCAATCACAACTGTGCGCGCCTTCTTTTTTGGATACGGCCAGAGCGATGATAGATCTCTATGGCTCTGGATACGGCGCCATAGCATCAGTCGGTCCACTAACGTTAGTGGACTATCTGACCACTAATGGATTACCTGGATTATTACCTGGATTATTTTACATCTGCTTGCCATGTTTTTATTTTGACCGAATCCGAGTTGTGGGATTTCGACGGAGAACAAAAAAAAATATGGACACAGTTGAAGGGTCAGACGGATGTTTGGTCAGCTAAGTCAACTTCGCGGTTATAACTGTTCGCCTGCTATTTGAGGTAAGAAAGCATTTCCCTGTTATTTGCTGTAAATTCATAACCAAAAGCAATGTTTGTGTTCTTTCCCTAATTTACAGTGATGATGTTTTCAAACAGTTAGATTAGCTAACTAAATTAACTAGCAAATGTTTTTAAGTAAAGTCACAGGTGACAATGTTAGTTAGCTTGTTGGCCTGATTCGTGGTGTTAATATTAAATGGGGTTTTAACGAGAGGTTTTGTATGCTCTGTTTGCAGTCTTTGTCAGAGTTATGTTAGTAACCTTACAGTTGGTTGTCTCTCTCTCTCTCTCTCTCTCTCTCTCTCTCTGATGCAAACTGGTCACCTTTCAGCGAAAATCGCCGTTTAGAATTCACCTTAAGTCATTTGTGTGATTCGTGCAGATTCAATTAGTTTTTTGAAAGCAGTGGCGCAATTCATATATTCATATTTGATATCAAACTGCTTTGAAGATTTTTACATTAGCTCCCCTCTAAATTACACAGAAATACAGTATATGATAAGGCTTATGCTTGTCTTGGAGAGATGTTACAGAGATGTTATATTTGGCCTTATGTATGTGTGTTATGTATGTGTAACTGCCTGTTTATTTCTTAATATTTTTACATTCTCATTTCCAACGCTGATAACTGCTAATGATGAGAAATTTGCTTATATTTTTTGTAGATCAAGCATTTGGACAAGGTTTACGGCAGAGAACAGGCATCCAATGGAGAGACAAGTCTACCATTAGTAAGTATCAACTGCGATATATAAGACAAGATATTAGTCAATGTTATCCACTATCCCTTACATTGTGATGGAGATCTATAAGTGTAGACAAATCTTTAAAGCCTTGGTGGAAAAGTCGAAGTATTTTGCTCCAAGAGCTAGAAATACAAACAAGTCATCTACACTTCTGCCGCGGAAGATTTTCAAATGTGCGTGGTGATTTGTGTGCGTGTGATTCTTTTTCACATTTACAATCGATACAGACACAACTCTCCGCACAGATTTGTAAATAGTTTTACTACAATAGAGAGCCGAAGTCACGCTCCTTCCGGTGTGCTCCATGGGACCTTATTTCAGAAAAAGTTTGTATAGCAGTCAATGGTGAGAGACAAATTATTTCAATTATTTCAATATTTCAATTTAAAAGATAATTTTACAAGTAAAGAAAGTCGTAGCTTGTTGTAGATATAGTAAAGAACCATAGTCATTAACAGCAACATAGCCGTTAGCTCGACACATACTGTAATGAGGGGAAAAGTATTAAAAGAGATGAAAATGACTACAAGTCTGCTGTTGTTGAGAGCTGCAGCACTGTGAAAGAAGAGTTAGTCAGTTAAAGGGATAGTTTGGATCTTTTGACATGAGGCTGTATGACATCCTTATTAGCAGTGTCGTGCATCAACAGTGACTTTCCCCCTACTGCATCCTGTGAGCAGAGTTCCGGCCGTTTTTGGTGTTGAAATGCCGCCTGCCAACCTATGCTGCCGACAGCCGCACCTGTTTACAGTGTGTTGTACTGCGCGCTGCAGGTCGGCAGTCAGCAGCGTGCAGTGATACGAAGGGAGAGAAAATAGCGCCAAGTGATTGTGAGGTCTGACTTTTTTGTGGACAGCGGTTTTGTGATACAAATGTATTACTCTTTTGAACGCATATTGTTTTGAGAAGCAAAACGCTTTATTTTTGCGACCCCAGCCAACCAGCCGGAACAACGGATTTCAACACCAAGACCGGGCCGGAACTCTGCTCACAGGACGCAGTAGGGGGAAAGTCACTGTTGATGCACGACACAGCTAAAAAGGATGTCATACAGCTTCATGTCAAAAGATCTGAACTATCCCTTTAAGTCCGTGAGAGCTGCTTGTAGGACTGGCTTTCTCTGAATGCTGAACAAGACAACGTCAGTTATGTGAGTCGTCTTTATAATTATGTAATTACGTATTTTCACAGGCTTTTACTTCAATAGTTTTACAATAAACTTCGACTTCCCTGACTAGCAAAATTATCTTTTAAATTGACAACATCGATATACTGTATTTGTGAATCAAGGCTCAATTAAAACAGGATCAAAAAATAATTTGTCTCTTTCCATTAACAATACATACATACATGTCTTCTCACTAATGAACAATCAGTGTTATACTGTTTTTATTTCAGTCTGGACGACACAAAATCCGTTGCAGTTTGTCTCTCACTTGCAGTTTTAAACAAACTAAATATGTTTGAAAGAAAAGAAGTTTGTTTGTTCTGCCAGAGGCGGGATTCAAACCCCATATCAGGTTTAATCAATTTATCCATAGAGTGCAGTGACACAGTTATGGCTTTTATTTTAGAAAGTTGCATAAAAAAGAAAAAAAGGTCACCCCCCTAAATAGCAAACTGCAAACTCCTCCTGGTTGTTTAAATAAATGGTAAAAAAAAATAAAAATAAAAATAAGAATTCTACTTATTATAGTAAGGACATTTCAGTAGATCTTACTTTTTCCTTTTTCCTTTCCCCCATCACCAGATGCACCAAAGATTCAGCTGATTTCTGGCAGTTTGGAGGAGGATTCTTCTTTATCTGATACGTTGCACTGTCACTTCAGATTCATTGACCTTTTGTGATATGTTTTGATTTTGCTTAGTAGTACACTGTATATTTAGGGTTCTAAATCAAGAATGTAATGCTTGTCCAAATACTACAAATATTATCAGAACCACAGTATACAGAGCCCCCAAGGGTCAGGAGAATAATGTGGAAAACAAAACTGGAATGGAAAATACAAGCTAAAAAACAACAGACCACAACCCCCTCAGCCCAAAAGCTCTCCACCTGTTTCAAAGGTGAGATAGTACCGTTAACAGAGAAGATACACATATGGACATATTCATTTCCTCCTGGGGGGCTCTGAAGAACTGTTTGTCAATGATTGGTTGATAATGTAAATGTACAACTCAATACATTAATTAAAGGGGTTTTAGAATCAACAGTGGTGTATATTTTATTCGTAATTAAGTTCAAGTTGAGAATAATTAACAGTGAAAATATTAAGGGTTTTTGTTTGGCGGTCGTACCTGCCAGTCATACAGTTTTTTAAGGTGGTTTTTAAGGCATATTAAAGGAGTTTGATCATAATAATTTAGCAAAAATCTGTAGAATAACAGTATTTTTCCGCAGAACTCTTAGCATTGTCACTTTATTAAAAGTGTTTGATTGTAATAATTTAGGAAAAATCTGTAAAATAAAGGTATTTTTCTGCAGAACTCTTAGCATTGTTACTTTATTAAAAGTGTTTGATTGTAATAATCTATGAAAAATCTGTGAAATAACGGTATTTTTCTGCAGAACTTTTAGCATCTTGCCTTTATTAAAAGTGTTTGATCACAATAATTTAGTAAAAATCTGTGAAATAATGGTATTTTTCTGCAGCACTTTTAGCATTGTCACTTAATTTTATGGTTTTTGTTTGGCAGCCGTAGCTGCCAGTCATTGACCGTTTTTTTACAGGTTTTTTTTTTACAGTGTGACTCAATGACTCGTATGTTGGTCAATAAAGTTTAGTCTTAGTATAAACTGCACTGTTTAATTCTAAAGTAATTTATAGAAAACAAGTGTCTTGTGTGATCCCACCCGACAGTTAACTTAAAATATATGCACAATATAATTAGCTCTCATCTTCTTTTCCTTCTCTCTCTCTCTCTCTCTGAATCTGAACTGATTCTCTGTCATTCACACAGAGAAAGAAACAAAGGAAGAAAGATTTGGCAGGAAAACTTTAATGAGGTGCAATTGCCCTCACACCACTGACATTTCACACTAGTACTAGAAACATGTGTGAAGTGTATTTCTGAACACAGTGTCTGCTCCAGGGGCTGATAAAGGCATGGTGCAATCAAAGTAAGCTAGATTCTTGTGTCCTTGGTATTTTCGTGACATTTACTGGCCAAATTATCACATAAACCCTCCACCTCTGTTGTTTCTCCCCACCACATTGTCTTTCATTGGATTTCTCCTCATTTTATTGGATTTTCTCCTCTGTCCTCTCTGTTTTTCCTCTGTCAATCCTCTGTGCGACCTCCTTGTCACTTAACTTGTATTCTGCCAAACTGTAGAAATATAAATCTCTGGCATTTAACCTACTGATAACTTATATCTGGATTTACTTTTTCCAATAAAATGTTAGAAACTCAGTTTTTCTCATGGGAACAAAACAACCGTTAAGATTTTATTCTTGTTAGTAGATAAATTATTATTATAGAAACAAAAAAAAAATCATACCTCATCATTAAAATTCATGAAACACCTGCTTTTTTATTTCTCTATTTTATCATTTGACTTTTGCTTGAGATTTTATTGTTCACTCTGTATATTAGGTTTGTTTGTTGGCTTGCAGTGGCTGACAGAGCTCAACATCCACCTTAACTATCTAACAACACAGTATTAAGCAGAAAACACAAGCAAAATTTCTGGAATACAGCAAGTTAACACAATGGAAATTTTAGTAAGCTGACTGTATGGTTCTGATAGGAGTCTAGATTCAGTACGGATGTTGGCTATAAACATACAATTTTAAGTCAGTTCCATATGACTGGTAGCATTATGTATTTGCTTGTGTTTTCTGTTCTGCGGTGAATCCAATAGGTGAATGTGTTTATTAATCTAGTTGTTAGTGTATCTATAAAAGACTAAAACCATCAGAAGGGGAACTTATAAGTACAAAACCAAAAGAAATGAGAACACACAGAAGAAAACTGTTTTTCTTTTTGTTTTCCGGTTTTTGACTCCAAAAGGTTTTCTTGTTTCTGCCACTTTGGATTCAACACAAAACAACAAAAACAAAACTATTAAAATGTACTCGGAGCAAAACTCCATTTTCTGAATGTTCTTAAACTGATTTTGCTTATTCTCAACAGCGAGACACATTGTCATTTTCCCATTAACAACACACTCAAAGCACAATCTGTTTGTGTTAAAACTGCATTCTGTTCCATTCCACATAATAAGAACAGCTGCTGAGTGCACCAGGCTCTTGGTTATGGCCTCTCTAGTATGCACGGTGAACAACTGTTGTTTGCGATCAACTGCCTTGTCTTTGAACCAACTTGAGCAACACTATTTTAATGCGCATTGTTGTAGTGTTTAATACTTTCACGCTGGGAAATGCTAAGGTGCTTCTATGGCCAGCAAAAAGGCTGGAGCTCACAGTAGCAGCCTGGGATTGAAACCACATTAAAACACATACTCTCTGTGATGAGGTGTATGATGTCAGGAAGCTAAAGACAGATGATGGAAGAAGGAAATTGATTTTTTCTTTGAATTTCAGAGATGGATTGAAACGAGCTGTGTGTCGCTGATCAATCAAGCATGTGAGTGCAGTTCTCACACCTCATTGCAGGGCAGAGATACACATGTGACGACTGACAGAGGGAATCAGAGCAGAGAAAACAGCTCAGGCAACGTAAAGATACTTGTTAGTCACTCTGGGGCTTATTGAAGGACAAACATCTTAGTAGATTTACATTTACAATTTACATTACATTTACTAGATGTAAGTTGTGTCTGTTTATGTGCATTTTCCTGTGAATACACACAGGTACAGAGAAGACACTGGATTAAAGTGCCAAACCAGAAAGAGCCTGAGCCTTGACACATGCATAGATAGACCAATAGTTTGCACACAGCCTCAAAACTTCATAATATCAGGTTGGAGACTGGTGCCCTCTCCTCTCCCTCCCTCCTGGTTTTGCGAGCTCTGTGTGAACACAATGTATGCAGCCTAACAGTATAAATGTACTGTTCATTTCTATTTCATATTGATGATGATGCACCATAGAAAGTTTGAAATGTGCTAACTAGCTATCGTGGTTGATACCTTATGCTTTTATGGTGGGAATCTGTGGAATATGGTGATTCACTGAAGTTGCTCTGGGTAACACGTCATTTAAATATTTCACTGTACGTCTAAGTAGCTGTGTGCCTTGATGCTTTCATTTGTGTGTTTTTGTGTTCTCTGATACAAGTCAGCTCATAGATTCCATGGGACCACAACAGTGTTCTTTTGGTACCGCATAACTGGTGATTTTGGTTTTGTTGTAGCACATAAAATTAATAGATCTTCAGGCTTTTTGCAAAATAAATGCTGTTGAGAATGGATAATACCCTCCCATGTCTCCCAACTGGCAATGATACATTGTGCTTATATATTATCAAAATGTTTTTATTTACATAAAGGGACAGGACACGCTACTCCTCCCAAAACAAAAAAAGTAATACCATGATATATAATACCTTCAATGTCCAAAAAGTGAAAAACACTGTGTTATTAATTTCAGGTCATATTGCCCACCCCCACTCTGAAAGCAGCATTAGTGACTTCAATTTGAGGCCAATGAGCCGTGGAGTGACAGAACCTTTTAGGCTCATCAAAGACCAGATGAGCTGCTGCATTCTGGGCCATTTGTGAGGGTTTCAGTCTATGTGAAGACAGGCCGTGCAGTAATTGAGGCGAGAGATACAGTTATTGTTTTGTATGGCTCAAATGTTTTCTTCCTATTGTCAGATGTGAGTCTGACTGGCAATCTTCTTTATTTATGAGGGGCAAACCAGCTACAACATGATGCCTGGGTTGTTACTCTGTTCTTTTCAGACTTGCAGTTAGTGCGTCATGACGGCCTCTGCTGTGATTTTCTGACAGGTTTTGTTTTTGGCTCTCTACGTGAGCCTTGTCAGGCGATTGGACTCATTAATGTGACACCTCTGACACTGATGTGAAAGTTACAGCAGGGAAATCAATTATCAGGACCTGAGAGACATGAACTAGTTGTCAACATGTACTCTGCCTCTGAGGTTCCCCTGCTGGTCACTGCTTTGAACTTCCAAGTACAGCAGTGTGTGTGTGTGTGTGTGTGTGTGTGTGTGTGTGTGTGTGTGGTGATATTAATAACAGCAGATCAGTGGTTCAGGACTGATCTAATGTTTAATAAAATCCAAGTTCCTGACTGACCAAAGCTACTTGATGATGGTACGGAGGGGTTGAGTGAATCTGTGCGCTGAGCTCAGCTCTACAGTGAAATATGGTTTTATCCATTTGAAATAGTAAAACATTTTCAGTTCATTATGAAACTCTGTTGGGACTCATTAGACTGTGGCAGAGGATGTCAGTAGAGGAGGTGGTCCTTCAGTGTGACACATTTATGTTCACTCTGCTAAAAGAATGTGGCCACATGTGGCCCAGGCCACCTGTGAATGTGGTCTGAGTGATCAGATCTCAAATGTGTCTTCAATGTGTCCTGGGTGTGTTCACACCTGAATGTACAGCTGTCCACTGGTGATCAGATCACCTGAGATGGATGTTGATACCAGGTCTGAACAGGGCTTTTCAGTCATTTCCAGAAGTGTGTCTATTTATTTCTTCTTAGCACATATGGACAACTGTCAATTAAAAAAAAAAAAAAACATGAGAACAATGCTTCCATGTCCAATGATAATCCAAAGACCATTTGAGAGGCTGTTTCACACAAGCAGGAAAACATGAACACAGGAAATTTAGAACATTTTGATGCGAAAATTGTCCAGTTTTTGTTAAAGACCAATTCTATCAACAGCAACATTAGAAAAATGGACATAAAAATAAATCAGCTGTTGAATCGGTGTAACTCTGATGTGCAGTTTGTGTGTCAACGCTTTTGTGAGACCAGAACATGACTTGGAGCAGGTTCCAATTATACTCAGTCTAATCAGGTCTGGGAGGGTGTTGATCTGCTGCTCCGGTCTGTATGTTAACAAGTCTAATACACAAGTGGATCTGAATGGATTTGAAGGTGTTCATGTATGTGTGTAGTGAGTGTGTAGTCAAGTGAAAGCCAAGCAGACTGTGAGCTTGCGATCAGAGTAAAGTGAATGTACAGTGTGAGATAGTCTCTCAGTAAATGAATGCTACAGCTCCTTCAAACCAAAGTGAAATTCACATATTTTCGTTGCCAGCTGCTCAGTTGAGTAAAGGACATTAGCAACGACCTCGGCCCTGCAGCAAACAACAAAGGAAGGAAGAAAATCAGTAACCTTAATTGAACATGTATGCTATAACATGACATTTTTTCAAAATTTCAATTATATGAAATTGGTGAAAAAATTAAGTCTACCCTTATTCCAGACTATGGAATGCAGTTTTTTTGCTGGTTCATGAAGTGAAAACACGATTTTAATTATTCTATAAATTTGTTTTTGAAACATATAAACAAATGATTTTTCAGTAGTTTTATCCATTCATTGGACATTATTATTATCAAGATATATCACTGCTCTTTTCAACCGCAGCTGCCTTTTCGAAATAGATTTCGGTGTCTGTGTTTTCTCTGTGTTAGGGTCTTCTCAGGTCGACCACATCCTGTATGGAGTATAATTCTTAGGTCTGTTTGGGTTGGGTCAGGCTGCGCTTGGTACCCCTTCAGATCAAGTCTCTGTATTGAATTTTATGAATTTATGCATGTGAGGTTCAGTTATCTTTACCATGGGTCCATTTTGGAAGATGTCTAAAAAAAAAAAGAGTCAAAGTCTGATTGTTTTCAATATTCCACTTCCTTCCTCTTCCTTTTTTTTGTTTGAGGTCAGTAGGTAGCAAAAAGAGACCCTTCTACTGATTCAAACTTCATCTCCACATAACAAACTGGTTTATCCAGCCACTTTCTAAGCCAGTGGCCTTTATTGTCTCCTTGCGGACATGTGTGCAGGAAGAGGTGGTATTTAAACGATCATGTCCAGCCATTCATTCAGCTCTGTACATGGCCACTGGCTGCAGGCTCGCTCTCTTTCACTTCACTGACTGAATCACTTAATGAGGGTTCACAGGATGATGGAGATGCAAAAGGAGAGTGACAAATGCTTCAAAAGAGTGAGGTGACAAATCTCTCCTGTCTTTTCTGTGTGCCTCTCCCGTTCTGCAGGCCCCTTTGTCTGTGATTAAGGGAACATTTGAGAGTGATGAACACATCAAAGACGCCTCGATCTTCTCTCAGCTCTGCTGCCTCTCTCTCCACCTTCCCTCGCTCTTTTGCTTCTCTCCCAGGGTTCAGAGAAGAGTTGTAGATGAAGATTTTTTTATCAAGCTTAAGTGTCCTAACACTTTACCTTACTAGTCTGCTATCAATCCTGTTTCTAATATTATTTAATTATCAGTACAGTGCAGATATAACATCTGATAACATTATTAATTTACTATCAGATGGATTGACCGACTCCCCACTGTCAAAATATACACGTGCTAAACTTGGAGTTGAAGAAAAGAAACAAAACAAAGTTCTCATTTGTTTATGTGGTGGTTTCACGTCCACATTCAGCTACTGTGCCTTTCAGTAATTTCACATATTGTTACTGTATGTATATGTAATCATGGTATCTCTTTGTTTATCACCCTGAGAAATGTAAGAAACAAGAGTCGGGCCAGGCAGGTTGATGCTGTGTAAGGCTGTAATACTCATTGTAAATGAAACCAAATCATAAATGCATAAATGGATGAAAGCAGAGGCTGAAAGTGAGTTTCAGATCCTCAGCTGTCATAGTACTGGTGGCTGCAACAAGACCTGAACAACCATGCAGGTGGTTTTTTCAACCCTCTGATACAGTCCATAGGAGCGCCCCTTACGGCAGCCACTAGATGTCGCCTAGCAACAAAACTTAGCTGAGTGGTCATGATAACCTGCTGCACAGACGACCCATAGGCTCATTTGTTACAAGACAATCTCAATTGTTGAGTAAACGTACAAATAGTTGGCTATCACGGTAATATTTGCGACTGTGGCTCAGGAGGTAGAGCAGGTTGATCCCTGGCTCCTCCTGTTTGTGTGTTGAAGTGTCCTTTATACTAAAGCCCAGGTTCCCTCTGTTCCATCAGTGTGTGAGTGTGTGTGAGAATGGTAGAAGCGCTCTATGTGTATATGTAAACGCTGTATGACTGTGTGTGTGTGTGTGTGTGACTGGATGAATGTGGCTTACATTGTAAAGCACTTTGAGTGGTTGATAAAATTAGACAAGCGCTATATGAGCAGTCCATTTACAATAACAGCAGATGCAGGTGTTTAGCAGGTGTAATGTTTATCATGTTGACCACGTTAGTTCAGCTTGCTGGATGCTCAAAACATGAAACACTAAATACATCTGAGACAAATGGGAATGTTTACCTTTAGTTTTGGTTTTGCAGTTTTTTGGTCATATTCACTAAATGTCTGCACCAAATTCATTCAACAGCTGTCAAGCCATTTGATTCTGAACCAAACTATCACACTAGCAGCACAGCAGGAACTGTTTGAACATGCGCCAACTTTTCTTTCTTTGAGAGGTGAGACCACCAAATGAGCCTTGCAGGCTGCTGTGTGTAATGGTGTGGAAGCTTCACACCAAATCTCAAGTGAAACACTAAAAACACCAAACTGACGTTTCAGATGGAAATTACAAACAAGTCGCTCCTCAAACTTGCTCTTCTCTCAGTTGTTTGACACTGCTACTGGGGTAAATTGCACTTAAACAGAGCCCCAGACTGAGTGGAAAGAGCCCTTGATGACAGGGAGTGGGATGCAGTGCAGCTAGGGATGAAGGTGAAGACTATTTTAAGACAGCAGACTGTTACACTGGGAGTCCTCTCGCAAAGGACCTCTCCAGCACTATACCAACCAGTGTGGAGGAAATTATTATTTTTGTATTATTTGAACAATACTTGATTAAAAATTTAAGCTGTTACAAAGCAACAATAATAAACAGAATAAAAATCAACACAGTCAGTAAAATAATATTAACAGAATCCAAATCCTCTCTGAGGATGAGCTCATTATCCACAACACGACAAAGCACAACACCACACACGGCTAAATCTTTCCAGATCCTTCATCTCTGTGTAATCATTAAAATCTATTTTTAAATGAGCTTTCAACATTTTCACAGACACAAAAACATTTCTCCATTCTGTTTCTTCTGCTCATGCACATGCCCCCCCCCCCCCCAAAAACAAACAACAAAAAAAATCACTATTTAATTTCAAGCGCATGCGTCAACTTGTGTGCAGCCTGTTGCAGCTGCTCCTGCCAAACTTGTATAAATGTGAAATGGAGCACTGCAACATAATAATTTCCCATGAGGGATTAATAAAGTATTTCTGATTCTGATTCTGATATTGTTACTGTGCACGACTGTAACATTTCATACACTGACTTTCTATTTGCATCTTGGAAAGAAAACAACCATTGACCATTTCCTCTATCTATATCTATTACATATATATCTATACCTATACTGTATATATATGATTTGGTGCAGCACAGGCTCAGTTGATAGAGGATACACAATGCAGACAGACCTTTTTGGATCTGAAATAGAGTCCTCAAACCACCGTTGATTTTAAGCACACTTTGAATGGCAAAACCCTAACTTTGTTAATAAAACCAGGACAAAAACCAAAGCCACTCAACCTGAGCCATAAATTATTCATGCTCAACACCATCGAAAACTTTTTCCTGATCAGCAGATATGACACCAGCTTTGAGGCCAGTTCGCAGATCTCAAAAAAGTCTTGAATCAAAAATAATGTTATCAGAAGGTTCACAGGAGGTCTGGTCACAATGAATCACTCGTTCCATCCCTTTGCTCAGTCTGGCTGGTCATTATCAGGAACTTCATATCAGTGCAGAATGGTGACATAAACCTCCTGAACTATGGTCGAGGCTGCCACTTAGTAATGCCTGTATATCCCTCCAGCTTCTGACCAGAAAGACTAACAGGTAGAGCATCTATTCTGTGAGCCTTCCCACTCTGCAGAGCAGCAGAGGAGGAGAGAGCTGTTTCCAGTTCTGCATCAGTCTGCTGTTAAACCTGAGGAGGCCAGTACACCAGCTCCTGTCTCTGCTTACATTTAAACAGCTGTAAAAACTGACAGCATATTCACAGACTGCACTATACTCACTGCACAGTGTCACATGCAAGATCCATTATTATGCTCCAGACCACAGAAAAAGTGTGACGGGATCTGGGCTATATTTTGACAGTGGGACCTGACCAAAGCCCCCTGAACTGAAACAGCCAGCAGGTTGGTTACAACAGACTTTTTCACAAGTGTTTCGGGGGGATGCTGGTCTCCTGTGGCCTCAGCTCAGTCCTGGAGGTTCCACACAAAGACAAAAAGCTTCTTTGAAGTTGTTATCCTCTAGTAGTCCATAAGCACTATTGAATTTTTTTTTTCTTTTTAAATAGAAATAAATAAATGATCAGAAAAGCTCAGAGGGCTAAAAAAAAAAAAAAAAAAGATGTTCAAACAATAAAATCAGTCAAGCCTGGCCACAAACAGGTAGTTATCTTTGGCGTGTATCCACGTGTATTATTATAAAATCTTCCCACATCACATCACACAACCCATGAGCCTGAGTGAGATGAAGCAGATGAGTGTGAGAGGCAGCGTGAGGCCGTGCACGGTTCCTGAGTCCAGTTAAACTCTCCACCAATAAACAAACGTCCCTCAATCTTTCTCAGTCTCTTCCTATAAAACATCTGGAAAGACTGATCTGACTGAGACACTCTCACAACTGGAGCATAAACATCAATAAACACTATTACTATGTTTTCATTCACTGCTTACCATTAAACAGATGGCCTTAATGATTTCTTCAGATTCCACAGACTGAACGAAAACCAAGCCTCCAAATGTTCCTGGTTTTGTGCTTAAAAAACTTCCACCAGTCCACTCAGCCTTGATATCAGCAGTAATGTGTCTCTTGGACAAAAAATGCATCTAACTTTTTATGAGAAGAGAAGAGAAGCCCTTTTCCCATCATCCCTTGCTCCATCTGAGTTCAAACTGCCTATTCTTAGGATGCCCATAGTAAAGAACAAAGTTTTAAAACAAAAACAAACTATAAAAAAGTTGGAATAACTTGGAAAATCGGATGGACCCCAACTGCCTGTTGACATTTTGAACTAGTTGTTTTTAGCTTGAGTCAGTTGTGAACTCTGTGTTTGCTCTGGACTCTGTGCTGCAGTCTCATATTCATTTGCTGCAGCAGTTAGTTTCTTTGGACAGGGACAGATGATGTCACCCTTCAAAGCCAAAACATTTAATTTTCTCTGAAAATGCATCAGCAGTGTAAGCAAAATCATCTATTTAAACATCAAATGTAAGTCATCAGTGTTGTTCTGTAGAATCAGAAAGTCCTGCCTACTGAAAGAAACAATATGTTTTGGATGCAGAGATTTGCAGCTCAGAAAAATCAGGTTCATTGGAGACACTGATTGTTTGTGTCTCACTAGTTTTCTTCGCAACAAAAGGATCTTTTTGGTTGCATTAACCAGCCGAACAAAGGCTTCCTGAATCACCACACCTTGCTCAACAACCACACTGACTTTATCATCACTGTCAAGAAAAATAAAGACTCCAGATGCAGATTTTTCTCTGTCATAAGTGACAGTTTCACTGATCGCTAAACTGTAATCTTCCACAGAGCGACTGGCTGTCAGACAGAGTTTAACTACATGGTGGGTGTGAGCTTCTCCAGCCTCACCCTTCTGACTCCACAAGTCTGCATGACTCCAGCTGCAGTAAACGCAACCACAAAACACCAGAAATGATGACAAATCTATCAGAAAACAAAACGAAAAGAGAAACAACAGATTGGAAAAACAGGAAACATAATCTCGCTGAAATGAGCACCCACTCTCACCATCTTCCACTTAGAGTGAGAGAGAAATAAAAGCAGGCTATTGCAAATGAATAAATAAATGAATTAGTGCAGATTTGAACAGGAGTGCAGATTTCTACTCAGTAGTTCTTGCATCTAAGAGTTGGAGGAGCTGTTTGAATGATGAAAATCATCTGATTTAAGCAGATTTTTAAACCATGGAAAATCTGCTCATTTCCTGTCTAAGAGTAGCCTGTAACTTTATTATTTGGCTGTGACCCTGTATAGTATGAAGGCTTGACATTAGCTATACATCATCTCTCACAATGACAAAAGATTGACAATAATGAATCTGGTTAGTGTCTTTCATGAGAATCTTTAACAGCTGTCTATATACTTTTGTTTATTGCATAAATCAAGTAACAGAAAAACTAAAAAAGATGAGAGTATGAACCTTCTAATTATTTACCCCTGTCACATAATGGTGATACTAACCTTTGACTAGATTCTACTAATAGAGCATTCAGACAACAATTTATAATACACCTCTGTGATCTAGCTAGCCTTTTATTCCACATCCCATCTAGTACCTTAGCTTTTAAATCTGGCCCAAACATCAGCACAAAGATAAATGTTTACTGTAAAGATCAGCAGCAACCAGGAAATGAACTGTAAAGAGTCAGGAGAAATTAAAAGTTTTCTTTTAATTTCTTTGCAATAACTCATAAAAGGTTTTAACTTCATCTTTCCAGGAGGAAACAAAAGCAGAGGATAATAATGAGGGTGAAGGTGAGGGAGAAAGTTCCACTAATAACATCATATCAAGGTGATATTTTTTTCAGTAATAATGAGGTAGTAGTGTAAAATCTTTAAAATTATGGACTATTAATGGTGGAAACATTCAGGTGGGATAAGACCATGATGAAAAGACAAATATATTTGCCCACATGAACTTTTATTGAAGATAAACCTTTATATTACCAAGCTATTTTTATGATGAGTACATTACTGGTTATTACCTCTATAATGTCTCTGAAAATTGTATGAAAAATGCTGATCAAAATTTCTCAGAGGTGACATCTTCATATTGCTTCTTTCTGACCAACAGTTAAGACAAAGACAATCAGCCAATCTTCACATGAGACGGTGGAACCAGCAAATGTGACTCAAATGATTCATCCTTTTATAAAATAGTTACCAATCAGTTAATTGTCATTTCTTGTTGCTCAACCCAGCATTATTTTGTTATAAGTATTTAAAGAAAAATAAAAAAGTTGGAACATAATCATCATCACCCCAGCCTCTTGTCATTGCCTCCATTTCCGTTTAACATGCAATTTAAGACTAATTATTTTCAAAGCACTAAATGCATCCTCTCATACCACAGGCCTCATTCAGTGGCTCTCAGCTTCTACGGCCCTGTTCAGACCTGCTACGGCCGTGTTCAGTCCTCAGTGATCCCAAGCTCAGGTGTGAACGCACCCAGGACACATTCAGGACACATTTGAGATCCAATCACTCAGACCACATTCAGAGGTGGTCTGGACCACATGTGACCACATTCTTATAGCAGTGAGAACACAAATGTGTCCTGGCCACACTGAAGGATCGCCTCCTCTACTGACGTCCTCTGACACAGTCTAATTAGTCCCACAACAGTTTCATAATGAACTTGAATTTGAATGAATTTCATAATGAATAAAACCATATTTCACTGTAGAGCTATGTGCAGGGCACTGATTTGCTCAACCTTTCATTACCACTCTCTCTCTCTTTCTTTCACTCTCTCTCACACTCACCCACACATACACAGATGCACATTGACAACAGACCTGTCTGTTGGATTGGCTAAAAACAACACCACATACCTGTTTATCTGCATTTGAAGCAGGGAAGTGAGATTCGATCACAAGTGGTCACTGGAGACACATGTGGAGACGCAGTTTAAAACCAGGTGTGAACAGACGTGTGAACAGATGTACTTGTGGTCGAATCACTGAGGACAGACGTTAACACCAGGTCTGAACAGGGCCTTAGTTATAACAACAAATCTCTCGTTTGTCCCAAGGTCAATTGGTGATGGAGCTTTTGCAGCTGCTGCAGAACCAGTTGCCATCAGATGTTAGATGTTCTTCCTCCATCTCTATTTTTAAATCTAAACACTCAAGGCACATTTTTATTCACTGGCCTTTTGGGGCTACTAATCATTTATCTGTTGTAATATCTGTAATTCTGTAATTATCCCTGGTTGTTTGTTGCTGTATTTTTCGCTTTGTGTTTTTATTTTTACTTTTTTACTTTAATATCATTTGTACAACACTTTGGTCACCTTAAGTGTGTTTAAATGTACTTTAAAAATAAACTTTACTTAGTTACTGTAAGTGATGCTAAAATTTCCTTCCTGTTCCTTTAAAATCGTATTATTGTTGTCAAAGAAATTGTGATAGTTAATAGTTAAGTGATAGTTAGCTTAAGAAATAATCTTATACAGCTGCAAGTTATCAGATATTTCAAAAGATATCAGAATGAAATGTCTTCCCCCATTCCCACCCCTGTCATGTCTGCTGCATTTGGTCCTAAGGAGTGTGTGTGTGTGTGTGTGTGTGTGTGTGTGTGTGTGTGTGTGTGTGTGTTTGTGTGTAAGTACAGCTTGTCTTTACTCTGGCACGTGTGCTCAGCAGGGTTCAAAACATGCAGCCTCCTCACATTTCTTCCCCTGTCACGCTGGGGGGTGGTCAGCCCCTCACTCTGTTTATGGAAGAACTTTAGACCCCTAGTGTCTTCAGTGTAACACAGTATGAAACTAAACAACCCCAGATTGACCACGAGAGACTCTCATGTGCTGGAGGCAGATTATTGGCGTGAAAGGACTGGAAACATTACAAGCCCCCAATCCTCTTTTTTGATCTATTTCTTCAAGGGAGTAATGATCCCTTGGTCCATGTGACTGGAGATTTTAGTAACCATAACAAATCAAGGTACATGTATAGAGTTATGTAAGACTTTCAAGTGTTTGGTTTTGAACGATAGACTGGAGGGCATGGCCCAGAGGTTTAGAGGTCTACTGTTAGATGCTACTATCAGTCTTTGTGCTAAGCTAAGATAAACCCGCCCTGGACCTCCCTCTGTACTGGACGCTCAGACATGAAAGAGATACCAATCGTCTCATTTGACAGAAGATAGAAATCAAGAGGCCTTTGAAGAATTCTGGGCTTTTACCACAAGTTTCCCTTCAAGGAAACCCAAATGCACCTAAAATGACACCAATCTGATGGAACTGATGTTAAGAAGTATTTTTTATTAAAACATATAAATATGTTACAGCTTAAACTTAGCTACTTAGTACAACACAAATGTGTAGTCAAGTAAGCCTTTGACACATTTTATGTCAAAAATCCTGCACTGCACAGTTGTATCTGAAGTAAGTCAGAACATACAAACATTATACAATGCACATACGACTTTATTTCAAATATCTTTTAATTTACATCACAGATAAATGTCCATAAACACACTTCTTATGAAAAAGATGCTCATCATGCTTGCTTGTTTTCAAGTTTCTGATACGACCCCTAAAAGTGTCTCCTGAAATACTGGGCCTTGGTTGTCATGGTTACAATAATAAACAAGTGGAATGTAAAAAGAGCAGTGTACCTACCTTCATCACCATGGTTACCATAATAAAAGTCATGGCTTTGTTAGGTTTAGGAAAAGATGGTGATTTGGGTTAAAATAAGTACTTCCTCAACGTAAGATCACCTTTGTCGTCATGGTAACAATAATAACAGTGAACGGTCATGGATAATAGAAACAACATAAACTGCTACTTTCACTTGGGAATCGAACACCGCTCTCCTGTGTCATATTCATCCATCCACCCCAACCTCCTCCTGACGTGGACTTTGTCACCTTGTGCACTACGGCACGGCACCCTTTGCTCCCAACATTATGATTATGACCATTAGATGTCACCTAACAACTAAACCTAACTATGAGTCATAGTAACCTGCTGACAGATGACCTGTGGGCTCGTTTGTTACAGGAGGACAGTGTTGGAATAGGGGCAGATCATGACTGCTGGGTCCACATGGAACAGTTTCAGTTGTGTAAGTTCAGACTGAATGTGCAGCAAAGTTTTAAAGTTGATAAAGGCAAGAGGAAAGTGAATAGATGCTTATTTGTTTTAGATGGCTTAAGACGCACACTTTGAGGCTCGATGTTTGGTCTTAGTGGGGCCCAGAAACATTTTGTCCAACATTCAGGATACTTGTATGTTGGAGTTTTCTTCATTTTTAATAAATTCCTGATTTATTTTGACAGAAAATGCCTCTGAAACCCCACTGTCTCCACATGCAGCTGGTAAAATGGTTAAAAAATATCTTTATGTCTATGACATGTTCAGATTCAGCATAGACATACAGATTATAGTGGGAGGTGTCAGTTTTGTCTGCTATTGCTGGTATGATGTCAAAGTGACTGTCAACAGGTCTTTTCTCTGTCTGTTTTTGCTGTAAGATGCACGTGTCACATGCGAAAAAGAATTGAGATGCTTCACTTCTAGATTCCTGATGCAGCTGCGATGCGAGAGTTGTGCGTCTCACGCAGGCAGTATGTCTGCTGTAATCCATTAACATGAGCGCTGAAGTGAAAACCAAGACCAGCCGCCATGCACACGCAACCTATCAAGTGTGCCTCCAGCCTTGTACCTACAGTTAGAGGTTAGGTTCTGGATTCATTAGCATTTTGTCTTGTCCCTAAACCTAATTCTTGTAAAACATCAGAATTTCTCTAATTAAAATATCATCTAAAAGTCCTACAGTAGAGGTCTTCCATCAGCTCACAGTGTCAGAATCAGGAGCTCACATGTGGTTTTCAGGGTGTAGCTTTGAGCAGAAGAGAACAAAGATAAACCACAGCAGTTGTTGTTCTTGACCTGAACTCTGCTGTAGGCTTTGTCTTTATTAAAAACCGTAAACAATTCTGTCTATCAATATTTCAACTCCTGCTCCTGGTGGGATTTCGATCGACAATATATACTGCATAGATGTTTTCTTTTCACCCCGAGGAGTTGCAAAACTGCTTTTTCTCAGGAAGACATTTGTAATGTGTAATAATGTGTAACTATAGAACACTGGTGATAATGTACAGGCGGTGTCACTGATAAGCAGTCATAGTTTTCAAGATGTTTTATGAGTTAAAGCTACACATCTGGTTCAGAGCTGTGAGGTGCTGTTCCCTGACATGTGGCAGTGGATGTCAGTCTGATGTGTGCACACATTCATATACATAGTGTGTGTTGGTGAATGCTTGCTTCCAAATAAATAATAATGATCGTGACCGTAAAACTCCATCACATGGCTGACACACACACACACACACACACACACACACAGAGCACTGAGAGAGAGAGAGAGAGAGAGAGAGCGAGCAAGAGAGAGGAATGCTAAGTGGAGGGATAACTGTCACACCTTGGCAGGGAGAGAGACTGCAGTGATTTATCAACATGATGATAATGTGATGCTGAGAGGATAAATGTGTGTTTCTAAAGATTCCTCTCACACCATGGTGTCATTCCTGTCGTGATTGCTCAGATTTACTGTCCGTGTGACAGACAAGCAGCTTCTCCTGCCTCCTAAAATCTGCACAGTGTTTTCTGCTGACACACTTCTTTCTTTACATGGCTGTAAAGTTAATAGTTTTATGGCTGCTGTTTCTCTGTAAAAATACCCATCTGCCTGCCTTTGGAGCAGCAGGGCTCTACTCCCCCAACCACACAGGGCTCATACATGGACACACATGTACTATAGGTTATCTTTCAGACAGTCTAGCCCCACATTATGTCTTTTATGTGATCAGTGGTTTTACATTTAATATTTCAGCCTTCATGATTCCCTCCAGTCTCAGAAATACAAGCTTTAAAAATCTCTGCAGGCCACTTAACAAATCTTGTATAATTTTGAGGTCATTTTCATTATCCTCAATTACTCTTTATCCTGCAGAAAAAGAAAAAAGGAGAGAATTTGGGCCATGTGTGCATGTGTTTGCCTGGCAGAATGCAGATTTGATTGCGTGCATTGTGCATCTTCTGCACAGCACTGCAGACTCATATTCCAAGAGTCCTCATGGAGTGGGAATTTTCATTGAATGTAAAGCTGTTCAGATACATTTCATTTCCTATGTATGTCAGATGCTATGTTATTAATTTATTGTGAATAAGTATTTGACTGATTTTACTGAAACCATGAATCCTTGAACCTTTGTTCTGTTGCCACAAACAGATCAGAAGTTTTCAATTATTCAGTGAACTGTCTTGATTTCCTCCACATGGATTGGCACAAAATTATTCAAACATCAATGGCACCCAGTAAATGGCTTTGATGTTCTCCAGGCTTTTTCTCTAGTGCCACCATAAGGTTGACATTTTTGATTTAGAGTCAAATGTCTCCACAAACATTGCATGGATTGCCATGAAAATTTGGTGCAGACATCTATGTTCCCCTCAGGATGAGATGGACTGAACTGAACAAAATCCCATATGGTCCAGAACTTGTTTCTGACCAGAAACTGATATTCCCATCAGCCTCAGCTGCACCTGTACATGTGCGTAATGCAACAAATATACTTCTAATTTCCTCAATACAGTCGAACAGGCCATCACATTTTATGCTGCTCTGCTCATGTTTTGCTCATGCTACACTTCCACAGGGCGACAATGAAAAACATAACCTGCTAAAGATCTGCATGTTAGCTTGCTGATGTTAGTATGTGGCTCAAAGCGGCACTGTGACTAAGTAGAGCCCCACGGAGCAGCTAGCATGGCTGTCGACTCTAATAATGATTTTCTGAGTCACCCCTTATTGAATTA
This sequence comes from Trachinotus anak, assembly GCF_046630095.1. NCBI lineage: Eukaryota > Metazoa > Chordata > Actinopteri > Carangiformes > Carangidae > Trachinotus > Trachinotus anak. The sequence goes on along the minus strand of NW_027273862.1, from coordinate 327,354 downwards.
GGTGAAGTCTTCTGGTTCACCTGCTGAGATTACCTGATGAAGTCATGATGTTGAAATGTTGAAGCTGCACTAATGAAATCATGTTGGAACCATTAATTTAGTGTGCAGGTGTAGCTTTGATCTCCGCAGCACACTCATTATTTGGGTGCACACTATGCTTGTGTAGCTTGTGCTACAATGGTTTTTATTGGGACATCTGTATGAAATAAAGGATGGACCAGCTATATATAGTGTACCATTTCACTATTACTTGATCTGTGCACACTCTACTGTGGCCTTTAGGGACCTGTGCAGTTAGAGTGGCACATCTTTGCCGTATTCTCTTTCCTGTGCACGTTGCAGATACTGCTGTAAGTTGTGCCTTATTTGTTTTGTATCTATTTTCATCTCACATCCAAACATCTCAAATAGTCATTTGTGAAAAAAGTTCTCTTTGTTGTGTTTGAGCTCATTGTCAGTCCCTTCCTATGAATGATGCAGCAGACATTAAAGGCCACACAGAATCAGAGCATTGTGCATCACTAAATTAGACACTAAAGAGTCAATCCCCTTTAGCAGACAGCAAGAGTGAGCTAAATGCAGGACCTTATATTAATAATTCAAGCATTTTGGCACTGGTCGTACGAATAAAATCAATTTACAGGCACTATAAATTACAGCAATTGCAGAGTTCTCCTCAAGGGAGCTATAGACAAAGCCTTGACAGTGGTGAATATGGAGAGCTATTTTAAATCCCCTTCAGCTAGGTTGATTTTTGGTTGATGGAAAAGCCTACACATGAACTGTTTGATCGACTTCTTTTAGGCCAATGAGGACAGCAATCAGCAGAATCAATGAAACACAATTTAGTCCTTCACAATAAACAGGTAAGAGGTTAATTACTATATCCATATTAATATTTTTGGCTCTGGAGGAAAACATACGTTTAGTTTTGTCTGCATTTAACACTAACCTGTGGTTATCAGGTGCAACTTGCAAAGCAATGCTGGAAAGATTCTACTGTGGACTGTATCTGCAGTACAATACAAAAGAGTGTCATCAGTGTAGAGTTGAATATTACATCCAGTCACAGCAGAAACATATATCATTTATATAAAGAGTATTTCTTTATGATCTGATAGTGAAGCTCCATCAGCTAAAGTGAGAGGAGGAAATAGGAGTGAAGACTTCAGGTTAAGAGTGATGGGTTTGCATAAGAAATGTGAATTAAAAGCAAATAATAATTTGCTTTAGCCTTAATGCAGCTGTGCATTTGTGTCTAAGGTGCCTGACAGTAAGTCAGTGACCGGGCTGGACATGATGCCTAGCAAGAGCCCAGGCTTTCTTTCTCTATATTAGTAAGGATGACATTTCAGATAAGAAAAACTGTATCAAGTTTCAGGAATCATCTGAAAATGTGTTGTTGGCTTTGTAGATGCATGTCCTTGTCCTGTCACAAAACACTGATGTGTCCCAGTAGCTTTGATAGCAGCTCAGCTCTGATTGTGTGGGAAGGCTTCAGGATATGTTACAAATTATGGATATGAAATGTGATGGGGTAGCAACATCGCAGGTTTAAAGATCAACAAACCTGTCAAGCAGAGAAGATTTAGCCAAATTAATAGAGGACAGCCATTTCCCCTCACACATCAGACTTGCTAATGTAGTGTTTTTTGGCATTCCCAACTGTGTAAATTAGTGTGTGTGTGTGTGTGTGTGTGTGTGTGTGTGTGTGTGTGTGTTTGTGTGTGTGTGAGTGCCTTCCTCTCATCTGACTTTCAAATGTTGGACCATTTGGCAAAGCCCCCACAGAAACAAGACACAATGACAAGAGGTGATCTTGGTGATGGTTAAACACCATCCACAACGTTTCCCAGAAAGTTATCAGAGCAGCTCCCTGCTGCGTCGGGAGTCATTTATCAGGAAATTGAGATTTGTTAGCTGTTTAGTCGTACTCCTTATCAAGCATGTAAGGAATGTTGTGGCAGTGCATGCAGTCTGTGGGAGGAATGAAATAGTTTGTTAATGTTTTGTTGGTTTAGGCCTGCAACACCTCCACAAGCATCAGTGTGTATTTCCTCTCTTTCTTCCACGCTCCCTCCTCGCCTCTCCGATCTGCCCTCCTCCACAAATACACTCACATTAAAGGACATTTTGGCAGCTGTGTTCCATCTTTCCGAGGCTGTTAGAAGGCAGTGATTCAGGTTGAGGAGGTGCAGATCATCAGGCTCACTAGCAGGCATGTTGTTGTGAATGCTGCATCTCCTGGTTAATTCAAAGTTTCAGTCAGGTCTCAAGCTGCTTTTGATTAGCCTTGTGGTTGCATGTGACCAGCTGAGTGCAGGCTGGAGGTATACTGAGGAACTACTATGCACAGGTTCGTATTAAAAAAAATAAAGTAAGATAATATCAGGACCCTGTTTTCACTGACTGCTGTGATTTTGTTGCTTGAACCTAGAGTATTCCCAGCATTTTTAAATTAAGGAGAGAAATGTCTGCCCCTTCACCCAACCTCAGTATCTCCATCCTTCCTTTTCCCCTCTCATGTTTGGGAAAACACTCCTTAAAATTAAAAAATCCTACCTACCATAATGATATTCTTTTTCTTACTATGAGCATCTGAGCAACAATGAACTGATTCCACCATTAAGTACTGCCTGTGTATCCAAAGCTTGATCCTGTATATATTATTCCTCTGCTCCACTGTTGAGAGAAATTGTTTACACACACACACACACTCATCAGTGAGCCACACTGTTGTTATCATTTTGTTATTCCTTCAACACCATGAACAAGCGCACTGGTGTTTATTTTGACTGAATACTACATGCAACCTCCTGCTGGTGGAAATACTCACTAGAGCACTAAGTGTGGATTAATCCACAGCTAAATTTAGCCCCCAAAAAATGTACTATTTGCATCATCATATAAATAAAACGGGACATATTTGGTATCTCATAAACTTCAGAATCTGCAAACCTGACCGTGCTCCACTCAAATAAGTTTGTAAAGTTCAACCAACTTATTGGTACAGCAGGGCTCAAGAGGTCATGTTTCATTCCAGTAAACCAACCCCAGCCCCCTACCCCAGCAGAAGCCAGAGCTAATAAGTGTCGCCTTGTGTTCCAGTGTGACCTCACTGTATGACAGACAGACAGACAAGCAGACCAGGGGTTGGGAAACATTCATGTTGTGTCTGGGTTGAAATGGGAGTGCAGCTCCAGCAGATTCCACGGGCTGTCAGGTCAGTGAAATGAAAGTTTGTTGTTCCAATAGTGGCATTGTGGCAGAGGGCAGGGGAAGATGCTCTGCTGCAATCTGTCCTGCGTGTGCATGATGCATTACAACAACGCCTGACCCTCCTGATTCCATCCAGACAGTACCGCACTGCCATCAGCGATGATGTGCTTTAAGCAATATGCAGTGTGTGGCTGACACTGCCCGGCTTTCTGAGTTCGGATTTTTTGATGTTTTATGATTTTATGTTTTTTATGATTACTGAAACTCTCAGCTTGGGGCTGAGTGCCACAGACCAGGCAGAGAAGTGACAAAGTATTTGGTGACCCCTGAGGTTTCTGATGATAACAGCAAGAGAGTTTTTAATAATACACTGTTCAGTCAGTAATGACACATGTCCTGTCCAGTAGGAAAAGCAAACACTGCCTCCTCTGTAAGAAATGAAGGTGCACAAGCATCTGTAAAAAATGTGGAGACCTTAATAGAATCAAGATTTCATATAATGACATCTTTAAATCCAGGACTTGTTTTTATGTGTTTGAATGTGTCATAGTTTGTCGCTCTTCACAGTCAGGCTGTAGCCTAGATGCAGTGTTTTGTTGTTAGGGAACATGTTTGGGGCTCTGTCCTAGTTAACACTGAAGCGGCACAGTGGTTGTATATCTGTATGACTGCCTGTCTTGGCACAGCAGGTCTCTCTCTTTGAACCCCTGAGATTGTCGACTCTATGACTGTCTTTCAATCTGCCTCCTCTCTTCCTCTCAGCATGGCTGATGTGCCTTACCAGGAGAAAACTCTTCATTGAAAGAAGTGATTAAAACATATGTCTTATATATTTATTTAGCACATCAGTGAGAACCTGCTGGGCTCAGAGCATATCTGAGGCAGCAGGGCATGGGAGCCATTTCCCAGTCAGCAATGTGCAATCAGGGGCGCTTCAGAGGCTCACCTGGTGGAGCGCGTACCATTAAGGCTTAGTCCAGCCAGAGGAAATGTCCAATCAGCATAGATTGTAATTGTCATTGAGCTGGACTCTGGCTGGTTTGGAATATTTGTATTAAATATATGATGAAACCATTTGTGAACAGTAAAAAAAGTTCTGTCGGTGTTTCTGCTGGAGGCTGATACAGATCATAAATTAGCTACACCATGTAAAGAGAAACTAAAACAGTCAGTCCAGTCAACAGTGAACTATGCATGTGAGAGCAAGGTATATCAAGCCAATGTTTCTCAACCTGTGGGCCGGGACCCCCCTATGGGGTTGCAAGATTATTTTTGTGGGTTGCAGGATGATATTCAATATAAATATGTAAATGAATAGTAAAGAAATTCATAAATGTTTTTTGAAAGTGATTTTTTCATTAAGTCTCCCATAGCAATGTTATAATGTAGTCACTTTCAAACAGTCAGGAGAAAAAAAAAAAAACGGAAAACCCTTCCACCAAGCTTCAACACCTTGCCCCCCGCACCCGCCAACCACTGCTAATGTCAAATAAGTTTCATCATTTCTTACATGTGTTTCAGTTTCGTCACACTTACATTTTCAGCTGCTGTAAACTCTGGGCTGTGCAGGGATTGCACAGTGTGACTGGAGGGCTTGCCGCAAATCACACTCCATACTGCTGTTGATGCTATACTGCCAGCTTTAATTAGGTGATTTCAGAGACAGACAGCTGAGAGCAAGATGCCCTGTCTATCCATCTCAAATCACCGTGCTGCTTCTGATCTCCCATTATAGCCTGTAGGCATCAAAACTAAGCTCCCTGTTTTGTTCTACTTACTTCCATTTATTCAACTGAAACTGTGTCTATGTTGATAGAGACAGACAAAATGAAAAGTGTTTTTTAATCATATCAAGTCATAATATTTAATCAAGAACCCTCTTGTGATCATGGTATTTATGGATCTTGTCCTATGGGAGCAAATGTGGAAGTCAGATGACTTTATTAGTCCACAGAAGCAGCAGGCAGGGGAGGGTGTGGATGGATGGACTTTAAAGGTCCCTTATTTTACACATCTCCAGTGTTTTATCTGAAGTGTTGATCTCCATCAGAAGATATATTTGTGGTTTTAAGAACCAAAAATCATCTCAGTGTAGTTTTACATCTCCTCTCTCAGGCTTCTCTCTGGAGCTCTAGTAACAACTGGTCAGTCAGCCAATCAGAAGAGAGGCTCTTTTCTGATTGGCTGACTGTTTTCTGAGTGATCAGATAAAAATATAGCTGATTTCAAATAGCCACTCAGAGAAACCAAATCCCACAAGGTTGGATGGTGGGTCCAGGTGGGCTGAGAGCGTTGACTGCTTTGTTGTGACATCACAAAATTCCAGAAGTCCTGACGGCTGCTTTTAAGGCACAGTTTTTACTTTCACAGTATTAATATAGAACCTCCTTTATAATCAAAAAAACACATGGACATCTATCTTTATACATTATGCAATCTTTAACATGGGAGACAGTGGTTTGTTTCCTGTTTCCTACTGACAGAAAATCTTGGTGTCTTGACCAATATCATGACCAATGACCATGATTGTACCCAAACCGTACTCACAGGACTATTGTAGCTAGCCATGATGAAGTAGTAATCGTTTGTCATTCAGAAACAAAAATTCAGTTTAACAATTTTACAAACTGACATTCCTCCGAGAGTGGGTCATACTGAATCGTGCATTTCTGTTGTTTTACCCAAATTATTATTCAATGTAGCTTTGCAGGAAATATTATTAGAATATATTAGCTTAAACATAAAGACCATGTTAAACTTGTGACATGTGGCCTTTTATTTTCTTTTTGCCCAAGGCTAGACCTCACGTGTTTTGTGTTGTCTGTGTGTATGTGTATGTCTGTGCATGCTCTGCTACATACACGTGTATTGTTGTGTGTGTGTAAAGCAGTGAGCATGACAGGCAGTAACTCCATTGAGGCTCCCTCTACGTTGTTGTGTGTTGTGCACGTGTGTGTGTGTGTGTGTGTGTGTGTGTGTGTCTATGTGTGTGTGTGTGCATTCTTTTGTGACAGAATGCATTCATCTGTGTCTTGTGGTATGTTTTCATGCTCACACTAACCTTGTTAAGTGTACCTGGATCAGGTTGAGGACAGCATGTTCAGTATGTGACCAAATGTTATTTTCCTGCAACCAAATCCAGACTGCTTTGCAGGAAAGAGAAAGACACACACACACACACACACACACACACACACACACATACACTCCTGCTTCTATCTTTGTGAGGACACTAATGCATTCCATTGCCTCTCAGCCTAACCTTAACCATCACAACTAATTGCCTAACCCCATTTCTTACCTTAACCCTAACCTAAACCTAATTCTACGCCTTACAATAAAACCAAGTCTTAACCCTAACACAGCCCTTGAAGGTGTGAGAACCAACCAAAATGTCCTGACAATGATAGTTTTCAGCTAAAATTTGTCCACACAACACCAAAAAGCATGTACACACACACACACACGTACCACCCCCTCCTCTCTGTCTGTGTGTGTGTTGAAGCTGGTCTGTTATCGAAACTGGCTGACTGGCTGCTGAGTGAATCGTATGTTGCTGCAGGCCTCTGAACATTGCTAATGATATACATATTTTAACACTGTGGGGTTGGAGTGTGTCTGTGTGTGCTTAGGGGCTGGCCTTTTGGGGCCCTAAGCAGAATTTGATTCACACCCTACCCTACCCCACAAACCACTAATAGCAGCACTTTGTCCTAGTAATTCATTTAGTAAAAACCTGACTAAAGTTGCCAGTAAAATTGCCATCAAGAGTTTTTTTCCTATTGTCATAACTAATGGTGAAATATGACTCTAGAGAAATAAAGAATGTGGAGTACAGAGAGATTACACAACAAGCCAGACTACATGAAGATTTAGTTTAAAGTGAACTTTGCAATTTTCATTTTTGAAGAACAAAAACGCAAATATGCCTGATGAAAGTTCATTGAATAAATAACAACAGGCCAGCAAAATAACGCACTGAGTGTTTCAGCAGCAGGGACGTAAAGAGCAGTACAACTGTATTAAGTTAGTAAATGAATACAGTATTAATGTAACAATATAGAATAAGAGGCATGGTAGATGGTACCACAGTACAAGATACTCACAGTATGTAATTTCTGTGGATAGGGGTCTCTCAATTAAAACAGTACCAAGAAGCATTGGGTGATGTCAGGAAACAGTGTGGGAGCATGGGAATTGTTGTCTTCACCACTGTTGCCATTAGCTTCTCCTGACTTGGATTTCTTCAGTGTCAGTTGTTCAGGAGGTTTTTACCTGCAGCTGAATTCTCCACAGAGGTCTCCTCCTCTCCGGAACAGACAGACCTGGTGATTATAATCAGTAAAAGTACACTGCACACGAGACGTCAGGTAAGGGTTGGGAGCTGAGACTGCTGCTAACCTTTGTTTCTCTGGTAGCTTACGAATCAGACGTTCAGGAGGTTTTTAGCAGCAGCAGCAAAAGTCAGTGATTCGTCAACACTCTTCAGCTGACACAGGATGTCTCAGGGCGGTTGGGAGCTGGGCTGTCTAACATTTACTTGTTTTTTTTCTCTGATAACTTAAGATCCAGTTGTCTGATGACTAAAAATCCTTCATCCACTTAATATTTAGTTGACAACAACCAATTTTGAGCTTCTGGTGGGCAATTACAAGGTTGACACATGAGCATAGAGGATATGACATCATTGACAGGCGACCAAATGAAATGGACCATTACCATGATTAAAATGACATTTTTCTCTGGTTTGAGAATTGATGGAAACATTTGGGATGATGTAAAAACACAACGCAACAACATATTGAACAGAGGTCTGGTCGTTTTTAGACACTTTAATGGAGTGGAAAAGTGCATTTATGTAAATCTTTAGTGGAGAAGTTACATATCATAAATTTAAGTATGAATAGATAAGGAATAAAATGAAAAAGAAATTAACTGCATTTATTGCTGCCATTAATGTGTGAGTGTGTGTGAATGAGTCAAATAGTTCAGAACTTTGGGCTAATGTGTTTCTGAATGCAGCCCATAATAAGAAAAATAAGTGAATGAATTGGGGCAAATGGAATGAAGAGTTGCATTTATAATAATCTAGGAAATAAAACATTATGGCAAAATTTGTTAGTATGCTTTTCATTACAATGGTCCTAAAATGCTCTGGGAAGGATGATATAAATTTCAGAAAAATAACAGATTTAATGATTTTTCTAAGCTGGAGAACTTGCAAAGGAGGGGGCAGCACTTCTTTCCACACCTGAGTAGTATGCTCACTGCTGGCACCTACAGCCCCCGCCAACAGGGCAGGTTACACAAGGGTGTCCTTATTACTGAACGACTGACCCCCTAACGGTTAGTTGGGGTCCACACAGAGGGCTCAGGATCTGTGAGGGTTAGTGTGAATCTCATTACTGGCTCCACGGGTGAAAATGGGGCCTTCTGAAACAACACAGTGATGGTAACTACAGCCCATCATCTGGGATGTCTGACTTTCCCACCCTCAGTGGAATGCACTCTAAGCTTATTAGAATCGTCAGCAGTGGCGTGTCGTTCCTGAGGCTGTGATGGGATTGCCTTCCTGTAGACGAGACAGGGATCATAACATTTATTCAGACAAAAATGTGCTTGGAAAAAGTGTGCGTGTGAAGTCAGCAGATTTTCTCCATCTCCATATGGCCAGTATTTAGTTAGACCTCAAGGAGAGCTGCTGCTAATGCAGCTAACAGAGCCACACCCAACACTTCCCAGAGGTATATTATTACACACTATTCATAGACTTAATGCTTGTTTCTGCGGGAGATTAATTGCAAGCTTTTGTTACTGTGGAAGTCATGAAAACATCTGAAAGTGTCCTCCAACCATTTGGCAGCAAGTTGTGCGTGTTGTGTTGCTTTGTCACTATGTGTGTGCTGGGCAGTGTAGTTCAGCAGGGAAAGTGGCCATTTCTCTCAGAAGTTCATTTTTAGGAAGTGTGTGTGAGTGTTTTAAGAGCAGTTCCAGCTTGTGTTCAAAATTTCACAGTCGCACTGAGCTTGTAAAGTGTCCAATAAGCAGCAGGGCCTGGCAGCACATAAGCTCCCATATCCTCAGCCCTGTGCTGCCACACACACATCACACATTACTCTGCTCTGAAATATGACACCAGTAAAGACAACATCTTTCTATATGAACATACAACACACACACATACACGTGGTTGTGTGTTTGTGTGCAGTCTCTGTACCAGTAGCTGCAGGGCTGAATGTGAAAGGGTGAGGATGTGAATGTGAGGTTATCCATCCTATAGACTGGAGCTGAGAGAGCAGAGAGCACATAGGCTGTTCTCCACTGCCTTTCAGACTGCAGTCATGTCGACACTGATTTAGATGAATCTTGCATGTGAAACTTTATTTCATCTCGGCTATTAATTTGAGATCATTTTCAAAAATCTCACAGTCCACACTGAAACAACACAGTAACACATTTTAATACAGAAAACTATTTCTGCCAGCATCAGTTGTTCAGAAGTGTGTTATAATGAATAGACTGCGCTGACAGACTCAGTCAGAGATAACACAACCTCTGTATGATCATGGGCTTTCAGGACAACTGTAAACATAATAACAGTATGAAAGAGTTATTTGATTAAGGCTAATAGTCAGTCCTGGCCAGTTAAATTGAGACATTTGATAAAATCTTAAATTCTTACTCTTACATTCTGACAGTATTAACATTAATATATTTCAAGGATGGCACATCTGCGATGTATATTAACCTACCAATGAATGATCACAAAGTAGAAGAGCACACTGTGTTTTAAAGAAAAACAACAAATTCTTCTACTTATGAATCAAAATGTAAAAGTCCCATATTTTACACTTTTCCTGTGTTTTATTTGAAGTGTTTGATATTCATAAGAAGATATGTTTGTGGTTTTATTTCATTATTAATTGATTAATAATTTTGGTCCATAATGTGACAGAAAATAGTAAAAAAAATAAATAAAACACCCATCACAATTTTCCCAAGTTGACATGATCATGTCTTGATTTGTCCAACCAACAGGCCAAACTATCAATAGGCCACAAGTATTCACATTGATTGATTTTTTATGCATTTGGTCTTATATATCACATAAATGCTTAATCAATATTAAAATAGTTACTGAGTCATGTCAAAGAATGTTGTGCTTGTAGATTTATCAATTAATCAGCTCATTTCTTCAGCCTGACAACAAATCATTCAAACAAAGTCAGAAAGGCCAAATGGAGAGAGAGACCACCAGACAGAACACACACACAAACACAGCTTCTTTGTGGCTGTCTGTCTCACAGACTGTTGCTGGCTGGCTGCTTGAATCATATGGCTATGTGGACTGAGAAATCACGAACAGTGAAGTGCTGCACAGTTAAATGGCCAGTGTTCAGTGTCACAGCTCAGAAAAATCATTTGAACTTAGAATTTAAGAAAACCAAGACAGAACAAGCTTTTGCTATTAATAATGCATGAATGCTTCACTTAAGTGGCTCCTGCCTTTGCTCACACGTGTGTGATCTGTGTGTGTCAGTCAGAAAGCATTTGATTGAGAGATGAAACACTTCACATTCTTTTTGAACATGAGTATTAGCAAACTCCTCACTGTCATCCGTGACAGCGCTGGACTGTATATCCTCGTCTCTGTGAGTTATAAGAACATCTCTTCTCCAACATAAATTGAATACTGTCACATACCAGTAAAACAAACACACAGCATCCACCTCATGAAAAGCTCAGGAGGAAGAGGTCAATTAAACAGTCATGGACATTTGATCATGGACATACCAGAAAAACCTTAGCTAAAGTCGAAACATCTTGGCACGGTTTTGGAATGGAACCTGTTAGATTCAAATGTACATTTAGATCACATTTACTCATTTGGCTGATGCTTTCATCCAAAGTGACTTACAAATGAGGAACATCACTAAAGCTTCAATGCAGTACGAGAGCTTGGTGTAAGTAAAACATACTAAATCTGTTCAATAAGGGGAAGTGCAAGAAGATCAGGTTTAAATGCACCAGAAAGTTCATGTTAGGGTGTTAGAGGTGTCAAGAGAGGAGGAAGAAGAAAGTCTTTAAGAAAGAGAGGGATGCTCCTGCTCTGAAAACATTCAATAGCTTTTTCCACCAGTTCAGTCTGGACTGCAACTGCCTTGTATGCAGGGATGGCAATGTCAGACAACGTTCTTTTGAGCATAAGCCTGTGTGATGGATGAATATGGCTGCTGGCAAGTTGACCCAGGTGTAGATCCCTGTACAGTTAGCCATAATGGACATTGTAGAGGGATACTTTCTGTGTTTGTTTTCTCTCTGTCTTTTGCTTGTCTTTACACTCTAAATCATAGATCTGGGAAGCCTGGTATTCCTAGGAATTACTTATATATTGGATGATTCTGCACCTCACAATTTACATCTAATACAAAACATCAATGCCAGTGCAGGAGGTCGTGTATTGTGTATGTAGACAGGCAGAAAGGAAGGTGGTGGAGGTGAAGTTGCGAAGGTGTGTGTGGCACATCTCACAGACCTGCTTTTAAGGATCACAGTTTTATTCACTATTACTAACCTTAACACTAACATCATAGTTTCCAAACACAAATACTCTAGAAAATGAAAATTTAAAAACCTTGGCATTGGACTTAATCTAAGGTTTTGGAGAACATCAGTACTGACAGTGACTGGGAGTGTGGTGTGAATTGGGATAATTCTGAACGCATTTGTTTGCAGTCACCCCTCAAAGACATTTGTGATGTTGCACTAACGATAAGTGATAGTAGCAGTGTGATGAATGGCCACTTGAGTCATGAAGTGGGAATAAAGATGGTCCGTTGTAGAACGTTTCAAAAATTATCGATCACAGGCTGGTGCTTCAGACACCATTAAAGAATTCAAAAAGCAATTTGAAACATACTGAAGCCTTAAGCTGCCAGTCTGAGATGGGAGTGGGTGTCCTCGATTGGTAGAGGCTATCCTACATAAGCCAGAAAAAGGAATTATGTAATTTTCTTGTTTTCCTCGGTTGTTCCATGTCTGGAATGTCATCTCAGTTTAGCGCTGCACACAGACCCTCAGGAGGGTTCTGGCCCATTGTGGGTCTGACCTTGCTTCCCACCCAGAACCCCCCTAGGGAGTTCATTGATGTATCTCATAAGAACATCAGTGCAAATTTACTGCTGCAGAGAGAAACTCTTTGATTCTGAGAGACTAGTGATACCAGAAAGTACCTTTTCTTCATGTCTTAGATCACTAAAAAATCCTAAGTTCCAGTTAAAAATATTGTATTTTCTTGTTATCTACATTTGTCTAGGTTAGGTTCTTTTCTCTCCTTTTGCAGTTTTCAGATTTCCATGATGAAAGATGTGTGATACTACAGTGATCAAAGTGTAGTGTATTCCTCTGAGCTGCTTTGCAGACTGTGACCCAGAAACACATTCACTGAACCAGTTTTCACTGCCAGGTCGTGAGCCTTTTGGCCTTGAGAAAGAAACATGAGCCCCCAGATGAGACAATCACACCTTAATGAGAATACAAGCACGATACCTGCAACAGCCCTATGATCATAATTACTCTCACGTTTACTTCCACAGCACCAGATGTATGGGTCACTTCAATTCCTCTAGAAATTTACTAAATGTTGAAATAAAGTTGCAGAAATAAATTACTAGAACATGACATTACTGGACAGGGTTAGGGTTAGCAGCCTTTTCAATATAAATCCATTAACCAGGTGTGTGTGTCACTTAATATTCATATTCACTTCATTCATTCATTAGGAAACTAAGGATATTGGTTTTGCTTTTCCCGCTGGCAGCCATGTTTTTGACTGATGCACTGGAATGGTCTGACTTCTCATTCGTTTTTCATAGTGTACACAGTATGCTAGTGTGTTATTTTTCAGTGACTGAAGAGCGAGGTGATGTTTATATCTTAAAGATTTTAGGGACAGTTTTAGAGAAACTACATCTTTATTACATTCTTTATTTATTGTACCTTCACAGTTTTTGTAGTAGTCACTTTTATTGTACTCATCATACATACAGGTTTCTACAGGTACAATCGTCTCAGAGGCTGTATGACAGATATGTTATTTGTTGTTTAGTGTTACAGTCTGCATTGTGTATGTGCTGGTAACGGTGCTCTGTAAAACCAAATTATGACAGTAATAAACTCTCTACTATCAAAGCTGGTTTGACATGTGCACTGCAACCATAAATTTTTCCAGACAGTACCCAGAGGAGTTGTATGTGTGAACGTAAATGTCCAAGTCAGTTGAATGGACTGTCCCCTGCCAGCAACCTAAACTAAAGTTTTTGAGCCCATCTGTGAATACAGCCAGTCACTGTGAATACAGTGAGAGTGTTCATGACATTTCTATCATTTCTCTTGCACACGCTACCCAGGCACCACCACTAGCCTCAAGCAAACAGAGTATGTCACATGTAGCTCAGAACAGGGGGTTGTGAGCTACATGTGGGATAGGGCAACTTTGGACAATGTCCACACCTGATTCTCTAGATGTGATGTGAAAACGGCTTAAGTGGAGCAGTTTTTGACAATAAAGCTGCAAAGGGCAGGCAGCATTAGCAGCATCAAGCTCAGCAAACAAACTGAATCAAATATAAGGCTCTGTTTGGCCCATGAAGTAAGCACTAGTATGAACAGTGTACCTACATGCATGGTAAATAGGCCACTGTACTACAGCTGCTGCACAGGGGAACTCCCACTAACTCTGGCACCCACAGTCAAACAGCAAGCCAATGAAATGATAAAATAGATTATGATTAATAATTGCAGAATTCCTTCATGCCCACAGCCTCTCACTGAGCTCTCCACATGGCATCATGAGCTAATTCAATGTAACCAAAGCATCGGGATGCTCCACAGTTTACAGTAGTAAACACTGTTAAGTTATTAAATGAGTTGCTAGAGATGCCAAATGTCACAGCATGTTTTACAGACTTTTTTATGCATGTATGGTGTGGAGGAACTTCCATCCAGTGCTGCCAACTGGGCAGCTTTCCAGCGAGACTTAGAAGCTGTTCATAGACCAGGATGTGGCTGGGGTTAGCACCACTCTTTGGCTGATGGAGAACAATGTAACTGTTGTATTCAGTGAGAAAGTTGCAGTTGCATGACAGTTGCACATACTGTGCTGTTTGTTTATCTGTCTAGAAATTTCTCATGCACGGTGTAGCTTCCTCTCCAATATATATCAGAGGCCATCATCATCACATAATGCTTCCATTCCTCATTTCAAAATACCCAAAAGAGAGTTCAAACTAAATATTCCTGCCCAGCTATGATTTATTGTCGAGAATCCAATGTGATATTGGCTCTAATGCTTCAAATGTTGATTTGTTGAACATTCAACACAAATTAACTCTAAATTCTTACCATATGTACAAATTCATGGTTTCAAGCCCTGAGTCAGTCCCGTAGAAATCTTACTATACATCCATGTAGTCCGCTAGCATAGCTTTCATGAACATGCCGCACTAGATGCAGAAGTAACCCTGAAGCCAGAAATATTTTCGGCATATGCACCAGGCGAGCAATTCATACAATACTGAATGGGTGTCATTTGTAGATCCAGCATCCTGCACTCATATTACATCCATGACTGCAGGAATTCACTTACTAAGCACATCTAGCTAACAAGCAAACCACTGAGTGGAGACTAGGCTACTATATTTTTTCCCATTTACTTCTGTCCAATAAGGTACCTACCTAAATATCTGAGAACTTCTTACAACTGTCTGAGAACTAAGCTTTTGGTGCGTGAGCTGGCAGCAAAGTAAGAAAAAAATGCGAAACTGTAAATTTCTTGTCATATTTATTTTATTTTATTTTATTGTTCACTGGGTTTCACTCTAATGAAGGAAAAACTGGGTCTTCATCCTTTTTGCCAAAACAAAGCATCACCATCAGAGTGGCTCCTGGTTTCAGTCGACTTAAGGTAGCAATCTTTCTAAAACTGTGATATAATTTTAAGGTGGTGTTTATAACAGACTGCTATTAAGTCATATGGTCATTAGCAGTTAAAGGTACTGACAAACAAGGTAAAACTTGAAAACAACTGAACTTTGAGCACACCAGTGAGGGGTAAAATCAGAGCAGGTAAGAATGCTATAAAATTCAAATCTGCACAGTGGCTATAGAAAAGCAGTGGCTCAGGCAGCTCAGTGTGGCTCAGTGTCTCTGCTGCTGATCATGTGTAGACAAGTGAAGGTCAATTATCAGAATAACAACAGTGAAATTGGTGTTATTCCTTCTTTCCAAAACAATTATGTGCATCTTTTGCAAATCTGTGTAATGTTGCAGTGGTTAGGTGCGTGTTTCCCTACATGCAGTAAAATAAGCTACTGTTATAATGTCTTTGAGGATAAGTTTAAAACCAAGAATGAAATCTAGGGTTCTTTAGGACTCCTGCAGCATGTGACCTGGCTAAAATGTGACAGACCTCCTGTCGTGCTTATACACCAGGGAGTCCTGCAGAATTGCCTATTTGTACATGTCTTGCTGAGTCCTCTGCATTTCAATGTGATGTTCTAGGTGCCTTTGGTGGCTTCCCACTCTGAAACCTCCTCTGAAGCCCACTGGGAGATCTGACGCAACCTTTGAAGGCCTCAAGTGTGAAGCGGCAGGCTGAGAGAGATGAAGACAAGTGCCATGTTGCTGGCAGCTCTGCTGCTCCCCAGCATCCACGCAGGTGAGTGCAGGATGTTTTCTTTTTCTTTCTTTTTTCTTTCTTTTTTTCAATATCATCTGTTAATCAGTCAGTAATCATATTCTACCATCCTACAAAACACAGTAATATCAAACTGATTCACATTACTCAGTGTGTAGAACACAAAAAGAGAAGATGGGGGTAAAATGAGAAAACAAGAGGAAAATCTTAGCTAAACCATCCATATTTCATAATGCTGACCTTCAAATATAGTGAAAAGGATGAATTTCAACAAGAAATTAATGAAAATTCAATTAAATGTTTTATTCTGCCTCAACCAGTTGGGTTGAGAGGTGGTGAAAAAAGAGAGAAGGACCAGGAGCAGCTGTATATACAGCTGGTTGTTACTATGATAAAAATAAGAGTGATATGCCTAGGTCTAATATAGGTCTAATAGGAGCAATGAGTGTGTCAATCATTCATAGTATCAGATCGGGACTCTGCAGCTAAGGACTCAGAGACACCTGCAGACCGAGTACAGAGAGAGAGAAGACACAAAGTTAATGTCCTGCAGTAATCTGATATAAATGCATGGAGAGAGTGAGAGAGAGTGAGAGAGAGGAAGAGAGACGAAGTGCGCAGTGCGTAATGGGAGATCTCCCAGCAGCCCCAGCCTCTAGCAGCATAACTAAGGGATGATTCAGGGCTCATCTCACTCAGCCCTAACTATAAGCCTTATCTGATCGTAAATGTAGAGCGGGTGTTTGCCTCCTGAACCCAAACTGAGTTCTACCGGAGAGGAGTCTGACAGCTGAAGCCTCTGCCTCCCATTCTACTCTTGGAAATATATATTATAGGGATATATTCTGCATCTAAGAACAAAAAGTAACTGTGGTTGATATTCTCTCAAAGGAGTTTTAAATCGAAAGCAACTGGACTTGGTTATCTGTCTGGAGAGGTTAAAAATACCTGGGTCTCCACACCAGATAGTTGGACCAGTCCCAGCCTGGTCAGGTAAGAGAAAGAACTGATGAAGCCTCTTGGATGAGAGGTGAAACGTCTTCCTAGACAAATAACCAAGTCCAGTTGCTTTCGATTTAAAACTCCTTTGAGACACTATGACCTGGACAAATGAGAATATTCACAGGCTGTGGTTGATATTAATCTGCTGCACAGACAACCCATGGGCTTGTTTTTTACAGGACAGTCCTCTTGCTGTAGCACTGGAGGCCAAGATAATGCCGTCCAAAGTAACTATATGATTAGATAATGTTTGTCCCAGGTGTTTGGGGCCAAGCACAATAACTTCAGTTTTATCTGCATTAAGAAGTACAGGTCTTTATGTCTTTAATACATGTCTGAAGTTTGACTGCCTGATTAGTTTCATCTGGCTTCATAGATGAGTACACCTGGGTGTCATCTACAAAGAAAATGAAATTTATCTGGTGCTTCCTGATAATGTTGTCTAAAGGAAGCATATACAGGGTGAAGAGTGTCAGTCCTAGCACAGACCCTTGTGGAACTCTGTGACTAACTTTCTACATGGAAGAGTCATTGTTAACATGAGCAAACTGGGCTCTATCTTATAAATATGACTTAAACCTGCATAGTGCAGTTCCTTCAATCACATGTTCCAGTCTAAAATACAGCACTAAGATGGAGCAGGACAAGTACAGATGAATCCATTGTCTGAAGCCATGAGATCATTGGTTACTTTAACCAGTGCTGTGTCTGTGCTGTGATGTGCTCCCAATCCTGATTAAAAATGTTCAAACAAACCATTCCTATGCGAATTATCACATTATCGGTTTGTAACAGCTTTTTCAAATAGAAATAAAGACAAGGTTGGATATACAGTAGGTCTGTAGTTGGCTAAAACATCTAGCTGAACACTAGGCTTTTTTAAGTTGCAGTTTAACCTTAAAAGCCTGTGGTAGGTAGCTTGCTAATGAAAATAAATTGATGACCCCGATTAAGGCCACAAGCCAAAACATGTTGGTCTAAGAATGAAGGTAAATTGATCAGATCTAATATGGAAGTATATATTAAAGGTAAAGCATCCTCCTACCAAACAGTCTAGTCAAAATAGGGTCAAAGGTGGTCTAAATAAAGAAGCTGTTAGCTCAGACAGATCTATAGGAGAGTCTAAATATAAATCTGGCATTACAAGGCCAAGGCTGCTATACAAGACAAGACATCTGTGTCAGTTGGGGGAAGGATGTGATTATTTTTTTCTCTAATAGTTACAATCAGTGCTCAGTGGCATCTGTCTGTCACAGAGCTACTCTCCAAGTGCAGTCGAAGATGTGTCAGAATAAACTACACTGCCATTTTCATTGTAATGAAAAAATATGTCACTTTTATGTTCTTTTAAAGTCAACTGAAATCACAACATCAAAAACATGTCAAAGAGATTTTTTTTAAACTGTGTGTGTGTGTTTGACAGTTTACAGTTTGGATTCAGTCTCACTACTCTAATCAGCTGTTCAGTCAGTTCATTAAAATGGCTACTTCTCATTAGTTTCTGACTTCCCTACCCTGTCTGTGGCACTCGCACCCAGGCTGGCTCCTACTGAAGATATAATCTTTAAATTTATCCTGTAATAGACAACACACATCATATAATGTACACAGAAAAAAAAACTTTAATGAAAGGACAATAGTGAAGCTCTATACCACAGCAGAATAAGCTATATCAGGCTTTGGGTTACATTTGGTTTTGGTCTTTAATTTACTTATGACAGTAAAAAGATGTAATGACTTGTTACTTTGTGTTTTGTTCATCACTGTGCATTAAATAAATCTGCAGTGAAGAGTACCAGGGGCTGTACATGTGATGTTGAAACTACAGCCCTTTAGCCTTCAGACTGATTGAGAGAAAGTTTAGGTCCAGTGCATGAGGTATACACCTCTGTTGGGAACATAACTAGTTAAAGGGTCGGTTCAAAGATATTGAAATTTTATTCCTGACAGTAGAAAGAAAATAGCTTGATAAAACAAGTCTTAACTTTTCACTGCAGCTCATGATCATCAAAGCTCATCAAATGGCAAAACTGTGAGATGCAGTTGGAAGCTCTAGAAAAATCTAATAAGTGGAACTTTAGAAGACTTTTTTTGTCAAAACAAAAACATATTTTCTTACTTACCCCAACACAGTCTGTTTTTTAAGAAACAGTGTCTCTGAAAAATCAAGGAACACGTTTTTGTTTCTTGGTAAATCTAATTCCAGTGAAATCAAGTTGAGGTCAAGGATCTTCTGTGCCCCACAACCTCCATTGTAGTCATACATCAGAAATGTCAGAGACTAACTCTGCACCTAAAATGTGTTTATATGCTGTGAATTTGCAACAGTGAATTTTGAAACAAACAAAATGCTGCCTGCATTGTGTTCACTGATTATGTATCTCATTTGTTTTCCTTCAATATCTGCCCAGAGCAGCTAAAGCAGGATTAAAATTCTTATAATTATGTTTAGGTAAGTCAAAGCACTTGGTTAAGGTCAGGGAAAAAATGTGGCGTTGGTTAAATACTGTATTTAAAAAGTAAGCAGCTACCAGAAGCACAGACAGGATGCATTGATGTATTCACATTTAATCAAAACCTTGGTATTTCCTTTTTGTCACCTAAACCAAAACACATGCTGGAGCCAGGGTGTCCTGTTACTTGCACAGCCACTATTCAGCCTGACCACTGCTTGCATACAGTACATAACACCTCCCTCACTGGAAAAAAATGTTGTCACTGAACATAATCCAGGTAGCCATACTTAAAATGTAAAAACTGGTTTAAAATTGGTTTGGTAGTTTATAAATGTAATTTATAGGTGACAGGTTTGATGCACTCAACAGGGTCATTCACCTCTCTGTACCTGTGCAATACCATAACTTATGTTTTCAAACCTTAAAAACATCAGTAACTTCATATATCATACTTTATATACAGTAGAAACACTGAAAGTAAAAGAGGAAGTCTGTATATATGCATACACATATAGTTCATAGAATAAAACAGCGCTAAATTTTTTAGTAAAACACAGAACATCGCATTTTATAAGAAAGTGCACAAATTTTATATGGAAATATTTCTACTCCCTCAAAAATATATTTTAGAATAAGCAGAAAAAAAGGCTGACAATGTAATATGTACTCTTCAAAATAAAAGTTGCTGCCAATACCTACAAATGAATTTACAGGCCTTTATGTGGCCCTGCTCATAATTAAGCACAATAACTTGACTTAGTATGCAGGTACGTTTTCTCCAAAAAGTATGAGGAAAAATGGTTTCATTCTGTCATAAAAAGTGGATGAATAAAACCAACAATAAAACCAACTACTTACATGACAGGAGAAAAGACGAAAATAAGAATGTGTTTTTTGTGTTTAAACTGATAATCCAAATGAATAAATTAAACTGTTTTTTTTGTTTGTTTTGTTAAACGAATCAACATCAGCAACTTATAATCAAGAGTAGACAGTTGGCACAGGGTAGCAGTGATGCACAGTATTCACATGCAGTGTCAGAGCAATACCACTATCCACTTATGGATTTATAAGTGAGCAGGTATGAAGGACACTAATCTTTGCATCAAAGCTTAAACAGAGAGAGAGAGAGAGAGAGAGAGAGAGAGAGAGAGAGAGAGAGAGAGAGAGAGAGAGATGCCTTCACTAACTGAGCAGCAGGACTGGGTCATGTGGGGATTCTGATTCTATAACCAAGACTTTGAGTCAAACTCAAACTCCTCACACACACACACACTGAAATATATGCCCATATGGCATAAACATATAGATAATCACACAATTGGCAAAGAGGTGGGGCATGTGTGGAACAGAGACTTTGGTGAATGATGGCTTGTGGCAAGCATACACTCACCCACCTGTCACTCACAGCAGCCATGGCCTCAATTACGCATAACTTTAAGATTTAATAAAATGTCGACAGGTAAATTATATAAAAATTCACCCCTGCGTACAGTTGTCACAAAGGAGGAAATTAGCTAAAGAGACCAGAACCGTTTTTGTACCAGGCTGTAAACATGTTTATTTCTGCTATAAAGTTGGACATTTTAAGGAGAGTCCATGAGGACTGACTCACTTTTGAAGCCAGACTCGAGTGATCATTTGAGGAACTGTAGTTTTTAGCTCTTCAGTGTCGGCTTCATTGTTCGGCCTTGGAGGTTGCTGCTTGGTTTGAATTCAACAGCCCACTGTTTCACCATTCTATAAGAGGGGACACCCTGCTCTAGTGTTGCCACCATGTCCTTGTGCACCTCCGCAGGTGAGCAGCCCTTGAGACCATGGTAGCTGATGACTGTACGACAGGCAATCCTGTCCATTCTCACACAGTGCTGACTTCCAACTTTCTGCATGCCCTACTTCTACCTTTGGTCAACTTCTCAATTAACCTTCATATGCATATGAATATACCCTCATGCATACTGTTGATACATGCCTGTGGACACAAAAAACTAAAAAAACAAACACTGCAGGATTGCAGTATGTCATGTGTAGAAAGTAGAATTCTTCTTCTCCTGGCAGCCGTGCAAACAGGCATCCAGCCAAACAACTGATGCTGGCCTTGTTCTGTGTGTGTATTTGTAGTACACACCTCTAACACCACAACATGCCTAACTAGCACTTACCATGCACTTTTCTGTGCACTTCCTTAAATGATCTCCTTGCACTTTGCCTTTTTGAATAGATGCAGTACTTAGTACTCACACCAAGGTTTCCTGTTGATCTGGCACTTTAGTGTTGTCACGTTAGCATTAGAAACCTTCAAGGCTTTAGAGACATTCTTCCACTATAAACACAAATCTCTACTTCTCTCCTGTTGGTTCTTTTTACTGCAGCTTTATTGTGATTGCAAACAGAGCCTTCCCAAGCTGTAAGCAAATCTGTCTAATCACAACCACACAAGCATCTCAGTTTGAGGCAGATTGACTTTCAGTTGGAGGCTCAAGATGCAGCAAAACCATTTCTTTCTTTCTTTCTTTCTTTCTTTTGAAGAAGACAGTGCTGTTGTGAACTCCACTGCAGTGCATATTTGGACTGAATGGCTTTGGGTCTCTGTCAAACACACAATATGTTTTTTCACAACTCACTTATCAAGACCAAATGCAAGCAGGTGACGAACACTACACAGAATGGCAGGAAAACCTGAGCCCATATTTATCAAACTCAAAAGAACTGCATTTAAGAATGTTCAAAAGATCACACTGAAGAGCAAAACAGTCCCTTGCTGAAAGTGAAGAATAGGAAACATTCATTAAGAAACTTATTCCTGAAGATACTGTGTGTTAGGTGGCTGTTTGACACCTAGGGGGACATAGGGACTCGAGGCTTCTCTGTTTGCAGCCACATAGCTAGTGTCTACCAACAGCCTGCATGTGAGGTGTTTGGGGAACATTTGTAAATTGTAGCTACAGAAAAAACAAGACTAGGTCAAAACCTAGTGTATGTCTGGACTGCCTATGGTCAGATCCTGATTTAAAACAGAGTCACCAAACATAAATTAAAGACAAAGACTGATCTGTGATTTCAGCTGTATTTACTTGAAATGATAACTCAGAGAAAAAGTTTGCCTTATTTACCTCATCTCCAGAATAAATAGACTTTTATTAGAGACAGGTCTTTATTTCTAACTCCCTCTGTTTGAAATGTATAGAATTGGTCATAGCTGTATTTTAGTACGAAGCCTCTTACTAAAATACAGCACTACCTGTAATTGTTTCAAATTAAATGCCCTGTAGCATTTCAGTGAGCACAAATACTTTATTTCATTACAGATTTAAGATCTGCTAGTTACTTCAGCAGTTACAGATGACTTCTCTCTCTCCCTCCCTCTCTCTTGCTCTCTCTGCTGGGTGTGTTGGATGTTTACTTATTCCTCTGCCTCCTTTAGTGATAATGATACATGTAATGAAAGTAGTTTATTTGCTGTAATGGATGCAAGGCTCAGGGTATTGGAAGCACCCCTGCTCATCCATGCAGTTCCCAAGCAGCTGGGAAACCAGAGCGACTCAGTAGACTGACCATAACTAAATGTGTAGACCTAAGCTCCCAGTTGGTATCCATACACAGTCCAGTCATGTACCAGGTTTATACCCAGCCTGTCTGAAAAAAAAGAAACAAAAAAGAAGTCTCTAAATCCAGCAACAATGTGCTAAGTTGGCAAGACTGCAGCCTGTAAACATCCCCCTAATAAAACCTGTTTGTGCCAGAAACTCCTATTCAGTGATGTGGCATTCGACTGACCAACAGCTGAAATGGTTCACATGTGGCTTTGGGTTAGTCATAGAAATAATCACATATACTAAGATATTGTATCTTGTCATTCAGCCCTCAAAACACTAAGATATAGTTTTTGGTCCCTCTTTTTTGGTCCAGCCCTATGAGGTACTTTAAAGAAGTCATTTGGATTATACATGAGAAGTATGTATAATAAGTTATGTAGCAAGTGACTAAACAAAATTAGTGCAGAGTTTATTCTGATTGTTTGCACTCTGAGGAGTGAAAAAATAAAAATCAATTAACTGTTCAACCAAACTAGGCTAAATAACTTTTGAATTACTGTTGTTACAGTTAACATTACTTATTCATAATGACCAATGGCAGACAGTGCGTTTCTTTCTGGTTGGTGTTAAGTTTTGGGGTTTTTTTGTCCCAGCGCTTCACTGTCAGATTTTCCTTCTAGTATTGTAATTATTAATAAATTTCTCTTTTTCCTTCTGAATCTGTTTTCCTGATTCTTTTTGTTTTGCCCGGTTCACTTATTTTTGTTTATTTCTTACTTCCCTTATCCCTGGACCTGGGGGGAAATGTAACATTGTTACTTTTAACAGTTTTCATAAATACAGGTCCAGTTCTTCAGTAGAGGAAAAGTTGCTGAGTGGACTTTAGGCATTGAATGCACTGTGTGAGAATCTGTTGTTGGTTTAGTAAATGACATAATGGGTTGTGATGGATTCCCTCTCTGCATCCTTGCCTTTAATTCAATCTTTTCCTCATGGGAACTCTCTTTCATTCAAATATTTTTTATGGAGACCTTAATCAGAGTGCTCTCCTAATTCAGCACCTGATCAGCTCAGTGGAGTTGATCCTGATTATTTCTTGATATTTGATTCCTTTTAATGGAGCCACTGTTGATTTCTAATATTTCTGCTTTTCCTAACATCTTTCATCACATGTTGACTTGTGTGAAGTGTAGCAAACAAACACTGTTTGCTAGTGTGCCATCACATGATGGCATCAGGAGCCTAAGTTCTTGGACTGGTCCACACTCAGGGTAACTCAAGGCATTCATTCAACAACACTCTTTGAAAGAGCAATGCCGTGTTACAGTCTGTTGTTATCCTTGCCTGTAATTACAGCTGTGATGAGATAAAAATGCTTTGAAATCTAATTTCTGCTGATTTGTTTTTGTGGTATAATTTTCCCTGACTCTCCTGGGTTGGTGGTTTTGTGGTGGAGTTCAGGAACAGGTTATGTTGTTGGATTAAGAAAAAAATGTAAAGCAAAGCAAAGCAGCAACGACAGCAGTTTTACTCACAGCTGTCAAACACTCCAGGAGCCGGCAGACACAGATCTCCAAGGGCTGACTTCAGTGGCTCACTCAGGAGTGTGTGTGTGAACAGCTTTTTACTGTATGCTGTCTGTAGGGTTTTGTCCATGGTTTTATGGGGTAAGCATTTCCATTTTAATATTTGTATCCTTCTGTACTTGGAGGAGGTGGAAACTTGAAACAAGAGTTAGTCCAATTATCTCCGACAACTGGAAATAAAAGTGAAGAAGGAAAAACAAGACGGGGCAAGCCAAGTTTTGTGGCCACAAATGAACATGCAGAAACTTGAATGTAAAGATACATATGTAACAGGGACCCCTCTAGAAAACACAGATTTTCACAAAAACAAAATAAGTTTGAGTTTAGCCTTTTCCTAAAAACAACAACTGTTTATCCACATCTTTATTATCTGTACTACTGGAGTTAACTAGGATATCCAGTCAGTAGAAAGTTTCAGGGGATGAGCCACCTGAGTTTCTGATGTATCACACAGGCAAACTAACAGGATAAAATGCTATGTTGTAAGGCATGGATGCCACTGGAATAATACACACAAATAATACAATGCATATTTATTTTATACATATAAAAAACTCAATTATATTTTCTTATTCTGTCTTTGAACTATGATTTGAAAGTGTGACAAGGAACTACAAATAATATGTTTTAAAATAAATAAAATAAATTTTAAAAAATAAGCTAAACTTTTTTGTTACTCCATTTACAATATTTACTTATACTACCGTTTTATTGTATGTCGTCTTATCATTTTCTATCTTCAGATGTGTAAGCAGTACACCACTGCCAATATTTAAAGGAGCTATTTGTAAGTTTTGATATAACTACATAGCTAATTTTGGCATTAATAGCTGTTTACTTACCTAGAAGAAACATTGCAAGTTCAGCAACAGACTTAATTACTTTACTCACCAACAGCTATCTCCAGAAGTGAAAAAAAACCCCGAGGTAAACTCTTGTCTCTACATTTTTTCTTCTATTGAACTTAGCATGCTAACCAGCTAGCCTCGGCCCATCTTATCACTTTCCGATAACGACTCACTGCAGCTTCCAAACTGCCCTGAAGATGTAACGCTGCTCAGAGGGCGTATTATTACCTTTTGTCATTGCAGATGCAATTGCAGAGGCTCTTGTAACGCAACAATCACCACCACCTGCTCCCAGCAAGAAACAACATTTGGTGGCAGAGAAAACTTTCAAACAGCAACCTTTGGAATTTATTCAGAAAATTAGGATCACAATTCTTATGTGAACAGATTTTTTTTTTACTCACCCCTGGTAGAGTCATAGCATGGCTGTAAGCACCTCCGCAGACGCTCCAGGGCCTCCTGAGTCCTCCAGACCTACCAGTCACTCCCAAATATCAGAAAGCAACTGATTGCAAATCGCCACCTATCAATCTGTGTTAGCCCTGTGGTAAATTTGCTGGACAATTCAGATCCATGGCCAGTCAGTGCCTTTGATGGATCCATTAGATGGTAGAAAGATGAGGTAACCACCACACACACCAGAGAGCAATAGACTGAAACTTTATTGGGCAGACTGGACAGTTACACACAGTGTCTCAGTGCTATCCTGAAAATAACAGACACAGACCAAATGGGTTTATCACTTGTCACTCTCCTCTTGGGTGAGCAATCCAATAACAATGTGTGTTATTTTATCCCCATTTAGTTAGTTGGCAAACTGAGAAAGTTGCACAGTACGAAAAAATGAAAACAAATCTTATTAGCATAGAACTTATGGACAAAGCTAAGGTACTAACACTGCTGATCCTATGACTTTGTGATGTGCAGTGTTTTTCTGGATGTGTAACTCTTCCTCAGTCTGATTTATTTCTCATGATTTCAATGTATTTCCCACTGTGTCTCTCAACAGCCTCAAGAAAATTGTAAAAAATTGTATTACTCTTTTGCTTTAAATTAAAGGTGACAGGTTGGTCTGTGTATACTGCATATAAATATGTACATTTGAGTGTGTCCTGTGCTGCCAGGACACTACCTGCCTCAGAATGTTGGTGCAGAATAGTGAGTCAAGAAAGACTCTCTTGTTCTTTGATTCCGAGGGACTGATACAACCCAGGGCCAGGTTATTTGTATTTTCTATTTGTCCTGTGAAAATCAATGTTCCAGCTGTAAGAGACTTCATCAAAGTGGCGTTAAAGCCAGCTGAAGCATTTTGTAAGAGATTTGGTTTGCTCTAAAAGTATTTGAATTGTCTCTTGTAATTCAATCATATTGAGATTCCAGCGTTGCTACAAGGTCCCTAGTTAATACAGCAAAGATCAGGGAGAGACCAGAGAAAAGGTGACTCATGGCCACATTTTTATTTCATATTTTTTATTCACTTTGTTTATTCTTGTAAAGAGAATAAGAGAAGTTTCAATGGTTATAGTAGGAGTTGTAGTTGTACATACTGTATTTAAAGGTCCCATATTTTACATTTTTCTGGTGTTTTATTTGAAGTGTTGATATCCACAAGAAAATATATTTGTGGTTTTAAGAACCAAAAACCATCTTAGTGTAGTTTTACATCTCCTCTCTCAGGCTTCTCTCTGGAGCTCTAGTAACAACAGGTTGGTGAGCCAATCAGAAGGGACACTCTGAGCCTCTCTTCTGATTGGCTGACTGTTTCCTGAGTGATCATATAAAAATATAGCAGATTTCAGGTAAACACTCGAAAAGCCCCTTTAAGTAATTAAAACCAAAATGCACTCAAACACCTGCTGTTTTTGAAGATGAACTTCAAATAACTGCAATTTGTCCTCACAGTTAAGTTCCACTCTTTGTTTTTTGTTAACAAAAATCAACTTATGGAATTTATTCAAAAAATTAGAATCACAATTCTTATGTGAGAAACCAAAGAAACCAAATCCTCTAAGGCTGCATGGTGACTCCTGGTGGGCCTGGCTTGCAGCATGGCTGAGGACAGTCACTGCTTTGCTGTGACATCACAAATCACAGAGGTCCAGGCAGCTTGTTTTAAGGCTGGGTTTTTGAATACAGGCTGTGTGCATTTCTCTGTGGACTGAGGCTTTGATACTTTCACAGTATTAATATAGAACCTAGACCTGCTTTATAATCAAAAACACATGGACATCTCACTTCATACCATATGCAAACTTTAAAGATAGTTTGCTCTGAACGCCACAAAGTAATCCAGGTAGTTCATGCAATGTGCTGGCAAAAGTATCTTTGCCTGTTCTGATTGACCACACTCATAGGCCAGGACTGTTGTCTGCAGTTTGTCTTGGCTCTGGTGTTGACGCAGGGATATGGAAATGATACAAATGGAGATTACAGTTAAGACTTTTGGTCAGTCTCTCTTCAAAGGCATTTACTGTTTGGAATTGCACTCAGGAAAATGTTGGATTGTCTGTTAGGAAAGTAAACAGAAATTTGAAACCCCACAAGCTCTTTGTCTAAGGTTTGTTTGCAACAATGACATTATCAGCTCAACTGTTTGACAGACTGAATGTGTGGATTTATGGTGAGTTGCAAAGCTGAAGCAAGTAATCAGATCCTTTCCATGAGTAAAAATACCGATACCTTAAAGTAGAAATTACAAGTGAAAATCCTGCATTTGAAATCTTAAATAACAGTACAAAAATATTATCATCAACATTTAACAAAACTAACAGCATGTCTACAGAAAATCAGACTCTCTAC
Source organism: Trachinotus anak (assembly GCF_046630095.1). NCBI lineage: Eukaryota > Metazoa > Chordata > Actinopteri > Carangiformes > Carangidae > Trachinotus > Trachinotus anak. The sequence continues at coordinate 299,211 of NW_027273862.1, read as the reverse complement.
ACTGCTGACTCTCATATTATACACTAGTTTCTGGGTTTCATGCATGAGTAGTGTTTTATTGCTGTACCTTGTCAAGGCGAAGCCACTGTAGGTTTAACTACGTTAGTCAATAGTTAAGTGGTTTAGTGGTTCCCCAACTAAGGTCAGACCAAAATGTAAATTGGGCTTTGATCAATTTAGAAGTTTTGAGAGGAAATGTTTCTTTAGGGCTGACATCCTGTAGACATCTGAAACATGACAAGGGTTCACAACTTCACAGTTTTTTTTCACAAGCTAGAAACGTTTGGGAAGACAGGTTTAATCTGCAACACTTTAATAGTTTATCATATGTATTTTTATGTAGAATCTTCATTTCAAAAATAACCACTAATCAGGGGCAGACTGGTAATCTGTCAGACCGGGAGCTTTCCCGCTGGGCAGACGTGCTTTTGGGCTAATACATTCATTTGTATTAGTCTGACAAGCCCTTAAAACTCGTAGATCGGCAGCCCACTGGGCTCAGGCTGGCCCAATCACATATTTATGCATTTGTCAAAAAAAAGACACCACGGGCCCATGAAACACATTAATCAGTGGCCGATTGGTTCTTTTTTTTTTAAATGACACTGGGCAGGGCTGTATGTGATTCTATGTGGTGGGCCAGCAACTATAGCTGTATGTATGTAGTGGTGTAAAAACACAACATATCTCTCTGAAATGTGTAATAGAAGTATAATGCAGCACAAAATCAAAAAAAGACAGAAACTGTGCATAAGTACTGTACCTTAGTACAGAGTTACTTAGTTACCAGAGTTTAGTTATGTGCATCTCTGGAATTGAAATCTCAGTGTATTTTCCATCCCCTGCAGTTTGCCCGGATAAAGAGCCAGGACTGCAGCCATGGATGCCTGGACACAGTGAAGACCACCGTGTTACCATCGGTTATGGCAGGAACGTCCTCCTCACAACCTCAGCTACAGTCCACTCTATTGAGATTCTCAGTGGAGGTAAGCTAAGCAAATCAATTCTCTGTTCATCTTTCTTTAAAGTCACAGAAATGATAGTTTATTTATCTTCTGTATTGTCAAATAAAGGGTTACAGCAAGTAGGCTAACATTACTACTATGCTACTATAGCTGTCACTAATGAAAACAAACACTTATCAACAACATTATCTAGCATCAAGTTACTTCAACATGGAGGAGAAGAACTTTCTTCTTCAGTTCTGAGTCAAGGTTTAGCTGCTCGGGGGATCTCCATCTCAGTAAAGCCTGGCTAGTATTGGCTCCACAGTCGGAATGGGAAAGAAATTCAGCCTTGGAATTATCTACTGGGACCATAGTCGCACAAATGGCACTGATGGAGCCGGTGAAAACGTAGTAAACTTTATGGATATTTTGATGGTCCACCCGCCAACCAGTCTTTGAGCCAGTTAGCCCCCATGGCCAATCTACCTGTGCTCTGGCCTAATCTCTTTCTTTGTTGGAGCCATTTTAGTCAAAAAAAGTGGTTTCTTCAGTGGAGGAAATTCTGAAGGGTTGCTGTCACCTAATCAATGCACACTGCACTGTGCCATTTCACATGTGGGTGGTGCCTGTGTGGGGATGGGTTGTGGCCAAACAGAGGCCAGAGGTGTGGCTGACAAAGCATTTGTTTTAGTATGTGATGCTGGTGGTCTAGTGCGGCATCTAGTGGCAGTGATCATGGCTTACAGAATCTTAAAGAAAATATATTTTTATTCCATCGTGTCTTCAACTGAGCAGCCAGCACTCACATCAGCTGTTTTATTCATGCTTTTTATCACTGGGTCTTTGATGCATCATCTGTTTAACTACCAGCAAATCAGTAAGTGAATGAAATAAGATCAATAGACTGACTGTCAGTCTGAACTGACTGAATTAATGAGGTGTTTTAATGGATTTAAGGGGAAGTAATGGATCAAATCTATGTATTGTAATATATTAAGATGTATTTAATGCAATATCTGTTTCTTTTAAGGGATTTGTTTATTCATGGGGTTCATTTATCCATTTTTCAAATTGACACACAAAGTAAGGGAACTCTGTTGAAATCTATGTTAAAGGTCCCATATTGTAAAAAATGAGATATTTTTGATTATAAAGCAGGTCTAGGTTCTCTATTAATAGTGTGAAAGTATCAAAGCCTCAGTCCACAGAGAAATGCACACAGCCTGTATTCAGAAACTGAGCCTTCAAACAAGCCGTCAGGACTTCTGGAACTTTGTGATGTCACAACAAAGCAGTCACTGCTCTTGGCCACACTCCAAGCCCCGCCCACCTGGACCCACCATCTAAACTTACAGGATTTGGTTTCTCTGAGTCTTTACCGGAAGTCTGCTGTATGTTTATTTGATCACACGGAAAACAGTGGATCAGAGTCCCCCTTCTGATTGGCTGACTGACATGTTGTTACTCGAGCTCCAGAGAGAACCTGAGATGGTTTTTCCACAAATATATCTTCTTATGGATATCTACACTTCAAATAAAACACAGGAAAAGAGTAAAATATGGGACCTTTGAATCAGGTTCTTTAATCTCATTTACAGTGGGAAGTGGTTTGGACCCCAATGTGTGTTAATATCTATTTTTGCTTTATCATGGAGTATTATGGAGTATTATGTAATATGGCGCATTAGTTCTTACAGCAGAATCCTCCTTTCTCAGATTCTTTGATAGCTCCCTTTTCTGCCACATTGAACTGTAGAACCATTTGCTATAAAGCAAGTCTTAACGGAAGTGTCTCCAATTGAATTATCTCTCAAAGAGAAAAATTCTGTGGATACATTCATTTTTACTGAATGCACTGTACAAAAAGGCAAAAACACTCGAAAAAAGGCACAAGAAAAAAATGTGGTAAAAAGCGAGGTCTCAGCCGTTCAGAGAAAATAGGCACATACAGGAGATCACGTTTGATGTCCAACAGTTATTCACCACCTCACTACTGAACTGGCATCATTGGATTGCAGACCTGGCAACAGAGGTGGTTGGCCAACTACATTTGCTGTGTGTGAGTGAGTGTGTGTGTATGTGCAGTCTGTGTACAGGGCCATAAATGGTTAGAAGACAGGAGGTGTCTGAGGGCACTGGGGCATGAAGGCACTGCCAGGAGTCTGACACCCCCCCTCTCTTTTCCCCTGTAGGAAAGTTGGTGATTGCTGACACCACCTGGCCCATACTGCTTCGAACAAAACACATTCTGATTGGGAACAAAGGGGAGCTGCACATTGGAAGCCCAGACTGTCCTTATAAAGGCAACCTCACCATCTCCCTGTTTGGAAGGTACGGCTGTAGGGAATTTACCATGAGATATTAATATTTTCGCACCGCTATGTGTTTTCAAGATCTGACACTAATCAATACATTAACATACACTTGCCAGGTACCTTATTAGGAACCTCATACTAATACAGGGTAGTTCTTCCCTTTTCTCCCAAATCAGCCTCAGTTCTTAATGGCATAGATTCCACAAGATATTTGAGACTCTGCTCCATGTTGACCTGACTGCATCGTCTCATTTCTGCAGATTTTTTTAACTGCACATTAATGGTGCCAATTTCCAGTTCTACCACACCCGAAAGGTGTTCTACTGGATTCAGATCTTGAGACTAGGGAGGCCACTGAAGTTCACTGAACTCACTGTCCTGTTGATTTTCAACCAGTTTGAGACTTTACCTTTGTGACTTGGAGCACTGTCCTGTTGAAGTAGCCATTAGAAGATATTGCCCTCTGATACACATCAGTCAGTAGTGAATCATTCTGTTCATTTTTTTACCTAGGATGGTGAAGGCATGTCCCGCCCTACTCTGACTCTGACTGCCCAGTGCTTGCTGCCTTTGGTGGTCAGGTTGTTTAGTTTAGGCATGAGGAGAGATGATTGGTTAGTGTAAGAGTATCAGGACAAGCTAAGCAGAGGCAGAGGAAGGTGGGTCATGCTTCCGCTTCACCATCCTGGGAAAAAAATGCTGCCTGCCACCTACCTGCTCCACTGGTTTATAACTCACCACAGATCCTATGAGGTTCATTTGACATTGAGGTCATATTTAGTTTAACTGATTATAACTAAATGCTCAGTATCATGTTACCAGCACTTTGACAGTCATTGCTTCCCTAAAGTTAGTTTGGGAATGTGTAATGAAAACTATCGTATTCAGTTTTGAAATATTTTATGTTGAAAATCTGAGATACTCATTATAGCACCAGATGTTGATTAATCTACCTCTGAAAACTACAGTACGCAGCTGTTTTAGGAAATTATTGAGCTTTTTAAAAAATAAATTAAACAGTAATAGCCATGTCTGCAACTTGAAACCCACTGACTTTGGTGATTTCCTGACTTTTCATCAAGTGCCACCATCTGATCTGATACAATAGCATAGTTATGAAATTACACACAATCATGCGCCTCTTAGAAAATTACCAAAGTGATTCCAGATCATGATTTAGTTTCTTCTACATATTGAACCATCAACTTCAAATATCAGTTTGCCCAATTCTTTGCTCTATGGCCAAATACAAGAAAAACTACCAACCAGTAAATGAGGGCAAAATGACACAAGATAATTTTGAAATCCTCTAAAAGATGATAGACGCTCTGCAAATGATGGTATGTGATCTAAACATGTTTAATCAACATGATTTGTGTCAATATTTGATAGTTGTTTTGTTGTTTAATTCTACCACGCTCTTCTCAGATTGGACGACAGTGATCAGGAGCATAGCTACTTTGGCAGGAAGTACATTGGCGTGGGGACAGGAGGGACACTAGAGATCCACGGAGAGAAGAAGCTGTCATGGACGTTCTTAAACAAGACCCTCCACCCCGGAGAGAGCAACCAAAACAACTACCTGTTCCAGAGAAGCTGGGGGAACCGAGGCATCATTATCCATGTCATTGATCCCAAGACTGGAGAGGTGCTGCGTGATGACAGGTGAGGGTCCCCGCAGAGCAGAGGCAACATCCTTGGCTGCTGAAAAATAATGAGAGTCTTAATTAGAGCACAAATGATATGGTGGATGTCACCTAACAAACTGTCTAACCACAGGGTTGTAATGATGGAGACAAACACGGCCCTAATGGCTCCGGTGTTGTTTCATCCAGGGAAATTACATTTAGAAAATGATACCATCCTTAATATCCTTTCTTGATTAATTATCCATTGTGTTTTTATTTCAAATGGAGGGCAGATTAATTGATATACAGCTTTTATTGCGGTAAATTGATGATTGGGTGTTTTTAGAGGGGGAGGCAGAGCAATCACTTCCAATTTAAAGTCGTTAGAAGGTGACAACCATTAAATTCGCTTAATAAAAGGTTTTTACAACACAATCAATATGTAGACAGAGTCAACTGCAGTGAGCGATTAGAGAACAATTAAACAATAATTATAATTGGATAGACAGCGAATATTGCTTTCAAGTGGGACAGTGATTTACAAGTGAATGTCATTTTTGAGCTTGGTTTTTGCTCTTATGCTAATTACAGGTTAGTTTAGCTTCATTTCTTTTATGGAGACAAATCTTATGTTATTAAAGCACCTGGTATTAAGAGGTTGGAGTTTTGTAGAGGTTCTTACAGGTGGTTACATCCTGCAGTGTTGCCAACTTAGTGCATTGTTGCTAGATTTCAAACAACACTTTTTTTCAAACAAGACAAAGCACCAACTTCTGCAACTGAAAAATGAAGCCAACACAGAAATGCCAAAAACAGTTCCTTGAATGACCACTACAGTCTGGCTCCAAAATCAAATCAGTCCCCATAGACTCCCATGTTAAAATGCCCAACTTTAGAGAAGAAAAAAAAAAGTTTACAGCCTGCCTGTGTTGATAATTTCCCCCTTCATGAAAACTGTACATGGGGTGAATATTTATATAACCCACCTGTTTGAATTTTATTAAGGCTCAAGGTTCTGTATGATTGAGGGTGTGCCACTTTAAGTGACAGATGAATGAGCATATACTTGCCACAAACCGGCCCCACCTCTTTGCCCATTTATGGATTAGCCAGGACCCAGGCACTGCAAGATGGTGACAAGGAGCAACTCACTCTGAGTTTCAGAACTGCTCTTCAGAAACCTGTAGGTGATGTCATGGAGGTTATGTGTATGGTATAAAGCTGGTACATGTCTGTACTGTGTATGGATACCATCAAGGGGCTTAGGGCTACAACTCTTTTTACAGTCAGTCTACCGAGCTGCTCTGGTTTTCCGGCTGCTTGGGAACTGCAGGGAAGCTGAGGAGTGCTTCTAGTTCACTGAGCATTGCCTCCATTACGGCAAATAAACTACTTTCATTACATGTATCATTATTACTAGATGAGGCGGAGGAATAAGTAAAAATAAGACACAGCGAGCAGAGAGAGCAAGAGAGAGGGAGGGAGAGAGAAGTCACTGCTAAAGAAACTAGCAGATCAGAATAACATGTAAACAACAGCAACTGGAAATGAGACAATATGCATACTGCAGCACAGCTGTAAGAAATAAAGGCCCATTGAAATGCTTTTAATTTGAAACAATTACAGGAAGAGTTTGTATTAGCATGTAATGCGTTAACTTTAACACGGCAAATGGGAGCAAATGAAAACAAGGCCTGAAACTTAAGTACCGCTATGACCAATTCTACACATCACACAGAGGGAGTTAGAAATAAAGACCTGCCACAAATAAAAGTCTGTTACGTTCTGGTGTTGAGGTAAATAAAGGCTAAACTGTTGGTGAATCCCAGATGGAGGCTGTGTGCTGGGCGAGACAAAATGAGAAAGATATTTTGTCTCTCATTGACCATTTTATAAGTAAATACAGCTGAAATCACAGCACAGTCTTTAATTATTGTGTTTGGTGATTTTGTCAGACAAACTTTTGGTTATAAAATCAAGGTTTGACCATATGTGGTCCAGATATATACTAGGGTTTAACCTAGTCTTGTTTTATTATTGTTGATCAAAACTTGGAATTGTTGGAAGATATAATCATGATTTTGTGTCTTTGTCCTATTTCTCTTTCAACCTCCTTTTACCCCCACAGGTTTGACACATACCGCAGTAAGGACGAGAGCCGGCGCCTTGCTAAGTATGTGGATGGTGTGGAAGCAGGGCTCATACTGGCCATGATGGTCAATGACGAGGGCTCCAACAACCTGGAGGACTCAGCCAAGAAGAGCCTCTCCAGACTGGGCAGTCAGCACATCAGCAATTTGGGATTTCGGTGAGCTCCTGAAATGTTGCTTCTGGAATTCCATTGCATTCAGAAAGTATTCACAAACCTGCACTTTTTCACATGTTGCAGCCTGTCTACACTCAGTGTCCCCATAATGGTGAAGCAAAACAGAATTTAATACATTTCACACCATGTAAGGAAAGAAAATGTATTTTTGAAGCTCCTAGAATTGTTTTGTCTGGAGCTTTCTTTTATTTATTTTATTTTATTTTTATTTCTCTTTTTATTTAATGACATGTTTAAGTTTTTGTGGACATTGTTAAAGTTGGTATTGTATTAGATATTACAACACTATTACTCAGCGCTAAACCATTTAATTTAATTGACACTTCTAAGACAGTGTCACCAAAAATATTTCAGGCATCATAAAACTTCAGGGCAATTGTTTTCCATTAGACTGTACAGGTGTTCCTGATAAAGTGGTTACTGAGTGCAGCCTGGAAAAACACAGTTCAGATGTAAATTTTATGAGACTGAATCCAAATAAAATTCATATGACAATTTTATTCTGATGGAAATTCTGATATAGTTTCATGTAGAAGCATAAAACTGCATGAAACCTCAACACCTGCCTCTACACTCTAGTGACAAGCCTAAATTAATCTGAATTGTTTTCCCAATAATGTTGTACCAACAAAAGTAATGAGTGAATGAATCCTTAGATTTATCTACTTTACCAGAGCAGCAGAGGTGGTCAGATGGCGAGTACACAGCACACCACTTTTACTCCAAAGATCATTGTGAGTTTGGTCTACAATTTAGGCAACAAAAGGTTAGGGAACGGTTGTGGTTTTGGTTAGATGTTGAAAGTCATGTTTTGTTTTATGGCTGAACTCACTGTGGACTTCTGTATGAAACTGAAATGTGACCCTTCCCTGTCTTAGCTGGTGAGTGCCTAAACATTACAACAAAAAAGTGTAATAATGCATTAGTCACTGCAAGTGGATATTGCATTGGAAGATCAGATACTTTGGCACCATTTCCTCATTATGTTAAAGATCCCATGTTGTATAAAGTGAGATGTCCATGTGTTTCTGATTATAAAGTAGGTCTAGGTTCTATATTAATACTGTGAAAGTATCAGAGCCTCAGGCCACAGAAAAATGCACACAGCCTGTATTCAGAAACTGAGCCTTAAAACCAGCCGTCAGGACTTCTGAAATTTGTGATGTCACAACAAAGCAGTCACCACTATAAGCCATGCCCCAAGCCCCACCCACCTGCATCCACTGTCCAGCCTTGCAGGATTTGTTGTTCCTTGAATGTTTACCTGAAATCTGCTATATTTTTATTCAATCAGTGAGAAAACAGTCAGCCAATCAGTCTAGAGACTCAGAGCATCTCTTCTTATTGGCTCACTAACCTGTTACTAGACCTCCAGAGAGAAGCCTGAGAAATGAGATGTAAAACTACAGATGGTTGGATGGAGATGGTTTTTGGTTCTTAAAACCACAGATACATCTGATGAATATCAACACATCAAATAAAACACAGAAGAAGAGTAAAATACGAGACCTTTAACAGACTGGGAGTTCAGGGTGCATTAGGCTTCCTTTAAAACTTAGTAGCTCTTTCAAATTTGTTGACTATTTCTAGGAGAAAGGGTTGACAGGGTTGACAGCAGGTGTTTTTGCAGTTTGCTGCCGCCGAATAAACTCTAAACACATCTACCAGACACAGAGCTACATTAGCATTCATTAGGAATTGCCTGTGTTCACTACATGAATCTACTGTAAATCCAATATGCACTCTCCTTTCAGCTCTGGGAAAAATAATCTGACTCTACAGATGCTAAATGAGGCTAAATGATTCCCAGCCAGTCGATACTTCCTGATGTTGAAAAAGTGAAAGAAGCAGCAAACATGTAAACATAAAATTAAGTAAGGCCTGCATCATACACAAACACATGTCCATGTAAATATGTGTGTGCATGTGCAAATGTGTGATTACATAGAAGCCTAGACTCACACACACACTCCCATTAGTTATGGAATGCAGTAGCAGCTAATCCTGTTGTGTGTGCTTTAGTTATTCTCTATCTTACTGTGCAGAAATCTTGTGTGTGTGTGTATGTGTGTGTGTCTATGATTATGATGAAATTTTGGTGTTATGAGGTCCTCATAACTTCAAAAGTGTGTGTGTGTGTGTGTGTGTGTGTGTGTGTGTGTGTGTGTGTGTGTGTGTGTGTGTGTTAGTATGTCAGGAATGCATGGGAAATGGAAAGCGAATCATGCCATGAAAACAGAACCCTGGAGATGTCTTGAGGTTTCCAACTTGAGGGATATCAGAGTGGATAAGAATGTGTGCACTTGGACCTTGACACATTCCTCAAACAAGACTCAGCTGTTCTCTTTTGTTTGCTTGATAGGCAACTTTGCATAGTAAACCACAGGCTTGTGTGATTGTTTTGTGCTGTGCTATTCCGCTGCAATATCAGAGGCCTTGTTGTGAACTGAGTGGAGATGCTGGTGAATCTTGGCATGTCTGGCTCTGTGGTGTGAAACTCAATGCTGAAAAGGAGACTGAACAAACACATAAATGATATGAGAACAGAGCGCATCTTAACATTTCCTCTCCCAGTTTGCACTTTACGCCGTGGTTTTGGATGCTGTAGCAGACAGAGTGAATGGATGAGGAGTGGTGAGGTGACAACGGGATTCCTGCCTAATGACTCTTGTCGCCTTCTTTCCTCACACTGTTGCCAAACAGACCAACACTGGTGTCATCAGGAGAGAGTGGCTATGTAATTTGCGGCGCACCCAGAGACATTTTAATAAGCTGGAATTTATGAGACAGCGTAGACTCTGCGGTACATTCTCAGTTATGTAATTTGCATATGTTTACTGTAGCTGCCACAGTGGTGCTGGTTGCAGCATAGAGAAATATAGCAATTCACCTCGGGTGCAGGTTTTTTTTTTAAATCTCAGCTTTAAGTGATTTGAAGTAATTCAGGGGATGTATACTGTTATAATAGTGTAAGCGCTGGCTCCCTCACTGCAAAAAAAGATCATAATAAATCAGCAACAGTTCACAAGTGTTACTGATCAATGGTCTCTGCTGCCAGACTGCCCTTGATGGATGTATTCAGCAACTTCTAATTCCCAGCCCCAAATAACTACCCACTATATGTATATATATTTTTGGTTAATGCTGCCCTGGTCAGTTTCCTTGTAAACAATCAAAAATTACATTTACAGTATTATTTAACGTTAATGTGTGTAACAAATGTGGAGAATGCATTTCCTTCCTCATAAAATATTTACAAAGCAGGTTCTTTTTAAAGGATTTTAAATCCTGCTTTGTTTCCATCCATGTTTACCATGGGTCTGTTAAGGAGAAGAAGATGAGATTTTAGAAAAAGAATTAGGATTCACTGGCCTGTAATCTTCTTCACCGTCTTTGGTGGCACACTGCTGCATTTCTTTTACATTTTCTCCTGAGCTGTCTGTGCATCAATGTGTATTCTTGGCCACATGCCAATTGAAATATTTCTCTGTAATAGGACCACAGGTCAAAACCCCCAAAATTCAGACCAAAATGTACCAAAATAGTGATAGTCAGTGATGTTGCAGGTCCAATGCAGGAGTAGAGGAGCTCAGTCTTCAGCTGCTCAGTATGGTGGTCAGCCAGGGCAGCGTGCGTGGCCACAGAATCTGAGACCTCCTAGGCCATTAGGGAGGCAGGTGATAGAGCAGCTGGGACAGCAAGAGTGAAATATGATGAGTACATTACAACTAGAGGGAGCAGTCGACCCTTCAGGTGTTGCCAGACCATGTGGACTTGAATGGGATTGATGGGGACTGCGGACCAGAGACTGGCAGTTACACTGAGGTGAGTGCATGGAAGGAATGTCTACCGGCAGCGACAAAGTCCCCAAGCAGTTTATTCTTTTTTCAGAGCTATGGATATCATCTCTTAACTGTGCATGGGTAAGTTTGCAGTCCACACTCTCATCCACAATAATAGCTGGTTTTCAGTCCAACTGTAACAACAACACAGACAGAAATCCACAGTGTTAAAAATTAAAAGCTGAAAAAGTCGAGTCCTTAATAGAGATCAAATTAAAAATATAGCAGATTTCAGGTAAACACTTGGAGAGATGAAATCCTGCAACATTGGATGGATGGTTCAAGTGGGTGGTGCTGTGGCATATTTGAAAGTGGTGACTGTTTCATAGTGACATTACAAAGTTCCAGAAGCCCTGATGGCTCATTTTAAGGCTCAGTTTCTGAATACAGGCTGTGTGCTCTGTGGACTGAGGCTTTGATACTTTAACAGCATTAAAACCTAGAACATAGAACCTAGACCTGCTTTATAATCACAAAAGACATACAACATGGGACCTTTAACATGATGAGGAAATGTTGCTAAAGTATCTTCCAACTTGCAGTGACTGACAGTGTCACAGTGGTATTGTGACACCCCTACTCTGTGTAAGGTTGTTTTCACATGTATTCCTTTTTAAATGAACTAAAGTCCCCTTCGACAGCTACAGTTATTGTTTGATGTATTTGTTCTATATCTGAGGCTGTATTACAGAAACTTCTAATTTAAAGTCTTAAGATAAGATAGCAGGAGTATAAGATTTGGTATTACAGAAGCAAATCCTCACTAATTTTAGGAATCTTATCTCAGTTTATCAACTCATTTGTCTGTTACTAAGCAGTCAATGCTACTTTTTTCATTTCATCTCACTGATGTATTTTTGAAATACACAAGATTTCTCATTGAAATGTACAAAGAGTGGTACAAAAGTGATTTTTGGATCATTATCAGAATTATTTTTCTTTTTCTTTTCTCCCTTTCTTCTTGGTAATTGAATGATACTTTCAAATTACCAGTACATTTTCAGATCACAGCAACTGAGAAACATCTGATTCACACAAGAGTATTCTAGTTCAGCTTTTTCATGTACAGAGAACTGTGTACTGAAAGTTTTGGGCCCTATTCACACCTGACATTAACATCTTCACATGCATCTTGAGTGACCACTTTCATTTCACTTCCCCGTTCTATGTGCAAATAAACACATATATGATGTTGGCTGAAAACAGCACACGAGTCCATCTGAGTGATCGGATCTCAAATGCGTCCTCAAGGCAGGTGTGATCACACTTGTACTTAGAGCTGTCCACCTGTGATCTGATCACCCAAGACAGATGTTAATGCCAGGCCTGAACAGGTCTGAACAGGTCTGAACAGGTCCCATATAGCATAAGGTTGCCAATATACATCCTCTCACTTCCATTCACACATACATGGTGACATCTTAGACACAGACATGGAGTCACAAACATGCATAGAGCTTCTTCTGTTCCTCCCTGACAGCCAGCAAGCCATCAGCAGAGTGATGCATGCTGGGACAGTTCATTCAATTAACCAGATGCAATGTGTGCGATTGTGTGTGTATGCTGTCAAATGTAGATGTTCCTAACTTTCCACCTGCTCTTCAGCTGCTTCTATCTTTGTGTCCTTTTCTTTTTGTTTGGTCATTACTTATTCACTTCTTCCGTCTCGGTCTCTGTCTATCTTCTTCCTGTTCATTCTCTCTCTCCATTATCTGATCTGTTTTCTGTTTTCCCTGCCTCACCTCTTGTCTCTTTTCCCCCTGCAGAAATCCCTGGACTTTTATAGTGACAAAAGGTGACCCCTCATCCGCTGTGGAAGATCACGCTGTCTATCAAGGTGGGAATCAGTTTTAAATTTCTGCGTCCAACCTGATCATGTACATAATGCATGCAATTTGTCCCTGCAGAACATTTAAAACCCAGCACAAGACCGTTGTCACAGTATTATCTTACATGACTAACAATATTTCCACAATGTGTGTGTGCGTGTGTGTTGTCAGGGACAAAGGCCTCCTCACAGGCTCAGAGCTCTCGTGTGTTTCGGTTGCGTTATGGGGAGCATTTCACCATCACCACCAGCAGCCAGTGGGTGCAAGGTACTGTAATTTTTCTCACATACGGAGGTTTGTAGTATAACATGTACTGTAGGTGGATGACTGTCAGAGCTAAATATACCATGGCTTTGACACGTTAATCTCCAAACACATGCTGTGTTTGTCAGACACACACACGATGCAGGAGTCACAGTTTGCATGTCATTTGTGCCAGTGTTCACAAAGTGTGTCTCTCCTCTCATTACATGAGCTGTGTGCATCTAAGAGAGGATCACGCAGTTTGCAACAATCAGTTTTTTGAGAAACAATCTTTCCTTCTGCAGAGCGAAGCAAACATGGTGCAGATGGAGTTTACAATAGTCAGAAGGATGGTTGAAGGTTGTAATGGGGTTCTATAACTCAGAAACAAAAAAGAAGCATTTAGGCTGTTATTAAAGAGTACATTGTCTGATCACTGTAACACAAATGAATAATGGGTGTTGTAGTTTGTGTCATCATATTTGAATTTGAGCATGATCATCAGTGAACTTTAAAATTACTACAGGTAGCAACTTAAAGCTTTTCTTTATTTTGCTGAGACATTTCAGTGTGTATATCTCACATTAACAACCATATCAAAACCATCTCCACCTACACTTCCACATGCTGCAGTCTCTGCTGTTCTCTCTGCGTCTCTCTCCTCCTCTCTCACTCTCTCCCTCTCTCTCCATCAGTTCCACTGCCTTGTCTTTATGTGTTTCATCTATCTCATTGCATCACTCCATTTCATTTCTATGGCCCATAGATGCGTTTAAGTATTTTTTTCTCAGGTGGAGGTAGTAATTCAGGTAAGTCATAGTAATTATTTTGTAATTAACACCACTGCATTATCATTTCTTCTCTGAGCTTAGTGATCTCATAGAAATACCTCAGCTGTGCCTATGAGCTTCCCTTCACTTGCAGTGCTTGTCTTTGTAAATCAGGGGTTGAACACAAGCAGAATGTGAGTGAAAACTCAATAAAAAGGTAGCTTGCACACTTGGCATTTATAATTAGATACTGAATTATCTTTAAACTACTCCTCTTCTTTATACTTACAGAGTTTTGTCAGCAACAGACAGTTAAGGAAATATTTAGAGGTTTTTACCTCCAAAATATGTGCTCAAGTCCACTTATTTGCTTTTTGAGAGCTGGAACTGCTTTAGTTGTCACCACATGTGATACATGAGTGGGGAGAGATAGTGACCAGTAGCCGTGACATGTGGTGGTATATTTTCACATATGAGAAGCCACACAGCAGAGCAAATTTCCAAAGGGGGGTAGCCAGTGCATTTGACAGTTACAACAGGAGGGACTGGCCAAGCGTTGGTATGTGATGAGTTGGGAGTGAGAATGTGTTGGACCACACATTTTTCTTTTTATATAATAGGTTCAGTTGTATCAGTATTAGTGATGATCTCAACCATCTTATATGCAATAAACTTAGTTAATATGTGTCCTGAATTTCCTAACTCATTGTACAATAACCTGTTAGTTTTCTACCCCCTCAGACTGCTCAAACACTGATTGATCCAGATTGAAATTCGGCCCACAGTCAAATGCATATCCCCCACTGTGGCAGCCAGACAAAGAACATAATGGAGGGAGAGAGCCCTTCAATTACTCTGCTACAAATGCCCTCTAACAGTCTAAATGGACTACAAGCCAAAGCTTTGACGCAGATTAGTCTAATATCTACCACTTGGCTGTGACCACTCAACTATGAGGTACCTGTGTGTGTGTGTTTGTGTGTGTGTGTGTGTGTGTGTGTGACTTAGGTTACTCTTGGGGACAAATTTTAGACTAAAGGGATGTCTGGTTAAGGTTAGGTTAGGTTTAGGCAGATAGTAGTTATGGTTAACCCTTATGTGGTGTTCGGGTCTGTGGGACCCGTTTTCATTTTTTATTAAAAGAAAAATGATACAATTAATTAATTTTTCAAACTCAGACTCACTGGCCTTGGCTCATTTTCTGTGAAGAACATATATCAGAATACATTTTTAATGACCACACACCGTACACCCTCCCTACACATTTCTATTACATATAAGATGCGTGCGTGCGTGCGTGCGTGCGTGCGTGCGTGCGTGCATGCGTGTGTGTGTGTGAGAGAGAGAGAGAGTGACAGAGAGAGAGAGAAAGAGTGACTGTAAATGTGAGTTTTGTGTTTCTGCACCTGCGGTTCCCACACAAGGTTGCAACATTGTTGCAAAATTCAAGCATCAACACTGTCTGCTCTCGTTTTCCTGCACATTTGACCCTCTGTCTTGCGGGAATCTTTATTTTCTCACACTCTGTCTGCTACAAATTGGAGGCGGGACACTATAAATATAGCTTTGCCAGTGTGGTTTCTTATCACAACCGATCAAGATGGCCAAAAGGTGCTCTGCGCAGAGGGCCCTGGACTTGATTTTGGAAGAGATGTTTGATGATGATGTAGAGGGAGAGGATTCAGAAGAAGAGGTTTCAGAATTTGAGGATCACATTTCTGAAAATTCAGAGTCTGACAGTGACTCTGAAGAAGATGATGAGATTGAGCATCAGCCAGTTCCAAAACGAAGACGAGCCACAGGACCAGGCTGTCAGCAGCCAGCCACAGGACCAGGCCGTCAGCAGCCAGCCACAGGACCAGGCCGTCAGCAGCCAGCCCCAGGACCAAGCCGTCAGCAGCCAGCCCCAGGACCAGAACAAGACAGTCAGCAAGTGAGGAAATATGGATGTCAAAAAATTTTGAAATTGAATGGTCTTCTCGCCCAAGAAAAGAGCCACCCCGCAAGGCTGCCAATGTGATAAGGATGCAACCAGGGCCAACACGGATGGCAGTTACTCACACACAGGACATCAAGTCTTCTTTTGAGCTTTTCATCCCAGATTCCATCCAGAAAATTATTCTTGACTGCACTAATTTAGAAGGAAGATGTGTTTTTGGAGAGAGGTGGAAGGAAATGGACCAAACCCATTTACATGCCTACTCCGGGGTTCTTACCCTTGCTGGAGTTTTCAGGTCCAAAGGGGAATCCGCAGAATCCCTGTGGGATGCAGAAACTGGCAGAGAAATTATCCGTGCAACAATGTCTCTGGAAAACTTTCACATAATTTCCAGGATTATCCGCTTTGACAACCGAGATGACAGACCAGCTCGACGGCAGAGAGACAAACTATCTGCCATCAGGACAGTGTGGGACAAGTGGGTGCGCCGCCTCCCCCTGCTGTACAACCCTGGGCCAAATGTCACCATTGATGAACAGCTGATGCCATTTAGGGGCCGCTGCCCCTTTCGGCAGTATTTACCATCTAAACCTGCAAAGTATGGTATAAAGATCTGGGCTGCCTGTGATGCCACTCCCTCATATGCTTGGAACTTACAAGTCTACACAGGGAAACCTGATGGAGGAGCCCCCGAGAAAAACCAAGGAATGAGAGTTGTCCTGGACATGTCTCAGGGACTCAGTGGACACAACATCACATGCGACAATTTTTTTACCTTGCACAAGCTGGGACAGGAGCTCCTAAAGAGGAAGCTGACCATGGTGGGAACAATACGGAAAAACAAGTCAGAGCTCCCACCTCAACTGCTGACTTCAAAGAACAAGCCTGTCAAGTCTTCCAAGTTTGCGTACACGGCTGACACATCCCTGGTATCCTATGTGCCAAAGAAAGGCAAGAATGTGGTACTCATGAGTACACTGCACGGGGATGGAAGAATCTGTGACCAGGAACATCACAAACCAGAGATCATCATGGATTATAATGCCACAAAAGGAGGGGTAGAAGACATGGACAAGCTGGTGATGGCCTACAGCTGCAAACAGAGGACTCTACTCTGGCCACTGGTGATATTCTTTGACATGTTGGACATCTCAGCATACAACGCCTTTGTCATTTGGATGGCACTGAACCCAGAGTGGAACAGAGGGAAGCTCCAGAAGAGACGCCTCTTTCTCGAGGATCTGGGAAAGGGATTGGTGAGACCACAAATCGAGGAAAGACAACATGTCCACAGAACCCCAGCCTCTGCAGCCATCGTGAGGAGGATTCAGGAGGAGAATGCTGGTGCCCTATCCACCCAACCTACAGAACCACAATCTGCAGAGCCTGCTGTTGCAGTACATGTCTGGCACTCATGTCTTGTGAGAGAGAGGTGTTCCTGATTCCTGATCTTTTCATTATTCTAGGTTGTGAACACCAGCAACAAGAACAAGCGGTGTGAAGTGTACGGACCCAAGATGTACAGAAAAACACAATATACATGCATCAAGTGCAAAAAGTATATCTGCAACACACACACAGTAAAACTCTGCCCCTCATGTGTTGTATAGGTTAGTGGCTAAAGGCCATGTGTTCAATGGGGCTGATGTGTTGTCTTGACTGATATGTTTACTCTATGTGTTCATGTGTTCAGCTAGTGTTGTGCAAAGAAATAAAAGTCAGTAGTTTTGAAAAACCTTACTTCACTTGTAAATTTCTTTCCACTCATATCTTGATTTGAATTGATTTTCTTTATTACGTTTTAAATAATAAGTTATAAATGTGATCTAACAAAGGTAAAGGGCAAATATTAACCATATATACTGTTTATACTGCTTGTAATTGGGATGAAGTAAACATCTGTTGAGTATTTTAACATAAAAGTGTTTGATTGTGGGGCATTAAAAACCACAAAATGCAACAGGTCCACCAGACCCACAAACACTGGCTGAGTAACAACAATATGAACACCACACAAGGGTTAAGTCTCTGTAATTTCCACAAAGGGATAAAAGTAAACCTGTGTGTGTGTGTGTGTGTGTGTGTGTGTGTGTGTGTGTGTGTGTGTGTGTCCATGTCCATCTGTCCCACAGAGGCAGAGTGGACAGAATGGTTTGACAGGGATGATGAGAGGGGATCTGGAGACTGGGAGAAACTGTCTGACCTGCACCAGGCCTATCCAGACAGACTGTGTGGCAGCCCACTGGACATCCAGGTAAATAAATCTCTCCTTACTGCATCAGACACACGCATGCAGGGGTGTGTGTGCACTGTCATCATGGGAGTCCTGCAGGGGCCCGGTTTTACAAACGTGCATCTGTCCCACGCCCTCAAAGCTCCTTCCAGGAACCCATTACCAGCAATTATCTCTCGACCCGTCCCAACCCAGCAAACCGACTTATAGCAGCAACATTAATTACACACACAGTCACTCACTTTAAAATTCATCCAGATTGCATTAAAGCTGGACTTTATGATGGCTGTTGTGAGCTCATCTGTGTAATGTACCGACCGTTCCAGACAGATGTGGAAATCATTCACTCATCAGCTCCCACTTGTTGTTGATGTAAGGTGACACAGAGATGATCAGATGTGCACACATCAGAAGTTACTGCCCCGTTGCCGTCAGCCAGCTGCATTCTCACTTCTCAATGATGATGAGCTGAATGGTGAAAAGAGATGAGAGCAGCTGATGCTGGCAACTGGGTTGTTATTGTATTCCTCTGAAGCAACATGAAAGCCCCCTGATAGGTTATCAGCAGAAACTTCACTTTTAATATTGTAGCAAGGTAATATCCAGAATCCCTCACACCCATTCTCCATCCCCACGTTCCTCTGTGTAAATACTCAGCTGCCTGAGGGGATGTCTTTTGCCAGCAAACTTCAAAGGTTGAAAAGCTTGCTGGGAAAATGCACCTGTTTGTTGTATTTGCCAAAATCAGATCAGATGACTGATATCACTGTGTGTCCAGATTTTTTTTTTTTCATTCCATGCTGTTCTATCAGGGATTTATGATGATGTACTCCACTTAATGATTTGGAACAAAAGCAAGTTGTGGAATGGTTGTGCATTTTTAAACAGTTTTTCTGGCAGGCATGTTTGTCCCAGAGGGTGTGCTATAGAGCAGGAGAGGGAGAGAGTCACAAGTCACATGTAAATCTCAGCTGCTTGTAATTCTTGGCTATTCCTCAGGTTGTGTCCATTTCAGGGGGTCTTGTAGGAACGGAGGTTTGTATCTATATTTTATACACTTGGCCCCTAATTGTTGCCTCACCCATTCATTTCTCAGAATGCCACTGGATGGCTTTAAAATCCCAGGTCCACCCATTTCCAGCAGTTTTGGTGCCAGAAGCCAGATGTTTCTAGATGTTTCTGAGTCCCTCAAAGGGGATTCATCTTTTGCCAAATGATTTATCAATATTTTAGTTTACTTCAGCTTCACTTAGGTCTTACAGTATGTCATCAAAAACACATAGTCTGCCAATGAAAATGTTTACATGCACGCTACTGTCCCAATTTTAAGTACTATTCTGGTTATAATTGTGTCTTTGTCTCCTCAAAGAAGGACAGTATTTGTCATACTGACATTTGTAAATGTCCATGTTGTGCAGTACATATGTAAATGACACAGTTTAAATGTGCTTGACATATAGTATTTAGTATAATATCCATAGAGGATGTTTGATCTGCAGCAGGACAGTCTGGGCAGGGTTTAGACAGACAACTGCAGCCCTGTAGAGATGTGGTTGACCTGCATAGTGTCACTGTAATAGATGCACAACTCAACTCACATTGCCTCTGACATTAACTAAACTACTGGCTGCATTTGGTTATTTTATGGCTCTGTGCGCACAGTACTGTGTACTCAAGGTCTTACAGAGCACAGGGGAGCATTTTGACAGCTGTCATTTCACGAGCAAACATCTGGCTTTAGATGGATATACCTGGATATATGTACCAGATACTCTACCTGGGCTATATTTATGAAAAATTTCACTATAATACCTTAATATATAATTTATTCTAAGTGTCAGAACTTGCCTTGATCTCAAACCTGAAGATCAGGTCAATCATTAGTTTTAACTTTAACTTTCAGTTTTTGTTACATTTCCAGTAGAAAACAAGTTTTTTTTTTTTTTTTACAAAATAGCAGGAAAGTGAGGATGGAATGTACAAGACATAAAAATACAAACTAACACCAGCTTTATGGGGTGGAGGATGGCTTAAACTCAATTTTCCCTGCATTACCGCAGCTATAGCATGTTTCTTAAAATAGAGACCTTTGTGGCTGCAGCTTGCCCCGATAGTTGTAATCCTTTGGTTACCGTGTTAACAGAAAATGCAGTTTAATACAACAGCAAACACTGGTTGAGTAGCCACTGTGTCAAAACTACAACAGAGAACTGGTGTATCTATTTATAGTGCAGCAAAACAAGTGTTATGTTCATGATGTCATCTGTCAATAATAATTACAAACATGATCTGAAGCTCACACAACAACTGTACACAACACAAGTAGTTTTCCACATAATTGCATGACACAGTAAAAGGAGTAGGTGAGTATGCTGAGGAGCAGAAGGGTAGATGTATCTCTCTAATAGAGTTTTCTAATTGTATGATTAGCAACCTCATACAGCTCTGATACAGTATATAAAAAATGAAAAGAAAACAATGAGACAATTATCAGTGAAATAAAATTAATTGGGTTGCATGGTACATTGTTTCCTGTGGATCCCCTGTGCATGTGCTCTGACTGCAACACGAGTATGGCAGACTCTGCCACTATGCAGAGTGGTAATAAGAATAAAATTTATTTAAAGGTCCCATATTAAGATATCAAAATTTCCATGTCTTTTCTGATTATAAAGAAGGTCTATATTAATACTGTGAAAGTATCAAAGCCTCAGTCCACAGAGAAATGCACACAGCCTGTATTCAGAAACTGAGCCTTTAAACCAGCCGTCAGGCCTTCTGGAACTTTGTGATGTCACAACAAAGCAGAATTGTCTGCAGGGCTCAGAGCCTCTTTTCTGATTGGCTGACTGACCTGTTGTTACTAGGGCTCCAGAGAGAAGCCTGATAGAGGAGATGTAAAACTGCACTGAGATGGTTTTTGGTTCTTAAAACCACAAATATATCTTCTGATGGAGATCAACACTTCAAGTAAAACACAGAAATAGTGTAAAATATGAGACCTTTAATGGCTTTTGCAGCCAAAATGACAACATAAATAATACAAACATCAATGTACGATTTCATGAAAACCTGAAGCATTATAACTTTAATCCATATCAATACGTTACACATTACTAGTGTTCCAAAGAGAGTTGGCCACATGGACGTCGGCTCCAGATGTTGCTGCTTCCAGTTTTATTGGAGCTGGAGTCTGTCATGCAGTCAGGTGATCATCAGCACGAAGCCAGCCTTTCATTACTGTGCTGCTGGGACACGACACGGCCACCGCCAGTGAATGTGATTCAGCCTGGCACCATGAAGCAGCAGCTGTTAGCCTTCCATGATGATAAGCAGTAATGCCAGATCTGCCCACACAGCCTCTAACACCCATACCATTACCATAAAAAATTGCTACTGTACGCTCCAACTACTCTTTTTTATGGCTGCTGTGCAATTTACTACCCCTAAGTCATCTTCTTTTCTACTTCCTCACAGTCTGTCCTTTATATTCTCTTGTTCTCTGACTGGGCTGTTCATCCAACTGAATTGTTGCATAAAATGATGATTTCCAGAAGTTTACTAATCTTCCCTAGTCTTTTTTTATTTTTTATTATCTGCCTTTTACGATGTAGTCAGGAGAGCTGGAAGTAGAACTGGCATGTCCTCCAGCTTGCCAGCTCTGTGTGTGTCATCAGTTTTACAGAGTCTGGATGTAGTCAAAGTTTTCCTCAGTTTGCAGTTTTCACTGTCTAATTTGCCTCTGTGGGATCTCTATTTTTAGCAGCCATGTGTTTTTTGTTGTCTCATTCAAATATGTTATGTAATGCGGTTCTGGTTTGCTTTGGATTATCTGACCATCCTAAGGAAATGTGAAGATGCTTAGGGGCCTAAGGCTGGATGTCTGCACTTTCCTGTTGTTTGGGTTTGTACTGTAGTGGTAACACTGAATGTCACTAGAGTTAAAGAGGTCATAGTGTTCTAGTTTTTCTGGAAATGTTTGAATGTCAGACATGGTTACTGTATAAATTTATCATCATTAAACAAATTAAACAATATTCAAAAATTCTGCTGGCCTGCTCACTGCGTTTCTTTCGCCAACTATGTTCTGAAGGAAATTTGCTGGATTACACAAGAGCATTTTTAGTGCATTCAATGCTAAAACCTCAACAGCTCCCATGTAAAAGACCCATGTAAAATGTTAGGCTTGATCTTGGCAGTGACTTCACATGTGGGAAAATGTTGCAGAAATTGGATGGAATGCGGAACATTTATCTTTACATGTCCACAGCTTTATTACAGTGAGCCAGATATTGATGAACAACTGAGGGCCCACTAGCTAATATTGTGTGACACATGGAATTTTGATGAGAAATGGCAGCAGTACCACTATGCAGGACCAGCACTGACTGCAGAACAAATTTAACTGGAAAAAACCCACACGGTTCTCAAGTTTAGCACAGCTACGTTATGTGAAAGGACTGAGCCCATTTGTCAGTACTGATGGGCTTGCTGAAATTCCTGCAGTTTGCCGACAAAATAAGCCACACTTTAGACAAATACCAGATGTCTGGGGCAAAAACACATTTTAAATGTCTGCAAACAAAGGTTGACCTGAACAAGTGGCTAAACATCTCACTGTCTGTCTCTCTCTCCAGCTATAGACCAACTTATTTCCCAGCATTTTGAAATGTTCCTTTAATTGTTTCACAAATTTTGAAATGTTCCTTTAATTGCGTCACAAATTTTGATAACAATGTTTTGGTTTTAGAATCCTCCAGTCATTTTAGTTATTCACCATTCTGTTTTCCAGGCTGAAACTCATGACGGCATACCGTCCAACCAGACTGGAGATGTGATCCACAAGAATGACAAGGACTATGGCTTTGTCTGCCTCAACAAGGACCAGGCTCATGGCCTCTGTCGCAACTACAGGGTTCACTTCCTCTGTGGAAAACTGGGTATGTTTTTCACTTACTGTCAGTGACTGTTGGTTTATCTGTGAGCGCAGTGTCTGTATCAGTATCTGTCTGATTCTTTTTTCACTTCTATGCTTTTTCAGAAAAAGAAAAAGTGATGGTACACTATGTTACTATTCAACAATGATTAATGGCTCTCACAAGTATGTCATGGAAAGAGAGCTTCAGCTGCTCAGAGTTGGTGAATACACACCAACACTATGCTGCAGAGAGAGTGTTGTGTGTGGGCAGGTTGCTCTGGAGTTCACCGGCTCTGCTCCAACCAGACTGAGACAAACCTATGCCTGGGCTTGTCTATGTGTGTGTGTGTGTGTGTGTGTGTGTGTGTGTGTGTGTGTGTGTGTGTGTGTGTGCGTGTGTCTCTGTGTGTGTGTACAACACTACATAACAGCAACTTTGGAAACCATCTTTAAGGCATCCATGTATGTAATTTCACTCCAAGTTGACTGTCGTGCTTCAGGCATCAATTAGTCAACTGTTCTGTAATTCAGTCAGCCTTTGGTATCAACCACAAAAGGTATCCTCTCACAGATTCTGTGTTTGTGAAGGTTTAAATATTCTGCATCTAGATATCAAACTCCCTCCGTCTCTGTCAACTTGTCTCACTTTAAAACTAAATAACACAGCGAGGTAGCTGTAAGGTCAGTAATGGTTTATCTGTTTCATGTTTCCAAAAAAAAAGAAAAAGAAAAAAAAACATTGTTATATTCACCTAATTGTTCTGGATTATGCTTCCTGGTGATCACAATTGTAGGGGTATCCCCCTGTTCAGCCTCCCAGGTAAAGCTTACAGAGACTTCATGAACATGAGGAACAGTGGTGGACCAGCACTTTGCCATTGGGAGGACACAGCAGGGTTCATGGAAGCTTTCCCATCCATTCAGCACATGTTTGGAGAAGGCTCATGCCTGTGTTCCTCGCAGTATTTTGTGGAGGGTGCTGGGGACATATGGTTTGCCTGGTTCAAAGCTACATATGAGCCATCTGGTCCTTGTATAACTGTATGAGAGTTGCATCTGTGTTCTCAGCAGGAGGTCAAGCACATCCTCTGTGTATGTTGTTTTCTGCCTTGTCACTAATTCTGTTTGTGAATTTCAGACAGAATCTCTGAGTTTCTGGTATCGTGACCTCAGGATTGCAACTCTGCATTTTGCTGATAGCATGGTTCTTCTGGCTTTATTGACTTATAAATCCAGCTTGCACCAAGTTGGTGTTTGCAAACAATTGATTTCTCTGCAGCTCCCAGTCACGGTTGAGAGTCTATGACTGGCAGAAGCTGCCCCAGGTTGGATTCTAGTATCTTGGGGTCTTATTTTGGTGAAGAAGGCTCTGAAGGCGCATCTTTTGATTTGGCAGTCAGTCTATGTTACAGCCCTCAACTATGGTCATGAAGTAAAAGTGTGAGGTTGTAGATACAAGCAGTGAAATGAGTTTTCTTGCTCCCCCTTTGGGACAGGATGAGGACCTCAGACATCCAGATGGAGGTCAGAGTAGAACCACTGCTCCTTTGCATTCACAGCCAATTGTGGTGGTCCACCAGCTGATAGGGATGTTTCTCTAGCGAGGGATTCTGGGCACTTTGAACTGGGAGGAGAGCCAGAGATAAAGCCAGGAAACACTGGAGGAGTTATATGCTATACTGTGCAAATGTTTCATAAACTGAAGGTAAAAAACCCTCTTTCAACAGTGCCATAAACTGTTTTTATTGATCAGTTGACTTCATACATTGCAGTAAACAGAAGGTCTGAGTTACTTCTGTCTCTTCATGTCTCCCAGAGCGACTCTATGATTTTGAGATCAGATCTCTTTGGGGGTCATACCATCTGCTACAAGACTCCTTGTTCTTCTTGCTGCTGATGATCTTATCTGCCTAAAACATTTTGCACAGTACACTATAAATCCCATCTGACCTGGGAACACCTTGGGATGAACCAGGAGAAAAATGCACCTGAATGGAGCTAGCCTGTCACATTGTTATTGCAGAAAAGAAGTGTTTTTTTTAAAAACAGTTTCAAATGTTGGTATATGAAACAGTGTTCTTTTTTACAACAGAGCAAATCCTGCAAGACATTTCAGTTAACTCAAGACGATAGTGTAAGTCAAAAGTAAAATATAAAAATATTGGATTGGAATATAAAGACCATATTGCTTAGCTCTGGCAAACTAATGTTTTGGAAATTGGACTTAAGTATACCCATGTGCCCTGTGGGCATGGACCTTCCATATGTTTACAAGTGTTGCTGCGTAGGCCTGTGTGAATGTGCTGCATTCTGTGTGCACTAACTCTTACCATTTCCCTCCGTAGTTCGCCCACAGGCCTCCATCTCCATCGACATGTTGTCCAACAGCAGTATCCTGGAGCTCGCTGACCATCCAGAGGGCTGGGCGTCTGGGGATCGGGTGGTGGTGGCCAGTACTGACTACTCCATGCACCAGGCGGAGGAGTTCACCCTGTTGCCCTGCCCTACATGTACATCCAACCAGGTCAAGGTCCAAGGTGAGAGAACAAGTGACCTACAGTTTGTTACCATGCAGCCCTGGTGGGAGGGGCTTTGATGCTGATTGGGAGAAACATTTAAGTACTATCAGTGTAGCTCTGATTGTTCTATCAAGTGAAGTGTCAGACTAACCAGACTTTAACTATTGGCAAGAAGTCTGGTTGAGGGTGTTGTTTAACATGTTTGAGAGATGGATAGGTCATTCAACAGAAGCCACTGTAATAGGGGAGAGTGTGACTTTCTTTCCCCACTCATCTTCTCCACATGTGTACTTGGATTTGAAGTGACCACAGCTGGAAAACTGAGTCATAAGCCGATGAGGTCCACAATGCCCCCACAACACTAAACTAAACACTACATGGCTAAGGCTACGTGTACTGTAGCAGAATGTGATCATAAGTCATCATCATCAGTGATGGTACAATGACAATCTTAAGGATCTTACATTTAAGGCATGGATAGTTGTATGTAGTGCAATAAATAATTTTATCAATTGATTAATCATATTAATTATAAAAACAGTAATCAATAATTTTGATAGGTATTATTTAATTAATTTCTGAATTTGTTTATCAAACATATACTGTGTATGTACTGCGTGTATGTATTTGTAGCAGAAACCCAATGTGGGAGTTCAGTATCTTACTGGTGCACTCCCTCTCTCACCATGTGTGTCTGTCTGTCTTTCTTACTCTGAATGAGCACACACAAAGGTCAGGGAAAAGTCGATGCAGACAGACAGAGCTGGCAGTAACAGTGACACAGCTGCCACGCTCATGGAAGGCAGGCCGCATGTTCTGAACCAATTCACCCTCCTCCATCTTCAGTTACTGTTTCAATACACGTATAAATTTGCTTTAATGCTTCACTTCCTTTGCTCTCTCCAGTTCCCTCCACCACAGGAGAGTGAAACACCAAAGCAAATTTCATGTTGTGGCTTAAAACAATTACGTGACAATTTGTCCTCGATATAGTCATTTACCACATTCCATATATTTGTTATATCGCCCACCCCCTGGAAGGAGCTCAGAGCAGTGTTGATTTGCAGTGACCCTTTCCTCTAAGGGGACAAGTGGACGCAAGCCATTCCAGCTAAATGCCCCCCACAACATAACAGAACCACCCTCACTGTGGGGATCAAGCATTCAGGACTGTACTGTTTTATTTTTTGTGTACATCACACATGCACTGGCCCACCTGTCAAGAACACGGTGAGGATCACTCATCTTACCGTATCACTTTTTTTCCACATCTCTGCAGACCAGTGCCTCTGGTTTGTGCACCACTGGACTCTCAAATGTGAATGAATCTTTGTAATGAGGAGTCGATGTACTGCAGTCCTACTATAATACCATTCACCTCAGTCACCTGAGGAAGAGTTACTCATCTGTTTTTCCTCAAATCGCAGTAATGCACAGGTCATGGTCGCTGAATGTGCGACCCTGTTTACCCACAGATCTAAATGCAGATGTTACTTTAGTCTCTGCTCCTATTGAGCCACCAGTCAGTTGAGCATCTCTGTGACTGAAGCTTCTGCCATCCGTGCAACAATGAACCCTCTTTCAAAGTCCTTTAGATCTTTCCCTCTTGTCCTTTTTATACAGATTCTTTCACTTTTCTACATACCACAGAGTATGATGGGATGTTAATTCCTTCCTTGTACCATGCAGTGCACCTGTGTTGAAGCATCTGCATTAGTTATGTTTGTCTACTCATTTATTCAGCCATTTCCATTAATTTGTCACCGCCTGTATAGTTGTGTTTTGTAGCACAGCAGGATTGAGCCAATTAAAACCAATGAAAAGTCTGTCCTGTTGCTAGAGCCTGCTCTGTAACAGGAGTTATGCACGTTTAGAGAGAGCGTGGAAGTGGGGCACAGAGGCTGAGGTCTTCACTCATCTGAACAGACAGACATCAGTTTTTTTTAGCTTAAAACAGGGGAAAGGTTCTCAGTTTAAAGCCGGTGTGTCAGGGAGAACTGAGGTCCTCAGTGAGGAGGGCTAATGCCCCATGTGCTCCTCATCAGCCGTGACTGTATTATTGTTTAGCTTAAAAAAAGATAATGTCAAAACTGCAGGTTTTTACCACAGGTTGTAGGATTGTGCTCAGGCACTGGAAAACAAAAAACATCAATCCTTTAAATGACAGCTGGCCTGTATTATATGTCGAAATGTATGATGGAGCCGCTTGATGACATTGTGATGTGATGTTTGCCCATGTTTGCTGTTTGCTAATGGTATTGTGGTTGTGAGTGACAACCATGTGCTTAACTATACTTGCCGTATTTATGGCTGCCATTTTGTTATAGGTTGTTATAGGTTATAATTCCATTTACCTCCTATGCCATGCTGGTAAGTGAGTGGCAGCATTATGATAAGGTAGGTGCTGGTAATGCTTACCCTTTGTATAGATATATTTTCTTTGTTTGCAATTTCTCTTTTTGTCTTTTGTTTTTTTAGGTTTCATTGTCATTATTATTGTCATTGTCTCTTGTGTTTATGTTTTTGTTTTATATGAGGTTATTGTTTTTTTTCTTTTTTTTCTTCATGAAACAATATATGAAACAATAAAAAGTGAATAAAAAAAACAGCAGCTGAATATTGAACAAATCATAGCAATGCATCTTAAATTAATCAATTTCAAATTCAGTCAACTATTCCAAAACATGGAAGTGTTTGTCAGAGGCTGCACAGCTACAGTAGATGGCGAGTTAGAAGACTCTGAGTGTGCACAGTGTGCTTACAAGAATTTAGATGTACATTCTCTTTATTTTATCTCTACAGAGCATCATGTCTTATCACTTCTTTGTGTGTAGTGGAAGCATCTGAACTGGTACTCTAATGTCCTGTTTCAGTCCACTAGCAGCTGCTGTACTGTTCACACACTCTACCTGGCACCTCTTTGACAGGCTCCTGCTTTGAGCCAGTTTCTTTGGTTCTGCTCAACATCACTCTCAAGAGAAACTACTGCAGAAATTAGCTCCTTGACATGAAGCTACTAGATAAATTGTGGATATTGTAGATATTCATATAAAGTCTAGCTGTGAAAATGAACCCCATGCTGAAGATGCCAGTGTCAGTTGGTCAGTTTCCATCGTTCCACACTCACCACAGGTCAACAGTACCTGAACTGGACACTTTAGGTTACTCAATGAGACTGTAGTGAAACCTCTACCTCACATCTCATCCCCAGGCTGGTGCTCCTGTAAAAGTGTGGGAGTCTCTGTATGAGATGCTTCGATCAGTGATTGTGTGTTTTTAAAGCTTTCATCCCAGAGTACAGTGTAGCCACAGTGTTTCTGTTTTAGGGGTCCTTTTAAATTGCTCCTGCTCTGAAAGATGTAACAGCACGGAAAAGGGGCGAAATTTAACACTTTCACCCAGGTCTTGTGTTTACATCAATGTTGATTGGAGCCGGAGCCAATAAATATCCATGTCTACTGCAGAGTCATTTCATGTGGGTGTGAATGCCCGAATTTTACCCTTTTCCATTGCCATCAAAAGCCGGATGTTAGTGGGTCTTAGCAAATGATTTTTTGACCAGTGGAAAGAGGGCTTTTTCATTTCATTTTATTCCAATTTGAAATGACGAGCTACATAAAGTCCACTTTACTTTTACAGCCTGTAGAACACAAACGACTTTGCTGCAAAGTGTTTCACAAGGTTAAAAGCAAAAGTTGAGAATGTAAGAAACAAGTTGGATTAATGAAAAAAGACCAAGCAGGGGAAATACATCAGTCACACAGGAAGGGAAAACTGTGTCATGAACTCATTTATTCAAATGGCAGTGCATTCAGGTAACCTTTAAACCCATCAGGCAGATTGTGTCACAGTTCAAATGCTAGAATAATGAAAGCTAATCACACTTACTTTGAGCCATATTCACATTCAATACAAAAACACAAACAGCTTGAGTTAGAGCTTCAACAAAAGAACTGAGGGTTTTCTTATAAAGCGACTGGTCGACAACCACATTTCTGTTGACGTAATTATGACATTAAATGTATCCTTAAGATTTTGACTTCTCTATGTAGTAGTTTTAATTGTTACTAACATAGACCTCTGTTTGGAATTTTGTGTAGCTAAATGTGATATGGAAGACACATGTTATATTTGATCACATGTTTAGTATAGCTGACTGCCACTTTAAGTGATGTATAAAGACTTATTTCACGTTTCCAGGGATCCAAAAGCAAAGTTCCATTTGTTTTCACTTCTATGTGTCGTGGCTGAATCATCAGTACCAAAGATGCATTATACAAAATGTCTGAAGTAATCAAAGTAATAACTGAGATCTTGAAACACTGCGTCATTGGTTAAAACAATTCAAAAGGTCAATAAATATGAGCAGTCAGACAGGTCCCAAAGAAATCCAAACTAAACACACAATAAGAAGCACAACTGAATAAAGTTACCCTGATAACACGAGAGCCAACAAATAAACAAACCAGCCACAACCATTAGCTCATGCTAGCATTGCTGGGATATGCTCCAGGGCAATGCTGACCATTAGAAAGCTAGCGATAGCAACATTTGTCAAACACATTTATAATATGGGTAAGAGCAAGTCAGCTAATGTTATCTAGCTGTCACTAATGAAAACAGACATGTAGCATTATATAACATCAAGTCATTTGCACTTGGAGGAGAAGAAAACCAGTTCTGAGTCCAGCTGGAGCTTTTAGCAGCTCTAGGTTCTCCATCTCAGTACAGACAGACCAGTATTGGCTCCACAGTCAGACTGGGTAAGAAATTTAGCCTTGGACTTATCTGCTGGGACCACAGCCGTACAAATGACACTGATGGAACCAGTAAAACTTTAAAAACCTTATGGATATTTTGACAGTCAACCAGTTGACTGGGATTTGAGCTGGTAGTCCCCATGGGCAGTCAGCGTGTGCTCTGGTCTCATCTCTCTTTGTTGGAGCCTTTCCTCAGTGGAGGAAATTCTATAAGGTGGCTCTCACCTGAACACTGTGTACTGCACTGTGCCATATCATGTGTGGACAGTGCCTGTCTTTTTATAAATTTGAGGCTGGCCAATGGTTTAATGGAAGGCCTCACATGCACTAACATGCACACGTACATGCACTAGCATGCCCACGCTAACAGACCGGCTACCAAAACAATAAAAAGAGAAACTCAGATTACAGTACACATAAAGGGGATGTGATTTCCTTCTCTGCTCAGGACACCATGACTAAATTATATCTTCACATAAAAAAATAGTTGTTTGCTGCTGTATTATTGTTAAAATCTTGTTTACAAAACCTTTAACCTGTCATACCCACTGTGGTTGTGTGCAGTCATGGATTTCTTGCACTATGGGGAATAATTAGCAATATGAGTGTAGTCAGACCTAATCTGACTAAATAACAGCTTGTTTACAACCTGTATGACTATTTGCCTGTATTATTTGTTTCCTGATCAGGCCTGATTTAAAAGATGCCTTCATGTTCTCTCCCATTATTTTGGTGAGCATTTCAGTATGTAGAATCCTTCTGTAAACACTGTCTGGTCCTGCTGTATTGAAACAATGCAAGGTGACAGATCCTCTCAGCTTACACTTTCTCTGGCTGCGTTGTAAGATGAGGCACCAGTAGCAACTGTGTGGTTAAAATACACTTACTGTTACCAGCAGTAACTACAGGTGTCAACATGAACTGAAATCATAAATGCCATATTTTTTCTTGATCATTTTTATTCATTGAGTACTGAATGAGTGATTTTAGCCCTTTAGTGATTTGGAATGAAATCCCAGTCCAACTAGGCAGTAAAATCCCAGTTCCACAATGAAACAATCTTTATTGCCAGGACAGTTAAGGCTGAGTCAGAGGTAGGGGTTGTGTGTTGTGTTTGAGTGTGAGTGTACATGTGTGTACTCGTACCTCTGTCTTTGTAAGGACTAGTTTGTTACACAATTTATCGAGAGAAGACTTTTGGCTGTTCCTCACAACTTCAAAGGGCTGTTTGAGGGTTAATACTTTGGTTAAAAGGTCAGGTTAGAATTAGGATTGGGGAGTGTATTATGTTATTATGTTATTATGTATTATTATGTGTTTGTGCATGAATGCGTGCACAAACAGACAAACAGAGTCTAATAGCGGAGTAGGAGTCGGTGGAAGGTGTTTTCAGCCCATTCAGGCTGACACACGTACACACACACACACACACAACCCATGCGAATACATAAACATAGAGACACTTATTTTCTTCCTCTCTGCATCATACACACATTTAGCAGATCATCACCACTCTTCAGGTCAGCCTTGTCAGCACTCACTGTTCTCTTTTATGATTCAAATGACCTTTGTCATTGGTGCTTTGAGTTTGTGCCCACATGAGATAAAAGTCAGCATTAACGAGATGTGATGTGTCCTCTCATAGCTGTCGCATCCTTTCAGTGATTCATTGACCAAAACATTAAAGTTAGCATTTCTTCTGTTGTGGCTGTGGGAGTCCATCTATGTATTTTCGTATCTCTATATGAGCTGCTGACATTTGTCTCCTCTCCAGCTGCATCAGAATATAAGTCCATTAAACTTCCCCCACACCTCCTGTGCCTGTGTTTTATCAGCTCTCTGACGTCATCGCGTTTGGCCATCCAATGTGGAAATCCTATTTTTGTGAGCCCGTGGCTGCTCCTCAGAGCTCCTGTCATCCTCCTCCTTACTGTAATGCTTTTCATTAATTACTGCCCTTCTGCCACCAGTGTTGTTTTTGTGATATTCCAGTCTGTTTCACAGCCCCCAAGGTTATGCACAAACAGGGAGGGTGTGTTGTTGAGACACGGACACAGATAGCCCAGGTCTATTTATCATTTTGAGTCCAGTAACTAGTGCCTGGGTTTTAGATGGTGAACTTTTGACAGTTCTTAATGGCATAAATGATCATGAGTGGAAAAAAAAAAAGTGAGTGCATCAATGGCCTGAAGCAGTGGTGAAGGATTTAGCATTATTCTATTTCTATCTTGACATTTACCCAGACTCATAAAGCCAGGATGTGTCTCTCCAGTTCATCCACTGAGAAGTGATCACTCCCAGCAAATAAATACCAAACTAGAATGGCACTCAGTAAAGCGCTTACCTCCACCAAGGCCAAACATTCCTACACGTCTGTGAGATTGGTACCAGCATGCGCAATATCATAGATTTCCACACCAGAAATATGTTTTTTTGTTGGTTTGTTTGTATTGGTTGTTTTGTTTGGTTGTTTTTTTTTTACACAAACAATATTTCCTGAGAAATTGACGCAAATGTTGAAAAATGCTCCATTGTGCAATGTTTTCATGGATCCACCTTTTTAATTGGATGATCACAAAAATTTAATGGCAGAGGTAACAAGTCAACAAACTCTGGAGAATTAGTATTTAAGTATAGGAAAGAAAGAAAGAAAGAAAGAAAGAAAGATGTGGCGCTTAAAGTTGTCCCCTTTGTGAGATCAGAAATCTGTGAAATCTGTGAAATTTGATTTCCCTACATAGGGCTATATAGCACCAAAACTCTCCAATAAATGAATTACTTGTCAGTTTGTATAACGTCATGTTTACAACTCCTGGTTTGTTTGTAATAAATCAATGTGAACACAACTGGACAGAACTAAAAGGCT
The DNA here is from genome assembly GCF_046630095.1 of Trachinotus anak. Classification (NCBI taxonomy): domain Eukaryota; kingdom Metazoa; phylum Chordata; class Actinopteri; order Carangiformes; family Carangidae; genus Trachinotus; species Trachinotus anak. The sequence continues at coordinate 266,076 of NW_027273862.1, read as the reverse complement.
GCAATATACTATATGTATTTGTCCTTGGCCTGGACCAAATGAACCAAATTACAGGTGTGAAAGTGCCATCTGTGTTTCACTTGCTCTCCAGTCACACACAAATACACACAATTATAATTATAGTACATAGTTAAGAAAAATTCCAAACATGCTGCTTACACTGGTTGTTGTGTACAACAAAAATAGGGCCCTTTCATTTGGTACTGGACTAAAAGACAGTGTAGCGCCTTGTGGCTTTTTGTTCTGAGTATCCTGTAGCACCAGCCCCAGGGAGAAAAGTCCAACCCTTCGCTGACCAACATTGTGATCAGGATGCAGCAAGTTCAGATTAAGGAGGTTTACAGTTCATTCAGAAAGTAACATTTTGTCATGGTGAAGCATATGCTCAGATCAAAACAATTACATTTTCCCTCATCAATCTACACTCAGTATCACATAATGACAAAAACAAAACTGTATGTATGTGTGTGTGTGTGTGTGTGTGTGTGTGTGTGTGTTTTTATTATGCATCAGTGTTTGTCTGCTGAGTGCCTCTGCTCACCATAAGTGCTGCCTGACCATTCTCCTTCAAATACAGAAGAAAGTGGTGCTACAGACTCTGATTCAGCTTCACTATTATATCCTTCATCACGTTTGTCTGAAACATCTGCTCAGCCACACACACACACACACACACACACACACACACACACACACACACACACACACACACACACACACACGCCTCATACCTCAGCTCAAGGGCTGTTACAAAAAACACAAAATAGAGACATCTGTTGAAAACTGGTCTACACATATCTACACTCATCTGCTGACAGTGCTGTCTGAAAGTCAGGTCTACAGAGCTGAGCACTGTTTAGAAGATGCTCATTCTCACTAGAGACTAGGAAAAGTACAGTTTGTTGATTTATCCTGTGTGTGTGTGTGTGTGTGTGTGTGCACGTGCAGGTAAGGCCCAGTTCATCCACATGGGTGAAGAGGTGGACGGGGTGGATATGAGGGCAGAGGTCGGCCTGCTGAGTCGAAACATCCTGCTCCGTGGTGAGATGGAGCCTGGCTGCTACGGCAATGAGGCCTGCAAATTCTTCGACTTCGACACTTTCGGTGGACATTTAAAGGTATACTGTCGTCCTAACCTTGTTATTTACAACACAGACAACCAGACGATCCACTTATGAACCAGTTTCCACCAGGGATCATGGTGTGCTGCCTGAGGATGAGAACTCAGCAGTGACTTTTTTCAGCTCTCTCTGCTTTTTTATGTGAGAGCTACTCTAATTTCAGCTTGCCAATTACTGTAATGCTTGACCTTGTAAACAACAGTTGACAGAACAATCTCAACTCAAGGTCCACATACTAGGTTTTGGCATTTAAGTCCTAAGACCTCATTTAAGTCCATTAGCACTGTTTCTTGAAAATGTCTGTTTACAATCATTTGAGTTCACAAAATAAAAAAAATGTCTGCATCTGCAAGTCCTTCAACCTAACCAGCAAAATAGGTCAGTCATTGCTTCCGAAACAACATTTTACAGCGTTTTCTATTTTCCCACCTGCAGGACAACATAGTTAATATGTGACACTAACAGATATATAACAAGTCATAAAGGAGAGTGCAAGGTTGTTTTCTGAGGAAACACCTAACCTGAAAAGGAAGCAGCAATAATTCAGCTAGGGCTGGGCTAAATCAAGCCTTATTTTGTTAATGCAGACTTATTCACCTTTAAGTATATATATATAAAAAAAGATTGATTTAAATGATCCCTCCTTTCACTTAAGTGAAATATGAGGAAGAAAATAACACAATTAATAAAAGGCTCATTAAGGAACTCAGACCATGTCCCTGCACCTGTTTATCCACAAATACAGAGGCATGTCAAAAATCACCGGACAAAGTCCTACTCTGCTTAAATTCTTTAAACACAAAAAATGTGTGGTACTGTATTCAAAGACTTATTATCAGTGAATAACTACCTTAATAAATACCTTTGCCTTGTAGAGTCAAAGTGCAGCGGTGTAGTGGGACAAACCAAATGCAGTTATAACAAATACTGAAGCAAATACCCAAATGTTTTGTTGTTGTTGTTTTTGTTCAAAGCTGGAATCCCCTGCAGCTGGGTGAAGCCAGGTGTGTGACAGAGTGTGGCTGGCTAAAATGACTCAACAGCTAAGACCAATCAGTTGCATTAAACACAGGTTTTATTTCACATCAGATGATGATTTGAGTCACTGACAGTGCCCCATTGACCTCACTACCCAGAGGACAGCTAGAGCCTGCTCCACCCCTCCATCATGAGTGCATCACACTCTGTGACAGCATTTCATGAAGCACTGCTGCTGTAGATTATATTTTGGATGCTGGCGTACACAGTCTGGCCTTAGTTTTCTGTTAGAAAAACTGCAGCTACTCCAGAGGGTTTGTTATCCTTCTTTAATGTTCCACACACGAACAAGATACAGGATGTGTTGAGATGTGGTTTCCTGAAGTATAGAAATAAATAAACAATAAATGTATTAATATGTTACAGACTTAAAATAATATGACTGTGAGCTAAACACACATATCGTACTACACAAATAATGCAGTAAGATAACAACTGAGGTCAAATAATACTCTCTAATGGCCACATGGGGCGCTTCAGACCGCACCATTACAATTTAGCACCGCAATAAACGTAAATATCGTCAGATATAAAACCCATCCATGGTATGTAACACTCAATCAGAACAGAATCATATGTTTAACACACATATGCAAACTTACTTGGTACTCACGCACAACCGACACAGAACGACAACGACCCGACTCTGCTTAACTCGGTCACAACTGCAGAGCATGTACGCAGCACGCTATAGGTAACTAGCTGCCCTCGGGTTCCCTCGGGACTACTCGGGTCTTTCCGGTGACGTTCGGTGATGTGACGGTAACGTCCCGAACACGGCAGAGCAGGGAAGTTTGCACAGCTGCTTTAAATTTCAACAACGATCCTGACCCAAAGGTCGGGGTGACGTGGCAAATATAAAAGCTTACATGTGAACAGATAAGACACAGTGAGAGGGTGAAACCAATGAAAAGTAAAGAAAGATGAAGGAACAGTCCAACATTTTTTTTGTGAATACACCTCTTTGCTGTCTTATACAGACTAAGATGAGAAGATCATTATTGTTTATTTCTATGTGTATCCAGTGCAGAGACGATCCAGGGCCTAACTGCCATAATGAAGTTTACAGAGAAGAAAGCTAGATTTAAAACCTCATACCAAGTCCAGAGCCACACTAGCAGACGCATGCTAACATGCCTACAATTACATTACTAACGTGCTAATATTTAGCAGGTATAATGCTTATCATGTTTACCATCTTACTTTAGCATGTTTGTACTAAATACACTAATAAACTAAAGTACAGCTGTGGCTGAGGTGAATGCCATGAGTTTAGCAGTGTTTCTTATTTAGTCATAAACCAAAGAAGGCAGAGGATTACAAAGTCATTACAAATCATCCTGAGAACAACATAAAGGTCTGAACTAAATTTCATGGTAATCCATCCAACATTAGGTAATGAAGTTCATTCTTGACAAAACAATCTCAAATCCATCTCCATCTGTTTTTTTCTGTGGGTTTCAACTGAATCATGTGAAGCTAGTAAATGGACCTTGAGATGGGACTGTGTGGTCAAAATATCCTGATGCTGAGATTTGCCAACCGGCATCACTTTGCTGTCCTTAGTGCCATGCCACTAGACTGGATGAAGAAAGGAGGAGAAGGCGCTGCATGCTCATTTGCAAAGACGAATATTTCCACATTTGATCAAATAAAATTTTATGTACTGATGTGTGGTTAAACTAGAAAAGATGCTCAATAAAACCCATGCAGTGTGTCAAGAGGATTAAATCAGTGGAGAGAGACAGTGAGATAGGCGAGGACTGAAGCACACAGAAGACAGACAGAGAGAGAGAGAGAGAGAGGAGAGAGGCTGTGGTTGTTTTCGTGCTGCATTCATGCCTCTCTCTCTATGGAGAGCTACCATCATCATATCCTATTATAAGCTTCCATCACAGGCTCATGTCACATATTTCTCACAAATGGGTGTGTGAACAGCGAGTACAAGCGGCACACTCACACCAGGGAAAGCCCCACTGAGATTTCAGTGGAACTCTTCAAAATCAACGCCTCGGAGTCACGTGATCAGCTGGACAAGATGGCAGCCTAGGCTTTCAGCTCCCGGCCCAGCATTGCCAAATTGTTGATTTTTTCGGAGCTAGGGGTTTCCATACTGGCCTATTGTGTTATCTAAAGATAGATAAAAACGATGTCTACAAAAACTAAAAGCAACCGTCAAGATATTGACGCCATTGCCGAGTCCGTATTGCAGAAGCAGCGTGACTATCTGGAACTGCGCCTCTCTCAGATTCAACAGGTGGGGAAAGACAACGACGAGAAGCTAAGTGCTATCCAGGCTGAGCTAGCCACGCTGGCGGCCGGCCTTGGCACCATCAGGTCTGATGTAAATACACTGAAAACCACCGTCGCAAGCAACGCCAGTACATTGAACAGACACGACCAGGCTCTTCAGGCTATGGAGCTCAAGCTAGCCGACATGGAGGACAGGAACAGAAGGTGTAATATCCGCGTCACTGGCCTTGAAGAGGGGCTTGAGGGGTCCAATGCTATTCAGTTTCTTTCACACTCTCTACCTAAGTGGTTCCCCACTCTCGGTGACATCCAGATTGAGATTATGAGAGTGCACCGAATTTACAATGACAACGCCCGCAACCGAGGAGCTAACCGCACCCTGATTTTCAACGTGCTTCGCTACTCGACCCGCCAGGCCATCCTGCGTGCCACCAGGAAAGACCCTCTCTCCATTGAAGGTCGGAGGATTCGCTTTTCTCCAGATTTCAGCAACTTCACCGTCAAGCGACGCCAAGGTTTTCACCAGGCTATGGATGCAGCTCGAGCTAAAGGTCTGGACTTCTTTTTACTTTATCCGGCCACTCTGAAAGTTAAAGACGGTGCTCAGTACAAAGCCTTCACCTCACCCAAAGAGGCAGAGGTTTTCTGGCATCAATGCCGGCTCCATATCCGGAGACTTCGGCGCGGGATGACGGCGCTTCCTCGCCTTGACCTCAGATTCACATCGGCCATTTCTGTGACAGAACTCTGTCCTTGTTTCCCTGTCGAATCTAAGACTTGGTACGTGTGGACTGTTTCTTTGTTCTTCTCACACTACTTCACAAGACAGACATCCTGCTGTCACCAGACACTGAGGTCTGACATTAAGTCACCGCTTTAATAGCCACCTGATGCTCTTCAGTTGGTAAGCTGCCAATGAGCCTGATATAACTTTGTTTATGGGTTATTATTTTGTTCCATTATGGCGGTAGGCCTATCTGAGTTCATAAATAACCCAATTTTTGCACTATGTTCAGTCAAACATAGCATTGTTGCAAGAGACGCATTTGTTGAAAGCTGACGTTGGTCGTCTTGCTAATAGATTCTTTCATACTGTAGCATTCTCCTCTGCTGACACGAAAACTAAAGGTGTGGCGATTGTTGCTAGACGCAGTCTTCCAATAAGAATTATAACATCCTGGGCAGATGACATGGGTAGGCTTGTAATTGCTAGTATAGAATTCAATGCAAGGAAAATAGCTCTTATATCAGCGTATGCACCTAATGATTTCAACAGCAATTTCTTTAATTCAATTACATCGAAAATGTTAGAATTAACAGAATATTCCTTCATTGTAGGTGCAGACTTCAATGCAGTGTGGGACCCAGCTCTTGATAAGTCGAGCACAACCTCCTCAGGGGGGCAGGTTATGGCCACGAACGCTCTAAAATCTTGGGCCAGTAATTTGGGGCTTGTGGATATGTGGTGATTAATAAACCCCTCCATCAAAGACTACACTTTTTTCTCTGGCCGACATAAATCTTTTTCTAGAATAGACTTCCTTTTTGCTTCCCCCCAGCTCTTTCACTGTATTAATACTGCTGTTTTACTCCCGATAGCTCTGTCAGACCACAAAGGCGTCTTCTGTTCTGCAACTCTGGGCCGTCTATCTAAACGCGCAGCCAGATGGCGCTTTAATACCTCGTTATTAAAAAACGAAGCATATATTAATCAGTTTATTATAGGATTCAGAGAATTTGTTGTTTTTAATGTTGGTTCTGTAGAGGACCCCAGAATCCTTTGGGATGCTATAAAAGGCTTCATTAGGAGTAACACAATATTATTTAGCTCTAATGCTCGCAAATCTAGATCTCTTCAGTTACAAAATCTTGAGACAGAATTTTCCAGGTTGGATTATATTTTGCAAACCAATTTTACAGAGCAAGTTGCTCTACAGCGTACGCTAGTTAAGAAGGAAATCAACAACATTTTGAAGCAACAGTCAGAATTTCAAATTCACAGGACCAGACAAAAGTATTACTTTCATGGTGCCAGACCTAGCCATCTCCTGGCCATGAGAATTAGGACCAGTGACCACTTTGCAGACATCCCAGCTATTAAGTCGGCAGGGGGCAATATTAGCACTAACCCTAAAAAGATAAATGATACATTTCAAACTTTTTACTCTGAATTATATAAATCAGAGGTGTCCTTAGATCCTTAGATTATCAATATGATAATTTTTTAAGTCGTTTACATTTGCCCCAGCTATCAAGTACAGGTTCTACTGACTTAGATAAGCCAATCTTATTAGAAGAGTTGTGGGAAGCAGCAAAAGCTATGCAGAGAGGAAAATCACCAGGCATTGATGGGATCCCTCCTGAATTCTATGTTATTTTCTGGGAGCAGTTGGGCCCATTTCTTTTGGATATGATTGTTTTTTCAATTGAAAAAGGCAGATTCTCAAGGGACGTTAACACAGCCCTCATCTCTTTGCTGTTGAAAAAAGATAAGGATCCTACTGACTGCTCTAGCTACCGCCCTGTCAGTTTCCTAAATTCTGACTTAAAAATTTTTGCAAAACTCCTTGCTCGCCGCCTTGAGCACCACATGCCATCATTAGTCAGCCCTGATCAGACAGGCTTCATAAAGTCGCGGCTTGCAGCAGATAATGTTAGACGCCTACTTCACATCATTGACACTGCAACAGATAATAAAACACCCATGTCTGTATTTTCACTTGATGCTATGAAAGCCTTTGACCGATTAGAATGGTCGTATTTATGGTCTGTTTTGGAAGCACTGGGTTTCGGTAACACTTTTATTGGTATGATTAAGACACTATACTCAAATCCCTCAGCACAGGTACTTACTGGTCAAACGTACTCCTCCCTCTTCTCAGTCTCCAGGTCCTCACGCCAGGGCTGTCCGCTAAGCCCTGCACTATTTGTGCTCTCCCTGGAGCCGCTAGCTCAAGCAATTCGTCAGTCCGATTTGATCTCCCCCATCTCTGTTTATAACACCCAGCACCAGCTGTCCCTATATGCGGACAATGTCTTAGTTTTCTTGGAAAATCCTGCTCAGTCGATACCACACCTTTTGAACACCTGTGAGGAGTTTGGTAATATGTCAGGTTTTAAAATTAACTGGTCCAAGTCTGCTCTTTTACATCTAAATGACACTGCAAAAACATCTGTCCTCCCAATCAGTATTCCCATAGTACAACACTTTAAGTATTTAGGAATTGAAATATTTTCCTCTTTAAATCAGATTATTAAGCATAACTACTCATTTGTACTGAATAAGATCTTGAGGGACATGGACCGGTGGATTGACCTCCCCATATCTATTCGAGCCCGTATCTCTATTGTAAAAATGAATATTTTGCCCCGGTTCAATTTCGTAAGCTCTATGGTTCCTCTTCCCCCTCCATCTGATTACTGGAGCAAGCTCCAATCTGCAACCTCCAAATTCATTTGGAACCGGAAGCGGCCCCGTCTGAAATTATCTATTCTTCAGAGAAGGAGGGAGGATGGTGGCCTGGCCGTCCCCAATTTTGAACTTTATTCTTGGTCGTTCGTGCTCAGGCCCCTGCTCTCCTGGTTTGATTCTCATTCCTCTGTCTCTTGGCTCATGCTAGAGAGCAATATAGTTCAGCCATGGACACTTCAAGACGTTCTCTTTAGTAACATTTCTAAAAAACAGTGTCAACTACGCTTTGGTCCCATTATCTCTCATCTTATGCTGGTATGGAGATTAGTTGAAAAACACTGCCATCTTTCCTGCAAGTGGCACATCTTTTCTCCTATATTCAATAACAAGGCACTTCTAATTGGGGGGAGACCTATCGGTGCTCCCCAGTGGGAGCAGAGGAGTGTTCACTATTTAAAAGACATTTATAATGATTTTGGATTACTCTCTTTTGCTGATATTAAGGATGCATTCGACCTGCCAGGTTCCACTTTTTTCTTTTATTTACAGCTAAGGTCAGCGCTTAGAGCACATGGCGTGCCCAGGCAATGTCCTTTACCTACCCACCCACTCCGAGATTTATTCACTAAACAAAACAGACCTAAGGGTATGGTATCCAAACTGTACCATTTTTTACAGGTAACAGACCTTGTTTCACTCCCTGTGGAGAGGATCTGGAGGAGAGACTGCCCAGACCTAGCTCAGGATTTGGATTGGGACATGATGTGGTCCAGCATTCATGAGGCATCTCGTAATCCAGATCATAAGCAAATTCATTTTAATTTCTTACACAGAACATACCTTACCCCTGTTAAACTCCATCACATGAAAATTATTAATGAGCCATGTTGTAATATGTGCTCATTGAAAGCCCAGGGCACATTTATTCACATGTTCTGGGACTGTCCTCCTGTCAGACAGTTTTGGGGCAATATTGCATCCAAATTGTCTGATTTGATAGATGATACAGTGCCTGTAACTATATGTGTGTTGATTCTAAATAATCTGTCAATCCTCAGTATTTCTAAACTCAAAAAGCGAGTCATCTTTGCTGGACTGACGGCAGCCAAGAAAATGATTGCAACTCGCTGGAAGCCACCTCATTCTCTGACTACCCAGTCTTGGATTCTCTCTTTTTTGGACGTCATATACATGGAGCTTTCAACAGCTCGGATTAATGGTGCTAATGATAGCACCCTCAACACCTGGCGTAGCACCGCTGACTCTTTAAAAAACATGCTGTAAGTTGATTTTCCCACTGGCTCTCTCGCCTCTCATCTAGTGCTTCTAGATGTCAAGTCCCTTCTGTCTTGTCAATATATGTCTGTGTGTATGTATGTATATTTTGTAGGTTATGTATGTAATTTTATTTTTCTTCTTATATTTTATTATTATTTATATATATATATTTTTTTTTTATTATTATTTTTTATTATATATTTTATTTATGTATTATTATATATATATAAATTATTATTATTATTATCATTAATACTTTCACTGTGTTTTTTCCCATGACACGTTCTTATGTCTTGGGCCAACTGTCTTTCTTTGAGAATCCATTCTAATAATATTGTATCCCCTGTAATATTTCTGTTGGACTTAATGGAAATGAAATAAAAATTTGATCGCAAAAAAAAAAAAATCAACGCCTCAGAGCACGCTCCCCCCTTGACAGTTCCGCTATTACTGTTGTAATAAAACCACGTATCACTAATATCAGCTGGTCACAGGCTGACTGGTGTAGCCTTTGTTTCAGCTTCTCTTTTTAAAATCGTTTAATTCCCAGCAGGGGGGTTTAGCATTTTTCAGAGGCTCATTTTGCAACTGAAGTTACAATCACCAAAGTGTTAGTTAGGAAGTTTTTTCATCATATGGTGCAACAGTGGCTCTAATTTATGGAACAAAGCTGTTTTTCATCACTGAGTCACTCTGCTCTCAAATGTATTTTATTGATGAATCTCCTGTCATGTTAACTGCCTCTAACATGTCCTTTCATCCCTTCTTTCTTTCTCTTATCCACCCTTCTTTTCTCGATTCTATCTCCCCATCTCTTTGTCTATTACATCATTTTTCTATCTCATGTTTCCTCCCCATGCCACTCTTCTTGTTTTCTACCACCCTAACTACTTCTTTTCTGCACTCTATCTCTTTTCCTTCTTGCTTCCTTCCTCTACATCCTCATATTTGTCCATCCTTCCATCCATGTCATCCTTTTTTCCTGACTTTCTCCACCTTATGACTCTAACCTCCTCACATACTTCCTCCCATCCTCCTTTCATTTGTTTTCTTTCACGCTTCCTTTCTCTCTCCATTCTTGTATTTTGCCATGCTTTTGCTCTTTCTTTCGTTCCTTTCTTTCTTTCTTCATCTGTGAATTGTCTAACATCCATCCTACCTTTACCATCACCCTCTCTACCTTAATCCAGGCCTCCCTTTCATAAATCCCCCTATCAGTTCTTTTGACCCTCCTTTCAGTCTTCTGCCTATTTATTACCCTCCATTCCTCCACCTTCTTTCCCCACCCCCTTCCCACCCTTTCTTTCCTTTAACTCTTGTTCTATTGCTTCTTTTTTATACCATTTTTATCCCTCCTTCAGCCCCATCATCCACCCTTCCCTCTTTTATTTTGATATTTTACATTCACAAACACCTACTGTTGAAATAGTCATTGCATTTCAAACCCTCCATTTGCTTTTCTTTGCTGTGTCCAGTGATTACAGTTAGAGCTGTTATTTGAATGAAACAACAACCTGATCTCCCTGCAGGAGTACCGTATTTTCCGGACTATAAGGCGCACTTAAAAGCCTTTAATTTTCTCAAAAAACGACAGTGCGCTTTATAATCCGGAGCGCTTTATATATGGATTAATTCTGGTTGTGCTGACTAACCTCGAAGCGATTTTGTGTGGTACACGGCGCTCACGGCGCTCTGTCAAAATGTTTTAGTACGACTTTGGTAAACTACAAAGCCGCACCGCTTGCAGCATTACGGCTATCGTAGTCAGGAGCGTCGCGGAGTAATACATACTGTGCTTCACCATAATATTACAGTGTGCGTGTATAAGGACCTATAAGGAGTTATTGTGAATACGCTAACGTTTGATTTAGCGGTAGCAGACTGTGCTTTTTTTACGTGTTACAACTGAACAAGGTTGGGAGTTATTGTGAACGCGTTTAATAAAGTCTGACTGACTTATCTGACTGTTTTGTTTCGCTTAATGCGCCTTATAGTCCGGTGCGCCTTATATATGAAAAAAGTTCGAAAATAGACCATTCATTGACAGTGCGCCTTATAATCCAGTGCGCCCTATAGTGCGGAAAATACGGTAACTGAAATGTGTCTGCTGTCATCAGGTGGAGCGAGGCTTCAAGGCAGTTCATATAGCTGGGATGGAACTGCAGCACATGGGCCAGCAGACAATGGGGCACTATCCAGTGCATTTCCATATGAATGGAGACGTGGATGAGAGAGGGGGCTACAATCCCCCCACCTCTGTCAGAGATCTGTCCATCCACCACTCCTTCTCCCGCTGCATAACTATCCATGGCTCCAATGGATTGCTGGTCAGTTAAGAATTTTTTTTTTAAGAGTTTTTTTATTCAGTTTTTTACTTGATGTATTTGCAAAGAACATAATTTAACAAATATTATAGTGTTACAAGTTGACAATGCACATGTGATATGAAATTATGAGACGATATAAAACCAAAAAGTAACATGCCAGCAAAAAATGCAACTCAATTGAGTAAGCAAATACACATACTCCCCAAAATGTTCAATTGTCTATCTATAAATGGAGGAATCTCTCTGTCTGCTCATTGCAGCAGTTGTTGAGGCATGAAAGACATTTTCAGTAGATACTCTTGGTGAGCATCCTTCACTGGAATTAGGGCGTCATCTTAGAAAACAGTATCCAGTTCCCTCAATATATTCATGATGGATACTTCTTCACAAGGCACAGTCACTTTGCAAGGAGTCAGTTAATCTAACATGGAAGATGGAGCTAAAGAAGAGCTGCCCATGTTAGAATCAGAATCGGTTTTATTGCCAAGTATGTTTCCACATTCAAGGAATTTTTGCTGGTGATTGGTGCAATTGGGGATCAGGGGGATCAATGACAGTGGGGCTCTCTAGCCTTGTTGATAAGGCTGATAGCAGACGGGAAAAAGCTGTTTTTGTGGCGAGAGGTTTTGGTCCTGAAGGACCGCAGCCTCCTGCCAAAGGGGAGTGTCTCAAAGAGTTTGTGTCCAGGGTGGGAGGAGTCAGCTACAATCTTCCCTGCACGCTTCGGAGTCCTTGAAGCATCCTCTGCTGAGCTTTTTTGATGATCACTTAATGTCCTGTGTAAAGGTGGTTCCCAAGAAGCGGAAATGCTCCACGGTGGCCACGGGGGAGTCGCACAGGGAGATGGGGGTGGGTGGGGCTGGGTTTTTCCTTAAGTCCACTATCATCTCCACTGTCTTCAGAGCGTTTAGCTCTAGGTTGTTCTGCCTGCACCAGGTCACCAGACGCTCAGTCTCCCACCTGTAGGCAGACTCATCGCCATCAGAGATGAGTCCAATGAGAGTGGTGTCGTCTGCAAACTTCAGGAGCTTGACAGACTGATGGCTGGAGGTGCAGGTACAGGGAGAAGAGCAGAGGAGAAAGAACGCAGCCTTGTGGGGATCCAGTGCTGATGGTCTGGGAGTCAGACACATGCTTTCCTAGCTTCACGTGCTGCCTCCTGTCAGACAGGAAGTCGGTGATCCACCTGCAGGTGGAGTCAGGCACTCTCAGCATGTAGATAATGGTGCATACAGTAACAGAGGTATTGCTGATACTTTCACAGCCAATTGGACTTGGCAGTTGGCAGTTATTTCTCCAGTCTGATGTGGGAGAGAAGCCATTAGTTTGACATCATGCCAGCCCATGATCAGTATAATTCACTGTCTCTTTTTCCTCCCAGGTAAAGGATGTGGTAGGTTATGATATGCTAGGCCACTGTTTCTTCACGGAGGATGGTCCAGAAGAGAGGAACACGTTTGACCACTGTCTGGGTCTGATGGTGCGAGCAGGGACCCTGCTGCCTTCAGACAGAGACAGCAAAATGTGCCGGGATATCACTGAAGGAGCTTACCCAGGATATGTGGCCAACCCACGCCAAGACTGCAGGTAATACAAGACACGCATGTAACAACATTTAACCTTTTCAGTGCCATGGCAGACCTCCCATGGATCTGCCATGTAGACTTCTACAAGTCTCCAAAGATACTAAATATGTCAGGCTGAATTTTGATAATGATGCACAACACATCTAGAATACTTCCAGGTGATGGAAAGATGCAGCCATAATAAATGTGTCCTGTCAAATGTAAATTTAATGAAGGATTAGAATGTGCAAATAGAGACTAACCTATAATGCATTTCCAAAGTGAGATTATTTGTTTTCTCACACCACATCTTCTTTAGAGACTTTTATACAAGATGTTCAATACTAGAAATAAGCAGGAACACAGAATTACAGTCACTTGTTACAGAAAGTTTAAAGGAGTTATTTGTAAGTTTTGGTGTCGTTACATAGTCAACCTTAGCATTAACAGCTTTACCTACCAGTCTAGAAGCACTATTTCTCTCTTGAAGCTGTTTGCATCCACTATAATACCCTCAGCGTACAGTACAGTAGGAGGGAAGTGATATGATTTTACATTTTACACACAAATTTCACTGTTCAACTAATGTTACCAAAAATTAAATAACTGAAAATTTAACACCCCCAATCTGAAGTGAATCTAAGTAATCACTTAAAGGTCCTATATTGTATAAATGAGATTTCAATGTCGTTTTTGATTATGAAGCAGGTCTAGGCTCTTTATTAATACTGTGAAAGTCTTAAACTCTAAGGTAGAAAAGTAGCTTCATTATAGTCATTTTCATCATTTTTTTTATTAGTGGAGCAGGAATATATGGAACATTTAATCTCCCATTATGCATCATTTTCTGTTTTGAATTGAAAACTGTGCTCGGTACATTGCCTGCACTGACAGTACCTCCAAACATCACTAAGCTCCTGTGTGCATATTCTTAGCTGTTCAAAGAGGTTATCTGCCTGGAAACAGTGTTGAATAAGGATCCAGCACATAGTCCCTAATAAAGATAAAGAATCTTGTTATTGTGATGTTCACAGGCATTTTCTCCACCTAGAGAGAGCATGTGTGGAGTGAAGTAGCAGTATCATGTTTGGAGAGGGTGCAGTCTTATCTTGCATGTGACTCTGTTGCTAGTAATAATGGAGTTTAGTATTTCTCCCCTACACCCAATACAAAGACCATCACACCAGGTCCACCTCAATTAGAATGATACTGAAGTTGAAGTGATATCTCTCCTTACATCTGATCTCAGAGCAGCTTTCTTTCCCGTAAAGGATCTGATGCCTGTTTGCATTCATCATGTAATTTACTGCTCACTTGTGGCGGCAGCAGGGTATTGTCTCTGTAAGCTAGCTTGTCTGTCAGCCGTTGTACCTATAATTTCTGGATCTTTGATTGGTGATTAGCTACAGCCAAAGTGTGCTAAGCAAATCATTGATTCAGCTTTTACTGTTCTGAGATCAGTTGTGATAGTGCAATGTATTATGTGCATGCGCAGACGCATGTTGAAACTAAACATGTGCAGTAAGTGTTAAGAGGCAGCAGCAGATAAAAAAACTACTGTTTTATCATCTCTGTGTAAGATCTGTAGTAAGTCTGAGAAATTCGAGACAGAATATTGTTGCAGGAGGAGAGCAGCTCCTTTCAGGAACAGATCAGTACAGAGGTTGTGAACAGAACAGGGGAGAAAGAGAGAGAGAGAGAGAGAGGGCAGTGAGGCTGGTGAGGGAGCAGAAAGTTAGCTTGTTAGTTAGTAGTCTAGCTGTGAACGTAGCAATTGTATGTACTACAATGTTCAATGTATGTGCACGTTAGGCTGTTTGTCAATGACTAAATGCTATGACTCCTCAAACCGAAGTTCCCGGGTCTCTGAGCTTCAGCTAAAGTCCAGACATTGAGCCAGGAAGAATTACAACACTGAGGCTGGAAAATACAGGGGTAGTTGGATGCTCAGTTCTGTTTGCCTATCTGTAAAAGTCACTGCATGCAACTGCAATGCAGTAATCACAACTTCTGGATTTAATGTGAGGTAACATTTGAGAGTGTTTCAGAGTTTATTGTGTACCTACAACAACACACCTCCAGTACCACTGTGGTGATTGGAATAAAGGTATATTTGTTCTGTCAAGATTTAGTCTGGAACAAAACAGTGTCACATGCAAGCAGAGAAACTCTTTATGACAGCAGAGAAACACTTTGAAGGCAATAAATGTCTTGACCTGAGAGACTGGCAGAGAAAATGAAATGTTTCTCTCATGTCTTAAAGATACGAGAAAACAAATAATTAACAGTGCTAGAATGGTCCTGTAGAAAATAAATTTACACTGGAAAAGGGCAGAGGCTGAAAACACAATAGCTCATTAGGTAAAACTCTCCCTCTCTCTTTCTTAGACACACACACACACACACACACACACACACACACACACACACACACACACATACATACACATTACTGTTTGACTCCAGTGCCATTTTGTTATGTTTGCGTGAGTTTGTAGCACCTGCAATTATTTCTCAACCCTCATAATGATAGATGGCATTTTCAATTATCCACCAACATTGTAAAGTTCAGTGAATGATCTGTTACATAACTTTTGATCACACAGAGCAATGAAATAACAAACAAACAAAATAAATTGAAAAACTTGAGAACTGTTTTGTGCTTCAGTTTATGCATTCAAATGCATGACTCCAAAGATGGATGTAAACATATAGTGGCAACTAGTACAACACTAACAAATGGTCCAGAAACATCTCTGACTTCTCTGGGCCCGAGCTCATTTAAGATGGTCTGAGGTGAAATGGAAAACTGTCCTGTGGTCTGACCAATCAGAATTTCTAATTCTTTTTGGAAATCATGGACACTGTGTCCTCCAGGCTACAGAGGAGAGGGACCATCCAGCTTGTTATCAGTGTTAACAGTTCAAAAGCCAGAATCTGTGATGGTGTGGGGGAGGCATTAGTGCCCATGACTTGGGTAGCTCACACATCTGGGAAGGCTCCATTAATGCTGAACGATACATACCGGTTTTGGAGCAACATATGCTGGCATCCAGACAAAGTCTTTTTCAGAGAAGGCCTTGCATATTTCAGCAAGACAATGTCAAACCATGTTCTGAGAGTATTACAACAGCATGGCTCCTTAGTAGAAGAGTCCGGACACTAAACTGACCTGTCTGCAGTCCAGACCTGTCACCTGTTTACAGAATGTTGTTAAAAGAAGAGCTGATGAACACAGTGGTAAACATGACCCTGTCCCAACTTTTTTGAAACGTCTTGCTGTATCAAATTCAAATTGAGCAAATATTTTTCATAAAACAATAAAATTTCTCTGGTTCAACATTTGATATGTTGTCTTTGATATATTTTCAGTTAAATATGAGTTTACATGATTTGCAAATTTTACAGTGTCCCAACTTTTTTGGAATCAGGGTTGTAGTTAATTTTATATATATTTATATTTATGTATAAGCCCCCACTATGTAGTATGCCAATAGCATAGCCATCTTTCTCATATACATGCAGATTAAACGGTGGGAGAGACAGACTGCACAGTGGATGCATGGAGTCCATAGGAGCATAATCAGTATTTCAACATCTACAGTAATTTGCCATCCCCAGAAATAAGAGCATCTTTTTATTTACTTTCAGGTGGAGGCATGTTGTTCACCACAGTGAATAAGATAATGCTGTCCTCTCTTTAGAATGTGTCCCAAGTACAGTATAGAACTTCAGGCAAACAAAACTGTATCATAGCCAAAGAAGCTCTGTGACCACACTCAGTCTTTGCAGGAGCAAGATGACACGCTGCCTTTGATGTTATAGTATATTGTAGCATATGCTGCTGTGCACTGACAGTGTAAGTCTGGCCTGATAGCAGACATGGTGATGTTTTAGGAACATGCTGAATGTTTGACACAATTAAATACGTAGCATATCAATATTTGACAATGTCCAGCTGTTCCACTCCCATCAAACACCGACATGGCAAAAGCAAAGAAGAACTTTAAATTTGCACTTACCAGCTGTTCTATTTGAATCCTGCCAACAGCGCTGCTTTGTGATGGAAATCTTGTGAGCCCCTGGACAAAGGCTCAGGAGACCCACATGTCTTAAGCAGACATTTTATTGATGCTCTGTGCATCAGGGAGAAGAGTGATAAGCAATGCAGTCAACAAGTTAACCAGTGGTGTCACCCCAAATCTCTGGAGCTGTGTGTTTAAACCTAGAATCCTCACACAGCACAAGCTCACACATGCATGAAGACTATTGAATACCTACATCTAAACACATCTTACCTAACTCACATTGTCGATCCAAATTACCCCTTTCCCATGAAGAAAGACTAATTTACTAACTAACAGACTGTTTGTTATGGCTGTTTACCTTATCAGGACCTTCACAGCTTCTACAAAAAGCTCAACTAATGGTAAAGCACATATAAATTAACTGTGTGCAGACTATAAATTAACAATAAGAGAATAAGAGATCACAACTACAAAACACCTGGTAACTGAAGTTTATCTTGCTATCTTGCAGCATTGCATTGCTATTCTGATTATGTGACTGACCAACGAAAACCTAATCTTAAGTCAATAGAGCAGTATTTCACTGTTATTTTAAGGGTGCATTATCAACAAGTCTGTTATGCACTAGTAGAGTGTGCTGAAAATGTGTGTAACATTATAATACAGCCTACAGAAGGTCAGAGCATTATTTGTGCATATTGTGTGTTGTGAGTTGCACAACATTGCCATACATCATTTACGTCCAAGAGACATCCATCGCGCATGGCAGAGAGGGGTTCTTTTTTACTACCTGGTTAATCCACCACAGCGTTTCCCATTCATCACCTAAATTTGTGCCACAACAGTGGCATAAAAGATGTCTAACGTTTCCTTGTTGAGCTGTGCGCGGCGCATGGATTGTTTCAGCCCTTTTGTGCCCCTCAGGGTGTGCTGAGCTGCTGCATGTGTGTGTTGGCACTGGGCTGACTGGTCAATCACAAAGTGTAGTCAACTCACCACAAATAGAATCTTATTCTATGTGAAACACTGCACCATTATGATACCAAGGTGCAAGTGCACCTGGTTTTAAATTGAGTGGGAGCTAGAACTTTGATAGCCATATTCATTTTGAAAGCACAACAACCAATGGAGAAACTCCAACAACCTTAACCTTATCAGTCTCATCACATGGTATTCTGCGAACCAATGGTACAAACTTCATCACTCAGTCAGCCACTCAGCGACATTCATATTTATAGGGCTGGCCCCACTGTTGCAGCTTAGTCAAAACCATACATTGAAACTCTTACAGTCTTGCTGTGATCATTCCTACTGCTCATTTTGGCCACTAAAAGATCTCTAATCTGCCTCCAGTGTAAGTGATGGGGGTGATAGCTTCAGCTGTCTGAGTAAAAACAATCAAGTCGGTATCCTTTAAAACTAGTCTTTGTAGTCTTTGTGTTTCTCTGGAATGTTTCCTTGTGCATCTTTTTTTTTCAGGACAATTCTGTCTTCAAATCACTTCACTTTGGAAGTGCATTAAAACAAAAATTTAGATCGAGTTAAGAAGTTGCAAACGACAGCCAACATGGCTTTCTCCACCATATGCACACATACGCATTCACGTACATACACACACACACTCACACACACACACACCAGTAGGCATGGTAGAGAGGCATAGTATTTAAAGATGCTCAGAATATAAAGCAGTTTAATCCAGGTCATAAGACTTTTTATCTCACCACACTGCCTGTGCCTTCAGCTGGAGCACAAAGGTTAGGGATACATTGACTTTCACTCATATAGAGTCATCTACCTGCTCTCCAAGATGAGGATACTGGAGGGATTTGCTGTTTCTAACGTCATCTCAGTCTCTTGTTTCTGGTCTGTTCCTGTCATTTTTTTCTTTTTTCCTTTCCTCTTTCCTTTCCTAAGTTATCCAGTAATACCCAATGCAATATACTTCTAATGAGGATTTTTGTCCAGTTTTTCTGGATAATTGTATTCTGTAATGATTTCCAAATCCCAGTCCATTTATCACTATGGTTCAAATACTCCAATTTAATCTGACATGATTGTGCTAACAGTGTTCCCATTTGTTAATTATCCATCGAAGCCATCTCCATCGGAGGCAACAGCAAAACATGGCAATTGGTTGTATTTTGTATTCCTTTGGAGAAGGCGGCGCACACACACACGCACACACAAACACATACATGTACAGTACATAGATAAATTGTCCTTTTACGCTCAGCAGACCTACACTAGTACATCAACATACCTGGTAGAACAAACAGAAACTTGCAGTATTCATTCCCACAGACTGCAGATGTGAATAAACTTGAGTTCACTGTGAAATTGCGTGTGCTCGAGCACGTGTTTATTTGTGTTTTCACAGTTAGCTTATTGAAAATGATATGGGCAGTGATGGAACTGCATCTGAATTTCAGTCAAATGAATATGTAAGATACAGTAAAAAGGTGCCATGTCCATTATCATCTGTTCAAACCAGTGTGTAGCTGGCTGCTGTTTGTGAGGACACTGTGCACACTGCTCTGATTTCACAGTAGCAAATACATGTACACCTTCTCACAAGGTAAATACCAAATCAAGTTTTTTATCAATTGCAGTCGCACTCATGTTGTTTATCTACTTATATGTCTGATGCCCTTATGTATATTGGCCAAACTAAGTGAGCCCTTAAGATAAGATTTGCAGAGTATTTGGCGGCTATTTGCCAGCCTGAAATTTTAAGATTATGTAGAGATTTCCTCTTTGCCAAGAGAAGAGGGCATTCTGAACATACCAACCCCGTTATGAAACTTTTCCTGGAGCACCCTGTGCACTGTTGCTGTGCCAAGCACACTTGGAAACAACATGGGGTCAGATAGAATACATTATCATACGTTATAGGTGGACATGTTAGAGGTTGTGATAATCATGGCATCAATCATGACATTCACTACTTTCATCCCTTTTAAACACAGGACTCTCCCTGTTGTGATGCACTGATGGTTTGAGAATCTCATGGAAAGCTTTTCTCAGAGGAAACTTGTTGTTGTCTGGGATGTCAAAATATGGATTGTAATTAAAAATACAGTGCTTCAGTTGTCACTTTGGCCATCCATGTTAAAAAGAAAGTTGATTGATTGATTAACCATTGCCCCGGTGTTTTGTTAGCTGTGTAAATGATTTTCAGTGTACCAGTATCCAACAAGTTTGTTGATTTGCAGTAGAAACTCCTGAGAGAGACTGAACAGATACCTGCTGCCTTTGGTACAGAGACCCACCACAGAAGAGGAAAGGCCATCAGTCTAGACTTCCCACTAACTGTCGTTGATTACAGAGATGTCAGCTGGCTGAAAAAACAGAAAATTAAACTGGAAAGATGAGTAAAACATGAATAAAGTGGGTTGTCTGATTTTAGGGCGGTTTATATGTTTTCAGTGAATAAAATGACGAAGATACACACTACTTCCAGTGTAATCCAGCTTGTTTGCACTCCATCATATATCAGTCAAACATTCCCATGTCTTTGCCATTACATACTTTTTAATGACACATGTTAACTACCTGATGACAACATAGAAAGTTAACCATAATGTTTTATCTACATTTAAGGTCACATGCCAGAAACACTAAACAAACCTCTTTATTTTTATAATGCATAGGTTAACACAGGTTACCAGCCCAGTGGGGCCAGGTACCATTAACATAGCAAATGCTAAGTTATCAGCTAATGCCAGCACTAGATTGGATAGCAAGGTGCATCCGTAATTCAAGTTAACTGAGCTCATGAAAAACAGGCTTAAAACAAAATGTTCTTACCAGAAAAATTGAATAACACAACAATTTCTTAAGACAACACATTTTTAGGTAAACAAAATGTTATCGCTCTATCCTCCATCCTGATCCTGATTGGTTGATTGAGTCATGTAAAACAGTGACCACACCTGAAAGCATACCCTGCTTTATCTTCTACATTACGTTACCCTAAATGGGATCATCATTTTTTAAATTTCAAAGTCAAAGCATAAACTAATTCGGCAAATGCCATCACAGTTACAAAATCAGGATTTGACCATAAGCAGTCCAGCCATGTAGGTTTTGACCTGGTCTTGTTATATACAGTAGTTGGCAGAAAGTTAGTTAGAAAGTTAGTTAACAACAGTTTGAAAACTGTGTAGAAAATAGTGTAAAATATCATTACAAACATCAGTTAAACAGAGAGACTGAATGAACACAGAAAACCACCAGAACAAAACTTCTCTAAGCAACTACAGGGAAGAGGTCAAAGGTCGTTGACCAGAAGTCAGTGGATTGTCAGAGAACAATGAAGGAGGATCTTCAGATCTGACACCAGACACCATCTTTGGTCAGTGACAGGGGTTAGCATCTTCCTCCATATACAGCCACCTGTTATCATGTGACCGAAATTCCACACGCAAATTGCATCTACCGATGAAGACAGCAAGACGCAGCTGAGAGCCTCAATTGGGCTCCTCTGATGTTTTCTACCATGCTTGAGATCATTTAGTGAGAGATGTAGAAAGAGAGAGAGAGAGAGAGAAATGTAAATGAAAAGATTTATTTAAAGTTATTGCACCAGACGTCTCTGTTCAGTACCAGAATATGACACAAGCGAGCAATGCAACAATCTGTTACTTTAGTTTTCTGTCTCCCACAGTTGCCTTCCTTTCTTTTTTACTATGATTCACAGCAGGTCTTCTCTAGCGCTGTTTATTATGTGGGCTGTTGTATTATTTCTATCTGTTAATCTAGTCAAAGGAGTTCTGACACCAGTCTGTCTGTTATTTTCTCACATAGAGCTCTGTCATGGATGGACACACTCTTGCATTTCCAAAAGTTTCTTCTCATCAACCAATTTTCAAATACACTTATTTCTGTCTGTTATCTTAAATACAGACAGAAATGAGACAAAGACAGAAAAACTGTGGTGATGCACCCCTGATGACAAATTCCAACAGTCTTAGTAAATTGTGTCCTGTAGCTCTTTGCTTCAGTCTTCAGCTGTGTCTGTCTCTTCCCTCCAACACTGGACTCTAGAGCTGACTTCTTGTTCCCCAGAGAGAGAGAGAGAGAGAGAGAGCCATTAGTGAAGATCAGAGTAAGTACTGTAGTACATTCATTAAAATAAGTCCAGCCACACTGTTGCCATGTCAATCATAAATGAGCTATCATGACTCAATGTCATCAACTGAGCCAGTAGCTCCCTTTACTCATGAAGACTGTAGTTGAAAGCCCTGGAAGAAGCTAAGCAGACCTTTGAGTTGAGATCATCTTTGTCAAACTACTATTCACAAGAAGGAAGTTCTGTGTTCAACTCTAAACTATATTAAAAATAAAACATTTAATGTTCGGTGACCAAAGAAATACAACAAAAAAAGTGACACAAAATCCAGCTGGAGGGCAGACTGTGGTATTAACAAATTCAATGTGTCATGTCTTAATTTAACCTTCTGGGATCTCAGCAGCCACATGTTAAGTTCATCTGTAACATATTCATCTAGGAACTTTGATGTTCATGGACACGTTCAAAAGATAATACAATTGATGAATTCAATTCAATTCAATTCAATTTTATTTGTATA
Organism: Trachinotus anak; assembly: GCF_046630095.1. NCBI lineage: Eukaryota > Metazoa > Chordata > Actinopteri > Carangiformes > Carangidae > Trachinotus > Trachinotus anak. Next base: position 243,460 of record NW_027273862.1, on the reverse strand, counting down.
GCGCCAAATCATAATATACATTATCTCAAGGCACTTTACAGGGTAAGGTCAAGACCTTACTTTGTTACAGAAAAAAACCCAACAGGGGGGAGGAAAAACTCCCTTTTAACAGGAAGAAACCTCCAACAGAACCGGGCTCAGGGTGGGCGGCCGTCTGCCTCGACCGGTTGGGTTTAGGAGGAGATAGAAAGAGGGGGAGGGGGAGGAGAGGGGAGAGAAGAGAGAGAGACAGAGACCAGGAACAGCTGTGTCGGTAATGGTGTTATCAATAATAATGACAGATAACAGTGGTTAATAGTAAAGATGAGTAGTGGTGGATCTGGATCCTGCTGCTCCCGAAGCAGAAATACCTGCAGAATGAGGACAGAGAGAGGGAGAGAGAGGAGAAGCACAAACTACGGGAGAGAAAAAATACAAAGTTAATGGCATGAAGTCATCGAGAGAGAGAGGGGGAGAGAGACAGAAATAGAGAGAGAGCGCCCAGTGAATCATGGGAATCCCCCAGTAGTCTAGCTCTATAGCAGCATAGCTAAGGGATGGGTCAGGACATACCCGAGCCAGCCCTAACTATAAGCTTTACTAAACAAGACAGTTTTAAGCCTGATCTTAAAGGTAGAGAGGGGGTCTGCCTCCCGAACCCACACTGGGAACTGGTTCCACAGGAGAGGAGCCTGATAGCTGAAGGCTCTGCCCCACATTCTACTCTTACAAACTCTGGGAACCACAAGTTGACCTGCATTTAGAGAGCGAAGTGTCCTATTGGGAAAATAGGGAACTATAAGCTCTCCAAGGTACGATGGTGCTTGACCATTAATGGCTTTGTAGGTGAGGAGGAGGATTTTAAATTCGATTCTGGATTTCACAGGGAGCCAATGCAGAGAGGCTTTTTGGGACATCCTGACAATAAAGAGTTACAGTAGTCCAGTCTTGAGGTAACAAATGCATGAACTAGTTTTTCAGCATCCTTTAGACATAGAATGGGTCTGATTTTAGCAATATTGCGGAGGTGGAAGAAGGCTGTCCTAGAGACTTGCTTTATATGTGAAGTAAAGGACAAGTCCTGGTCAAAAATGACACCAAGGTTTCTGACTGTAGCACTGGAGGCCAAGGTAATGTCATCCAGAGTCAGTATATTATCACATAGTGTATCTCTGAGGTGTTTTGGGCCAATTACAATAACTTCAGTTTTGTCTGAATTTAGGAGTAAGAAATTACTGGTCATCCAGATTTTTATGTCCTTAAGACAGACCTGAAGCTTGGCTACCTGGTTAGTCTCACCTGGCTTCATGGATAAGTACAGCTGGGTGTCATCTGCGTAACAATGGAAATTCATCTGGAGCCTCCTAATAATGTTTCCCAGAGGGAGCATATATAGAGTGAAGAGCATTGGTCCTAGCACCGAACCTTGTGGAACTCCATGACTGACTTTAGTGTTGATAGAAGAGTCATTATTAATCAGAATCAGAATCAGAATCAGTTTTATTGCCAAGTATGTTTTCACATACAAGGAATTCTTTCTGGTGATTGGTGCAATTGATCAGCAACAGTGGGGCTCTCTAGCCTTGTTGATGAGGCTAATAGCAGATGGGAAGAAGCTGTTTTTGTGGCGAGAGGTTTTGGTCCTGAAGGACCGCAGCCTCCTGCCAGAGGGGAGTGTCACAAAGAGTTTGTGTCAAGGGTGGGAGGAGTCCTTGAGGTGTACAGGTCCTGGAGGGATGGAAGATTGCAGCCAATCACCTTCTCAGCAGAGTGGATGATACGCTGCAGTCTGTTATTGTCCCTCTCCATGGCAGCAGCGTACCAGAACATGAACAAACTGGAGTCTATCTGACAGATATGACTTAAACCAGCTTAGTGTGGTTCCTTTAATGCCGACCATATGTTCTAGTCTCTGTAATAAAATCTTATGATCGATGGTGTCAAATGCGGCACTAAGATCTAGTAGGACAAGTACAGAGACAAGTCCATTGTCTGAAGCTATGAGGAGATCATTGGTAACCTTAACCAGAGCTGTTTCTGTGCTATGATGGACTCTAAAACCTGACTGAAAATCTTCAAACAAACCATTCCTGTGCAAATAATCACATAACTGGTTTGCAACAACCTTCTCAAGGATTTTGGAAATAAAGGGGAGGTTGGATATAGGTCTATAATTGGCTGAAACATCAGGATCAAGAGTAGGCTTTTTAAGTAGAGGTTTAATTACTGCAACTTTAAAAGCCTGCGGTACATAACCAGTTGATAAAGATAAGTTAATCAGACTTAATATAGAGGTGTCGATTAAAGGAAAAACTTCTTTGAACAACCTTGTTGGAACGGGGTCAAGAAGACAAGTCGATGGTTTAGATGACGAAACTGTTGAAGTGAGCTCAGGGAGATGTACAGGAGAGAAACAGTCAAAATATAAGCCAGTTACAGTCGACTCTGAGGCTGCTGAACTGGACAGTACATCTGAGCCAGCTGTGGGGAGGAGATGGTGAATTTTTTCTCTAACAGAGACAATTTTATCTGTAAAGAAGCTCATAAAGTCATTACAGCTGAGGGCTAAAGGAATAGATGGGTCAACAGAGCTGTGACTGTCTGTCAGCCTGGCTACAGTGCTGAACAGAAACCTGGGATTGTTCTTGTTTTCTTCTATCAATGATGAATAATAGGATGTTCTGGCTTTTTATACGCCAATAGGCTGTCTTTCCAAGCCTTTAGAGATTCATCCAGGTTAGTAGAACGCTACCTTCTTTCTAGTTTCCTTGAATTTTGCTTTAAAGCTCGTGTTTCTGAGTTGTACCATGGAGCTAGCCTTCTCTGACTCACTACCTTCTTCCTCAGAGGGGCCACAGTGTCTAGAGTTGCACGCAGTGAGGCTACAGTACTGTCAACAAGATCATCAACCTGTGTGGATGTGAAGTTAAGAGAGCTGTTCCCTGCTGCATTGATACCTGGCAGTGGGCTCAGTACTGATGGGATCCTTTCTTTAAATTTGCTGATGGTATTGTCAGAGAGACACCTGCTGTAATAGATTTTTTCCCCAGATGCTGTGTAGTCCATGACTGAAAACTCAAATGTTAACAGAGAATGGTCAGATAAAAGAGGGTTTTGGGGAGAAACTGTTAGATATTCAATGTCAATCCCATAAGTCAGAACCAGATCAAGGGTATGGTTAAAAGAGTGAGTGGGTTCATTAACATGCTGAGAGAAGCCAATTGAGTCTAATAATGAATTAAATGCAATACTCAGACTGTCACTTTCAACATCTACATGAATGTTAAAATCACCCACCATGATAACTTTATCTGTGCTGAGAACTAACTCAGATAAAAAGTCTGAGAACTCAGATAAGAACTCAGAGTCAGGGGCAGGTGGACGATATACAGTAACTAGTAGGACTGGTTTTTGTGTTTTCCAGTTTGGGTGAGACAGACTAAGAATAAGGCTTTCAAATGAATTATGATTAACTTTAGGCTTAGGATTTATTAGTAAATTGGAGTGATAAATGGCTGCTACCCCTCCTCCTCGGCCTGTGCTTCGAGGGATATGAACGTTAACATGAGTGGGGGGTGTTGATTCATTCAGACTAACATATTCATCCTGCTGCAGCCAGGTTTCAGTCAGACAGAGCAGATCAATGTGATGATCAGTTATCAGATCATTGACTAGTAGAGATTTAGATGAGAGTGATCTGATATTCAATAAGCCACATTTAATTTTCCTGTTATTTGGTTCTGGACTAACAGAATCAGTGGATCAGTGGATCTATCACCATACAAACAACTGTTGTTTCAGCAGTCAGTATTTTTTGTGAATGATGTCACCGGCAGCAGTTTTACTTTCTCTTGACCAGTCACAATATATGTTTGTTGCACAATAAAAACATTTTTAGTTGCCTTGGATACAACTTTAAAGACATTCGCGAATTGTGTACGTGTATATCATTTACTTGTCCTGGTTTTGCCAAAAAACAAAACAAAACATGAATTTACTCTGTTGGTGCCTTCAGGACTAAGTTAAACTAATATTAAAATACACTAGTAAGAGTTCCAAGATAAGAGGAAGAGCCCATGGAAACATTTTAGTTTTAAATGTTACAGAATGAGTTTGTGTGCTTCACTGACAACAGCACAAAAGCAACTCTCCCTCAGTTCCTTCTGCTGTCAGTGTTCACACTTTCTTTATTTACCACTACATCACTGGCTCCAATTATTTGTGTGAAAGCCAATAACCAAGCTTTTTCCTTGTTGTCCCTTCCAACACGTTTCCTCTTTATAGTGCAACTTCGACTTTCTGGATCGCCAACCCCAATAACAACCTCATCAACTGCGCTGCTGCAGGCTCAGAGGTGAGTTTCTCACTCCAGCTTTTCATTCACCCCCCACCCCCCCTCCCTCTTCATCTCTACCACACAACCCCCACACCCCCCATGTCTCCCCAGGTGGAGGTCTCATTACCACGTTGCCAGGTCAGATTAATGGCTGTGTACTCCTATTAACTTCAGAATCAAGCAGACAACAGACAGAAGCACTGGGGCACTTTCACTATGATAGAGTGCCAATTATACCTCTGGGATTTCACAAGGATATGTCAGGCAGAATAGAATCTCATTTATTTTCGCCAGTGTAATAACTTTTCTCATTTGCATACCTGTGAAGAACAACACTACAACACACAGGCTGACAAGCAGAGTGGCAAAAGCCAAGACCGTAGTCTTGCATGTGAAAGTGTGCACATGTTTATTCTGTGAACAAAAAAAACTCTACATCAATCTACTGTATGTACAGTTCTACGCAAATTCTAGTAAACACATACAACACAGCTGCAGCGAAAAGTCATTAAAGATGAACCTTTCTTCTAATGTTAATGCACTGTTACTCTTTATCTAATGAATGAAACAGTTCTTGTGGCATGTGCAAAGGTTTGGGCTCTCAGTCAGTTTAAGATCTACACACAGATGTTCAATGATGTCCAGTCAGGTGGGTATGAGTGTCATTCCAAAGCTTCAGCTTGTGTTTGTTGAAGTAGTTCATGGTTGATGTTGAGGTTTGCTTTGGAACATTGTCCTGTTGTAGGAGACAGACTCTTTTTACCTTGACTTCCATGACTGACTGCAGGACTTTTGCATTGTTGCATATTTAGTGAAACTCTATCTGTGCAGTGTTTCCTGTGCCACTGGCTGCCACACAGCCCCAAAGCACAATATTTCCAACATGCTGCAAATGCTTTTCTCCTAATGTTTTTTATAGCCTAACCTCCTTTGTAGGCATCAGTTAGCTTAGTTTTCAGATTTTATCTCCATTGCTCAGAGGAGCCCATGGTTGTTGAGAAGAAAAGGGTCAGGGAATTTATCAACCCTGAAATGTCATCTGACGACAAAGTTTGGTCGAGTCAAATAAGGAGGTAATGCTTGAGCCTTACAAGTTCATGGGTGCTCAAGGTTTTGCACATGGTACAATTACTGTTGTTTTTTTTCAGTTCATGGACTAAAAAGTAACAGTATGTTAACATTTGAGCATTTGAACATTGAGCAAAGCTTTTTGTTTTTGCTTTTTTGTTGTTGTTTTGCTTTTTGTTGTATTTTCGTATTTTCTCTTCAAAAATCAATAAAACATGGGATTTGTCCGGGGTGCCCAAACTTTTGCATGCAACTGCATTAATTTGTGTGTATGTGATCCCTCAGGAAACAGGTTTCTGGTTCATCTTCCACCACGTGCCCACCGGCCCCTCAGAGGGCCTGTACTCCCCCGGACACACTGAACACAAACCTATGGGCCTGTTCACCAACAACAGAGCCCATTCCAACAACAGGGTGAGTCTGAGGATGGATGTGGCTGCGGGGTGTAGCACTGGGACTAGTGATGAGCCAGTGTAAAATACTGACAATACAATTACATATTACAAACACTGAACTACATACTGCAACACTGTGGCACTCAAGAAGTGTTAACAAAAAATACGTTTAGAAATGACATTTATGCAAGACAAGGTTTGTTGTTAAAAGATTAAGATTTGAGGTCTTTGAATGCAACATATTGTTTTTTGATATTGATTTTATTTGCACGTTTATGTGTCAAATAATGTTGTGATTTCTTTTGGGTGTTGAGAAGTAAATTGAAATAGGACTTCTACTGTTTCACAACAGTATTTAGTCAGTGTTTCATTAAACTTCTCACAGACCAAATGACAATGATACAAGTCACAGAGTTCCTGAAGTGATCAGCAAATACAGCATATTGATGATAATAATATTTTAATAATATGTATTATTATTACTATTATTATTATTATTATTATTATTATTATTATTATAACTCATTATTTCCTGTTTTTGTTTAAAGAGAGCTGTAATTTAAGATTACTTATTTTTAATCACGTGATCTGTCATGTGAAATACAGAGGGGGAGCAATAAGTGAATAGGGAAAATAACAAAAAATCAAGGACAGACAACAAAAACAGACGAAAGCCAAAGAAAACGGATGAGATGGAGAGGACAGGAGAGGTTTCACAGGCCCCCGTGGCATTAAGCCCAGCACAGCTCAAGCAGAAAGAGATTTATGAGGCATTGGTAGAGAGGAAGTGTTATTGTTATCGCCCTCTTTTCTCTACCCCCAAACGTGATCTCTTTTCTCTCCCATCTCAGTGTTTGCTTCCCTTCTTCGCTTTGAATTTGGATCATGGGGAGCAAATGGGAGCATAACTCATGTCAGACTGCCATCCCAGGATGTTTGTGAGAGTAAAGGTCATGTCAGGGCTGCAGATTGGGCATTCAGAGCAACAAACTGGCTGAGTGTCGCTTTCATCATTACTGTTTTTGTTTTACTGTGATGAAAGTAGCATTAAATGTTTCCAGACTGGTTATGGAATTTAAAGCTCCACTAAGTGATATCTGAGACAAAAACTGATTCGGTACAGTTAGATATCCCTGTTAAACGAGGTGGTCACTCTGCCTTAAAGTTCTATGAAACAAGGTTTCTAATATTCAAAAGGTCTCGTGTAAAGTGGAAGGGTTACTAGTGCTGCCAAACCTACTGAAAATCATTTACAGCTGTGTCCCTTTTGGAGCCTTAAGTTGTTATTTTAGTTCTCCAGCACATTGGCTGTGTTGTCACCTCCCAGCAACTCACCAACTTTCACCAAATAAAAACTGTACAACATATAAAACATAAAAGCAAAGTGAACACCACCTGCTCACCATGAAAGCTGGTGTAAAAAGAGCAGCAGGTCAAGCAAGTCACACATGTAGCAGCTGGAGAGACAGATGTTTTTCTCAGGAGTTAGCGGACACCGAGCCAGAGCTCAAAGGAAAGAGAATATTGGACTCATATTTTTCTGGATGTGAAAGCTGGCAATTGACACTTTGCTGGGCTATGCCCCATTACTGTTGCCACCCCTGTTAATTTTTTTTTTCAGACAATATGTTTTTAGTTTTACATGGGAGAAGGATCTGAGGATCAGGACAGATTCATTTAGCATCACACAACACATCACAAACTTCCCTAAATCCATTAAACAGCAGAACAAAGACCCTAAGATCTGACCCAGGACTGATAACACCAGCTTCAGTCCTGAACCAGGCTTTTTTCTAATGTAACTTGTTACTGCATATACACACACACACACACACACACACACACATACATACATAGTTAGTTGATGATACTAATTCATGGCATGGGAAATAGTGGTAGGTTGTAGGTTACCAATGTAGCCAGGCGTGGAAATATTATCTTGTTAGTGCAGACATACAAACACTGTTTAAGTTTATTTGGCCTCTTATGGTCAAGAATTCCTGACACACACTGACCTGGTTATTTAAAGTTTAAGCTCCCAGTGTAATATTATAAAACAAATTCTTTTTATTTATGAGATGAAAACAACTACCTATTTAAATTTTAGCACCAGAGTGAAAAGTCAGTAGGTGAATATTAAATGGCAGCTTAATTAAACACTGTCAAGGTCACACAGTTTTGCAGGATATTCATAAAGACTGATGATACAAAAGAGACCAGCTGCATCTGATTTCATCTGTGTGCACTGCTGCTAATTAAGACCTGATGCCGGGCTGTTCAACATGTGTCTGGAAAGAACCACATAAGAAAAGTTTGAGTCCTCTGCTACCCAGCCTGATGTGTTTCACAACAACACTCACACACTCTTCATGCATGCAAGGAGAAAATAACACTGAAATAATGGTTTCACCTCAACTAAAGCAGTGCAGGCTCAGTGGGAAACATGTAGAGTGTTTTCATATTCTACTCATATTCATTTTAAACAGAGACAAGATTTTGTTGAAACACAACAGGAAGTATGAGAAAACATAATCTGACTCAAGTCTAAAAGTTCCCACACCCATCCCTACTCTCAGATTAGGGTGACCAGGCGTCCCTGTCACAGGGCATTGAAAATCCGGACTGTCCGGCCTAAAGCCGGACGCCTGGTCACCCTACCTCAGATACAATGTAGGACCGTATCAGTAGCATGGTAACAGACCTTTGTCACCATGGTTACAGTAATATACAAGTGATTAAGGTTACAGCTATGGACAAAAGAAATACCACTAACAAACAGTGGTCTCCTGTGTGAAGTCCTGTGTTATGTCAACCCATCCATCTAACCCAACCTCTTCCTAATGCCGACTTTGTTGGTATTTATACAACGTCACCAGAAGCAGCAGACCCTGGGGCTTAAAAATGTAGCCAAAGCAGAAGCTAAAGCTGCAGTTCCTCTAATGACCACTAGAGTCTGGCTCCAGCAGTGAGTCAGTCCCCATAGACGCCCATGTTAAAATGTTTAAAGTCTGGTCCAAAACTGTCTTGGTCTCTAGAGCTAATTTCCTCCTTTATGACAACTGTGCTTATATAAGTGACCCGTTTAAATTTTATTACGGATTAAAGTTATGCATAATTGAGGGCATGCTGCTTTGACTGACAGGTGGGTAAGCATATGCTTGCCACAAACCAGCATGCTCTGAAGTGCCCATTCTGAGCTTCAAAACTAGTATTCAGAGACCTGTGGCTGACATCATGTAGGCTACAACCATCTTTATTTATTGTCTGGGGTATTATTGCTGCTTGCGCACATGCACATGACCTATAGGGTTGTTTCTTACAGGGCAAAAGTATCCTGCAAGACCTTGCTAATGAAACCCTGAGTGAGGACAATTGTTTCTAACATTTATTCTTTATTATGAACAATATTAACCATTAGTCCCTTTTTTTAAATCAATTATTTACCTTAATTCTTATTATTCTTTATTTTATGTGTTTAACATATTTCTTCTTTCTGTTCCAGGCTGGGATGATCCTTGATAATGGAGTAAAGACCACCAAGGCTAACGACAAGGACAAGAGACCCTTCTTGTCTCTGATTGGAGCCAGGTCAGAATCCTCAGTGGTGTTTGCTATAATATTACAGCAGCGAGTGTCACTTTAAATCTTCTACAAGTGAGATTTCTTGCATTGAAATCAACGTAAAAGTACAAAAGTAGAAACCAGCCTTTGTAACAGTAACCAATGCCATCCAGACCTCAGCACTTCACCCTACACTCCACACACCACTCCCTCTTCAGCATCTTGTCTTTCTCACAAAGTTTTCTCAAACGGATTCTGTTATTTTGTTCTGTTGAAAGCATTTGAACAAAAAAAATACTGGATAGTTTATCTATTAAAGCTACAACATCAAGGCTTTTATCATATTAAACCTCATTTATGAGGGCAGCAGCATTTTTTCTAAAGCCATTCAGCGTGTTTGCATGCTGTAGTTTAACTCTAACAAAACCAAGAAGCTGATTGTTGAGAGCTGAGGTGGAGCAGGTGAACAGTTTCAGGTCCATGGGAATACACATCACAGAGAACCTGTCATGGTTATCACACATCTCCACTTGTACTTAAGGAAACTGAACAAGGCTAAGTGCCAAGTTCTCGTTGACATTACCAAAGGAGCAATAGAAAGCATCCTAACTGGAAACATCACAAACTGGCAGGGGATGGCAGGACAGGAAGGCTCCACAGTGGCTGATATCAGTGATATCACTGATATCAGCATCATTGATATCAGTGAGGTGAGGTTCCTGCACAGATCCCAAAAAGACAAACCCCACCCAGCCAACGATAATGAAGTGGAAGTGATATCTCTCCTTACATCTGATCTCAGAACACCTTTCTGTCCCATAAAGGGTCTGATGCCTGTTTGCATCCATCATGTAATTTACTGCCCACTTGTGATGGCATCAGGATGTTGTCCCAGCAAGCTAGCTTGACTCCCAGCTGTTGTAGCTATTGTTTCTGTCATTTTCATGGGCATGACCAAGGACTGCACAGGGGGATCGGTGACCAAGACCATGACGAGTCTCAGAGGGAAAGCCTACTGAAGCCAGACCCAAAACCTGAACCAGACTTGACTATTACAGCGCTGAGCCATGTATAAGAAACAATTTGTGAATATACAGAACATGATGCGGAAAAGAAGAGTTGGTGCATGCTTGAATTTCACACATTGCATCATATGCATAGTATAACTGTGCTGTCCAAGTTTTCTTTATTAAAACAATGTGACTCTATAAATCAGCCCAGTTTGTTTGATGGCCTCTTCTCTGTTGTATTTCTGATAGAGTAGCATCACAATAGATCAAGTGTCATTTCAAATGGGACAGTGCTATTATTAATTATTAAAATACATTTGACTGCAATCTGAAGGATCAGACAAATTACATAGAAAAGTGACAGAATTAAAGTTAGAAGACTGTAACTAGTTATTCTGCAACCTTGAATACATAAACACATGGGTAAATATCATCAAATGCAAACACTGTCTTTCTCAACTCTGTGTATGTTCGTGGTGCTGGGTGTGATATGGATTGCTTAGGTATGGCCCCCACCAGGATGCTGACCCCTTCAAACCCAGAGTCCCTGCTCTCATCAACCACTTTGTAGCCTATAAGAACCAGGACCATGGAGCCTGGCTGAGAGGAGGGGATGTGTGGCTGGATGACTGCCAGTGAGTACTGCAAAACAGTAAATACTTAGACCAAGTAAATAAGTGAGTAAATATACACTCACCAAGCACTTATTTAGGAATAACTGCTTATTCTCTCAGGAGGTTCAGGTATTGTTCACATCCAACATCAGAATGAGGAAAAAAAATTTAATCTCAGTGACTTTGATTGTTGGTGTCAGACGGTTTGAGTGTTTCTGTAACTGCTGATCTCCTGAGATTGTCACTCACAACAGTCTAGAGTTTTTATTCAGAATGAAGTCAACAACATAAACCGTGCAGTGAGCAGTAGCTTTGCAGAGGAAACGCCTTGTTAATGTGAGAGGGCAGAGGTGAAGGGTCAGACTGGTCTGAGCTAAAAGAGCCTAAAGTAATTGTGGTAAGCAGAAAAGCATCTCAGGATGAACCACACTTTGAACCTTGAGGTACCTTCAGCAGAGACCTTGTCAGGTTCCTCTCCTGTAACCAAGAACAGATATCTGAGGACTGGACAGTTTGACTAACTGTAAGAACGTAGCCTGGTCTGATGAATCTGGATTCCTGCTGAGGGAGCAGATGGTAGGGTCAGAATTTCACATCAACCTTACAGATCCAATCAACGGACTGTTGGTGGTGCAATGCTGTGGATCTTGGCACATTCTATGCCCCTTAAAACCAATGGATCTGTTATGGTCTGCCCCTGTGAGAACTATCTGTTTTGACTCTCTTTTGTGTTTGGACTTTTGTTCATTTACCTTCCCTACTCCCTGTCTTTGTCCAGTTTCCCTCTGTTGTGATTGTCTGTCTTCCCCCAATGTGTTTCACCTGTGTCAGATCATCCCCACCTCCTCTGTGTGTTTGATTCTTAAGTCTTTCCTCAGTCCTTGTCAGCTTGTCTGTGTTGTTCTGTTGAGTTCCCCCCATGTCTCCTGTTGCTTCTGGTTTTTGTTCCTGTGTTTCTGTGTGGATTTTGGATTATTTCTTAGTTGTGCGTCACCAGTTTTGTATGTCGGTTTTCATCTTTAAATTATTTTTTTCACTTACCCAATTTTGGGTTTGTCTGCATTTGGGTCCAGCAAACGTAACACAGTCATGGTTTGAATATCACAGTCTGAGTATTGTTGCTGACCATGTTCATCCCTTCATGGCCACAGTTTACCATCTTCTAATGGATACTTCCAGCAGGATAATGCTCCATGTCACAAAGCTAAAGTCGTCTCAAACTGGTTTCATGAACATGACAGTGAGTTCAGTGACCTTCAGTGACCTCCACAGTCTCCAGACCTGAATCCAGCTCAACACCTTTGGGATGTGGTAGAACAGGAGATTAGCATCTTGAATGTGCAGCTGATGAATCTGCAGAAATGATGTGATGCAGTCAGGTCAACGTGGAGCAGAGTCTCAGAGGAAAGTTTCCAACATGTTGTGGAAGCAGTGACATGAAAACCTGAGTCTGCCTGAGAGCAAAGACAGTTCCTACCCAGTATTAGCACAGTGTTCCTAATAAAGTGCTTGGTGAGTGTTAGTGTTTGTCTGAGTGAAGTTTGTCAGCTTTCAGCTGAATGTAATTGAAAATCATCAAGAGTCTCAGAAAGCACGGGTTGTTTTTTTCTTCACATTTGATGACAGAGATGAAAGCGAAAAATGAATCACTCTAATCACCCTAATTCCTTTTATGTTTATCTCATAATAACTTTATGTCCTTCAGACTTGTTTATGTAGGTGTGTGTATGTTCTCTGAAGCCTCAGACTGTTACTGTCAGAAAAAATATTCTCTTTTCTTCTTCAGATTTGCTGATAATGGCATTGGCCTCACTCTGGCAAGGTAAGCTCTGGCACTTTAAAATGTAGACAGCTTAATGTAAATTAGAGTGTATTATTAATGGAAGGACATCTCACAGATTCTATAGGTACATATGTAGAGTAGATGTGATAGGCATTCACAGACGTGCTCACAGGGTTTTCCAACTGTTAAGTATTACATCCATAAAGTTGGGAGACTCTCAAAAACCATATTTAAAAGCCCCATATTGTATAAAGGTAGATGTCCGTGTGTTTCTGATTATAAAGCAGGTCTAGGTTCTATATTAATACTGTGAAAGTATCAAAGCCTCAGTCCACAGAGAAATGCACACAGCCTGTATTCAGACACTGAGCCTTAAAACCAGCTGTCAGGACTTCTGCAACTTTGTGAACCATGTCACTTCAATAATGACAGTGGGAAGACTGGCTCAACATTTTTCAAGGTTCTATGTGTATCTCTGCATCACTGAGCATGATATGAATATCAGCAGATGATGAATGTTAGAAAGTACACAAAGTATGTGAGTAACAGACACCGTGCATGCTCCAGATGCTGCTGTACTGTTGGCACTGACCTGTTACTTCAGGAGATTAAAACTGTTTTTTATTTAACACAATACAAATGAACATTGTTATACAGAGAAAGACAATGCAACAAATTTAATGTACCGTATTTTCCGCACTATAGGGCGCACTGGATTATAAGGCGCACTGTCAATGAATGGTCTATTTTCGAACTTTTTTCATATATAAAGCGCACTGGACTATAAGGCGCATTAAGCGAAACAAAACAGTCAGATAAGTCAAACTTTATTAAACGCGTTCACAATAACTCCCAACCTTGTTCAGTTGTAACACGTAAAAAAAAGCACAGTCTGCTACCGCTAAATCAAACGTTAGCGTATTCACAATAACTCCTTATAGGTCCTTATACACACACACTGTAATATTATGGTGAAGCACAGTATGTATTACTCCGCGACGCTCCTGACTACGATAGCCGTAATGCTGCAAGCGGTGCGGCTTTGTAGTTTACCAAAGTCGTACTAAAACATTTTGACAGAGCGCCGTGAGCGCCGTGTACCACACAAAATCGCTTCGAGGTCAGTAAGCACAACCAGAATTTATCCATATATAAGGCGCTCCGGATTATAAGGCGCACTGTCGTTTTTTGAGAAAATTAAAGGTCTTTAAGTGCGCCTTATAGTCCGGAAAATACGGTATATACAGGGCTTCCATCTAAGGCTAAAACTATTTAATAGTTTAAAAGTTTAGTTTCAGCTAAACTGCAATAAAGGAAATAAAGACATTAAATCAGTTATTCATTTGCACCAAACTGGCCACTGACTGATTACTTCCTCTTCCTCATGTGTGTCTATGTTTATTTTTGTTATTGGGCTCCATAAACTCAGTAATAACTAATAGCTATAGTGGCTTTTCTGGCTTGATGGCACTCCAGCATCTGTGCACCAACCCTTTTTTGTTCCTAGTTGTCACCTGTCAGTCTGAGTCTGATTATTTTGTTGCTGTGAAAACAGAGAAACTAGCTGTTTTATTTACATCACAGACATGAACTGTTGGAGATTATGTTTGGCACAGAAAGTGCTACTACATCTCCTTGGTGCCACTAATGCTGGTACTTCAGACTCTAACTCTCCCAGTCTGTGTGTGCAGTGGAGGGACCTTTCCAGATGATGACGGCTCTCGCCAGCAGGTGAAGAATTCGCTGTTTGTGGGTGAAAGTGACAATCGTGGGATGCCCCTCCCTGACACCCGGATGTGGGGACCCGGGGGCTCTGACCTCACTGGCAGGACTCTGCCACGTGGCATGTAAGTGACAATTATTGCCTCTTTTAGCTCTCTATTTTGGTTTTATCAACCGTGTTTACAGCCCAATCTGGGGGCTAAAATCTACATCCAAATAATGTTGGTGTAGAGACTTTATAAAGGTGATGATTTGTCAGAAGTTGTATTTTTAGCTGGTCACTCAAGCAGCAAAAAATCCATTAATGCTGATGAAAAGTGAAAGAGATCTAGGATACATATAATCATTGCATTTAAGGTCCTAAATATACAAATATACATGACTGTATTTACATGAACACTACCATCCTGGTCATGGTATAGTGGTGACCCAATGGACAAAATCTGGTGGTAGTACAAAGTGGTAAATAGAGCAGTCCAGGCAGCCAGAAACCAAAGAGGGTTCACCAGCAAATTGTTATGGTAACTCAGCCAGTCAAATGATCAGGATCATGACAGAGGGAGCTAAATAATGATTCTACATGTTCTCTGTAAACATCACATCCCAACTATGATAAAAAAATAAAACTAGAATAAGTCTAAAAACCAAGGTACCAGTGCACATGTGAACACTATCATTTCAATATAGTCAGTGAAATACTGTCATATGGAACCTTGATGTAACACGGTTTTTAAGGTCTCATATTTTATGAAGGTAGAGCTCCAGAGAGTAGCCTGAGAGAGGAAATGTAAAACTACATAAAATATATCTTCTTATGGATATCAACCCTTCAAATAAAACACAGTAAAAGTGTAAAATGTGGGACCTATAAGCAACAGACAACATCACTAAAACTACTACAACACTTGTGGGGCAGCTGTGGCTCAGGTGGAGGTAGAGGGGGCTGTCCACAAATCAGTGGCTTCTGCCTCTGATGGCTGTGAATGATAGCTCTATATGTGAAGCGCTGTATGAATGTGTGTGTGAATAGGTGAATGTAGCTCCCACTGTCAAGAAGACTAGAAAAGAGCTACATGAGTGCAGTCCATCCCAAAAGTTGGTATTTTGCTGATTCACAACAGTGGACATGATCAGCTTGAATCATTGCCGGTTATAGAGTGGACTCAATGGTGACAAGTTCTGTCAAAGTATAGCTAAATACACTGCCTCTGTCTCACCTTTCATACAATATGTAAATTATGTGTTTACTGATCATAGATTCTCTACCATGAAAAGTTACTGCTATTGTAATCTTTTTTTTTTTTTTTTTTTAACTGGCATTAATTCAACTGAGCACAGCTGCTTTTCTTCATGAGGGAGCAAAGTGAGAACATTTGACAGCCACTCATCATGTCCATTGATTCATACTCCAAAGATAGATTTTGGGTGGAGTTCTAGTTCGAGTTCTAGTATGTGTGAGAGACAGTCTTGGTATGCTAGAAACCACCTGGCAGAGTGAAGAAGGAATGTCTCACAGTAGTATTATCAGAGATTCCTTTATTGTGTGGGGAAAAGAGAGGTCCACATAAAGGGCTTCAGTCTGGATGCTCCGGATTCAGCCTGACATTCTTTGATGCAACTAGATAAACTCAGGCATGCGATCGTGCTCTCACGCTGTGCAGCGCTGAACATTTTATGAAGGACACTGGATAGAAAATATTTTCATCAGCATCCATGGCAGGGAGTCACACACACCCACACACACACCAGAGTGTGAATCGTGGTCATTAGTCCTTCTGTTTTTCCACTGTACCCCCACGTACCGGTGTCTGTCTGACCTTGAACAGACAGATTGTTCACATTGTTATACATTATGTCCAAAACTCACACTGTCTCTTCCATCTGGAATTTGCTTGAACATGGTATAGTATCTGACCTATAGCTACAGTGTAGTTAAATAATAATTAAATAATAATAATCAATAATTTTAGCTTACCATTGGAACAAATGACTGCATATAATGTGAGAGGTGTTGTCTTTTTCAGCATTATTTTGGGGCCAGCAACTATTTAGTTTCAGTCTCTGTGCTCTCCTCATGGAAACATCTCTGTACACCTTAGTTAGCAACGAGCTAACTGGTTAAGTCAGATATTTTTGATATTTTTTTGTGGAGACTAAACCCAAGCTAAACCTCTCCAAGTTAAACCTCAAGAAGCTAAAACTCACATAACATTTGCACAACTATCACATCATGAACTTCATGTTAGCAAACATTTACCTGTTTCCACCTCTAGCAGACACAGAGCAACATTAGCTTTATCTGGAGACATGATTGTGTCCACTGTGATGACTGTGATGATGATGTGATTGCGATGAATGTAAGTCTAATGTTCACTTTCTCTTTCGGTCTCCAATTCCTGAGAAGAATATCTTTCTCTTTAGCTGCTAAATGATTCACTCTGTTTATCCTTCGGTCTGTGAGTTGGTGTGTTTGGTGTGTGGTCCTGAGCTGGTCGAGTACAGTGGCTTGATCCTTTGAACAGCTGTTCCTGCTGAGAACAGTGGGACTGAACCAAAACAGCTCACCAAGTTGTGGCTTGGTTAAAGAAAGATGAATGATTAAGATTAGTTAGGCTCCTTGTCAGAGACAGAGTAGCCACCTAAGCTTTTATTTTTCCAGTTTACCAAATTGTACCACTTTTGTTGACAAGAGTTATATGGGTTGTAATTAGGGCTGAGATTAGGCTTTTAGTTGGGATGGTTAAGGTTAGGGTAAGGGGCTAGAGAATGCATTAATATCAATGACGGGTCCTGATAAAGATAGCTGTACAAACTGTGTGTCTGTGTGTGTGTGTGTGTGTGTGTGTGTGTGTGTGTACACACCTGCAGTGATTTTCCCATCCGGGGCATGCAGATCTATGACGGGCCCATCAACGTGCAGAACTGTACATTTCGGAAATACGCGGCTCTGGATGGACGTCACACCAGTGCCTTTGGCTTCAGGCTCAACAACACGTGGCAGAGCTGCCCCAACAATAACGTCACTGACATTACCTTTGACCACGTACCTGTGAGTCAGTGTGAAAGTCACATAACATCAGGGGCCAGATGCATTAATGATGTGTACAAAAACATGCGTAAGCCATGTCCCACGCACAAATTGGAATTTTTATAAACACAGAATGTGCAGTGAGACTGTGTGCACCTCACGCATCCTTTTGACCATGTGTACACATGGTCAGTAACAGAAAGATTTTGACAATTCATAAAGAATTGTTTGTGTTCTTAATGTTTCTTTTAGCATTGTTTAATATTATAAACTACTGTTTTACTATTTACTAATGACAGTTTGATACCTGTCTGGAGCTGAATGAAGATGTCTCCAGTCCCGACAAATGAAGTTCAGAGTAAAACAGGACTTCACAGTTGAAGTTATTGCACTAGTTCACTGATCAGCTCCTGTTTGTAATCAGTCAAGTTGCATTTCTTTTTTGTCATTAAGTCATTAATCTACACAGAGTTTTATACATCTGGACCCTGGACTGATTAATCCAGAGATGTTGGTGGGACATCACACACACACACATATATATATATATATATATATATATATAATAAAACTCAGATCAAGTTAATCTGATCTAATTCTTTGACAATGTTTTAAATATTTCAGGTATAGAACATTTGGAAATCTGCGTCTGCGCTTCAAATATATGTCTCTAACTTGGGCCCTCTACTGTAGATCACGTCTCGTGTGTTTTTTGGGGAACCGGGCCCCTGGTTCAATAAGATGCAGATGGACGGGGACAAGACAACCATCTTTCATGACATCGATGGCTCGGTCAGCGAGTATCCTGGAGCCTTCCTGGTGAAAGAGGACAACTGGCTGCTCCGTCACTCTGACTGCATCGACGTTCCCGACTGGAAGGCTGCTATTTGCAGTGGCCACTATGCGCAGGTGGGTGAGCAGGCATCAAACTCACTCACACGCTCACAGATCACCCTTCACGAACACAAATCTACTTTCTGTTACACCCTGTGTGGCACCGTTGATCACATGTATTTTTAAATCCCAGTAGAATCATAAATAAATTCATAATATGTGTTTGTGAGAAATGAGACATCCTTCATACATATCTTAGCTGTCTGAATTATAAGTGCTATCTGAATTAGCTCGGACTGTTGTATAGATGATTGATTCTGTAGATGTTAAACTTGTCTTTAAACTGAACATTTTGTGTGATCATATTAATGATTTCAAGAGTTGTCAGTTATAGTTATCACATAAAAAATATGTTCTTTCTATCATTCATTGTATTGAATGTCAATAACGCCTTGAAGGAATTTAGCACAAATGTCCACTTGGACTGAAGAACCAACTGATTAGATTTTGGTGGTCAAAGGTCAAGGTCAGTGTGACCTCACAAAACACTTTTTACTCAAGACAGCAATTATACAAGATTTGAGCTGCAGAGGCATAAACCACAAGGCAGTAATTCTATTTTTTTCTAGTCTGAAATGGATAAAATATCAGGTACCTGTTACATCAGGTGCTTAGCCCACAGCAACCCATCGAACTCTGTTGTTTTCTTCTCAGATCTATGTCCAGACACGAAACCCTGCCAACCTGAACATGGACATAGTGAGGAATGAGTACCCTGATCGTCCCCTGACACTAGAGGGTGCCTTGGGGAAGAGAAAACACTACCAGCAGTTCCAGCCAGTGATTACACTGGCTAAAGGCTACACCGTCCACTGGGACCAGGTGGCGCCTGCTGAGGTCACCATCTGGCTCATCAACTTCAACAAGTCAGTGGACACATGAGCCAAACCTGTAACAGCACAGAACACACTTCAGACAAAATATAGAGCAGAGATCACATACTGCATGTAAACTACACTTGATGTTGGACAGAGCCAAATTAAAATATTAAATATCATATTGCCACTGTCTCTCAAATAATTTAGAAGTACGTGCAAGCCATGTAATACTCGGGCGGAGAGGGGAAATATTTTTCCTGTGCATACATGATAATATTTTGTGCATAATTGTAGTGATCTACTGAGCACTTTTGGGTCAAGATAATTTCTTGTGAACACATACTGCACAAGATAATAACTTGTGGGCATAGGATCAATATCTTGGCTGCACAAATTATTAAAATTATTAATACTGCAAAAGATAATAATATGTGTATGTGAGGTCTTGTGCACACAAAGTCTATATGGAAATATCTTTCAGGAATGTGTACATATTCTGCATTACAGGTACTTGACTTTTATTTTCTGTTTGTTCGGGATAAATACAGGAATATTTGGTAGTGGAGTATGGGCTGTGAATTGTATTATGGCCATTTACAACCTCATTGTAAATGCATCAAAATGTAACTCAGCAGGGATCTTACAGTATGTCCAGCCACATACCTCAGTTAGCCATCAGAATGTGTCTACTTGATCAGTCCAGCAGTCTGCACAGGCCATGAAACAGCTAACGTCTCACTCACTCTACACACTTAGAAATGTGTCTCAAAGCTTCGTCTTCAAGCTTCAGGTCTGTTTTCTTGTGGTTTACATGTGTGGCTACAGTGACTGTGTGTTGGGCTCTCAGCACTGCCAAAACTCTGTGTTTAATGTCTAATGTCAACACACAGGAACCACTGAAGCTGCTGCTCCTCTGCTAACACCTGCTCAGCTCATGCTACATCTCCTGTGGAGACATGATGTAAAAGAAGGACCATGTAAACAGATACAAATTCACCGTCCTGAATCAGCCAATCACAGTGCAGCATTTACAAGCCGGTTCTATGACCACATCAAGCAGCCTGTGGGCTTTATCTGTTCAATTAGCTTATACTTTACCTTCAGCTCCTCCATTACACTGTTACTGAAGCACGGGAGCAAACAAGTCCACAGACCAAATTTTAATACTTTGGTCATATGATAACATTTGGTTGTATACTATGTGGGTAGATACTCACCCTGTGTCTGATCAAAGATGCTGTCAGGTGTGTCAGGTGTGAACATCCTCCTCAGTCTTTCTCCAGTGACCCACTGACTTCTGGTTCACGACCTTTGACCTCTTCCCAGTGGATGCTGGTTTTGCTCTGATGTTCACAGACAGATGATGATGTCAGTTTCCAGTGTTCATTCAGTCTCTTGTCCAGGGTCCTTGCTGCTTCATTGATGTGATGTTGCCCACAACTAGCTTGTGTGGGGTCATGATGATGTCATGATGACATCATTCACCACTGAGTTCTTCTAAGTACTTCTCAAATTGTCCAAAGCTGACGCATTGCTGTGCTGTCCCATGAAAACCTTTGAGCAGAGAACTACTGCATGTGTGAAAAAAGTTCCATCAAGCATTTTATGATGCCAGAGGGAGCTGTGTGAAATTTGATAGATGTAAATTGCCCAAAATGAAATGATGGTGGTGTTGGTTCAGGCTGAAGACTACAAAATTTAATAAAAAATATGTCTGGGGTGTTTAGTTCAAAAGAAGACATCTGTAGCCCCCTCCTTATCTCTGCTTCTAGGCTACATTTGCCACTAGTGGCATTGCACACTGAACTGTCTGTGATTGAGCTAAGATGTAGGCAGAGGAATATGCATGGAAAATTTGTGTCTATTATCCTGATGCATTGACTTTAACTTTCTTGATGCTTTTACTGCCCATTGTGACTCCATCAATGTAACAGGTGGTGGTTAGGGTTGATTATTTTCAAACATGAGGCTTCAGGATGCTTCAATCATCTGAGTGTAAAGTATTGACAACAGCTCTGAATGGCCAAACATAAGGACAGTGTGAAAAAGCTTGCTGTAATCAAGAAGGATGAAACATGATCAATCATACAATGGATAATCAGATATTGGCAGTTTCTCCTCCTCACATCTGTCTTACGAACAAAATGTGCTGGAAGTAGTTTTTATCAAAAATGAAACAGAACTTGCGAGAGAAGCTTGTTGTTTCCTTTCACACCTCCACCTGGACAGTCACTGCACAACTGTTGGTTCCAGAAGTCCGACAATGGACAGTTGTGGGAGATGGTGGAGACTCTGACAAGAACTTTGTCTGAAATACACTGATGACTTAATCCTTGTTATCCAGTTATAGAAAAAGAATCTAGAAAGCAGGACAATGTTCATGGATGATGGCATGGGGAGTTAACAGGATTGATTTTGTTTTGCAGCCTCCTTTAAGGATGTGAGTAGATGGCAGGGCAGCTCCTGAGTCCACTCAGATGAGTGACGTAATGTCATGGAGGCTGCCTACTCATTCCTCTCACTCCTGTTATTCATGAGGATTCACCACAGAAATAGGGAGAGCCTCGCTCTGTGGGCCTCTGCTCAAATAGTGTTTACAGATCGGCCTTCAGCCATTTAAAGTGCATGAAGGCTGGTTGTCATTTCAAGCATGTCGGCTATTCCCCACGGCCAAGTCCACTCTGACGTGTACAGTGTTGAGCCAAGAGAGTATATTTGTATTAATGGTGCAAACACCAACTGCCCCATCTACAGTTCATGGAAGAAAACAGCAAGTGAGACTGATTCTCTACAGAAGGAGCTCAAATATGACTTGTTCTTGTTAGCTGCCATCTGTTTTTCTTCCAGTTTACCGACTGATCATAGTGTAATTAGTCAGCTGATCTTTGCTCAGTGTGATATTTTAAACTGAAGTTACCTCCTGCTGATTTAGCAGTTTGGATTCAGATTGTTGAACTAAATAGATCATAATCTTTTAAATATGTCTCCTGTTGGTGGTGGTGGGGTTTGTAGAGTAGCTCTGACTCTGATTCATTTTGAATCTTTTGTTTTTTCCTGATTCAACTTATCTGGAAGCCTAATTTTTCAATCAGTGCTGCAACCAGCAGCATTTTTCTATGGGACAAAAGAGGGAAATCCATGGACTGGATTAATAAACAGTGCACAAATTCAACTAGGTCGTCAATATAGCAATAACTAAACTGTAAAGTTTGAAGAAACATTTTTTTTTGGAAAAGTGTTCAATATAAAAATGCATATAACAGACATCTTTGCTGCACAACAGACTGATAATTTAAGATATGAAGATAAAGCACAAGCTATGACTCACTTGTTTTCTTGTCTGTTATTCACAGTAGACAAATTAAAACTAAATGAAATCAAATTAAATTCATGGTTAAGTTTAAAGAAAAAGAATCATGGCAGCAATTAAACTTTGTTTGCACTGGATCAGATCATCCCACTCTTGTTTTGTCCAGTTAACAGTCACACAGGTGAAGCTAAAACCTGAGTGTGTTTTTCCATTGCTCTTTTATAAATGACTTCAATAATTAGTTCATTAAAATTGATGACAGTTTCTTCTCGATCGGTTAATCAAGTAATTTGTCCAGTTCTATTCATAGTATTCAACTGATTAAAGGCAGAAATAATCATGTGAGAACGGGTTTTGCTGTGAAATGACATCAGTATTTTATTTTTGTTGTTCTGATTGTTGTGTGTCAGAAATGACTGGATCAACGTGGGCCTCTGCTACCCACAAAACAGCACCTTCACCATTATCTCTGATATCCACAACCGGCTGACCAAACAGACCCGCAAGACCGGCATCTTCATGAAGACGACGCAGAGGGAGAAGATCAACCACTCCCACCTGACCAGAGGATACTACTACTGGGAGGATGACACAGGGTCAGTGACACCATCAGTAGAGATGTTCCAGTGCCACTTTTTTCTTCCTGATACCAATGCCAAGACCTGAACTTGTTTACCAGCTGGTACTGACTACTAATCTGATACCAAAAAATAAATAAATTGTATGTATGTATATGTATATTGTATGCATGTATAATCTATACTACTAATCCAGTGTGGCCCAGGTTAAGCATGGTTAATGCTTAATGAGCAAATCAATGAAATGTCATATACACTTTCTTACATCATCTAATTTGTTTGTCATTAAAGAATAAATCTAGGAATATATAACAATTCCTACATTAGTTGTCCTAACACCAGTTCCACGTCTTGACATTAAAAATCATGCATACAGTACATGTTGTAGAAGTTGCAGGAAAATAGTGATGAACAATTTCTATGTTTTTCTGCACAAATGTGTGCGTCTTTTTATCAACACATCAAAAGCACAAGCGTTGCCCTGAACCAAAACAAAAGTAGGGAGTAATTCACCCTGGAAAACCTTCATTCTTAAGGAACAATTGCATGAAGAGAACATAAAAACTACTGATCATAGTAAATTATTGACTACTGACTACAACAGGTCAAGAGACATGTCAGATGGTCAGACAGTTTATCCTGACAATCTAAACGACTTCATTTGGTGGTGAAATGTGGTGTGAATATTATATAACACATGTACTTTAAAGCTGGTATCCCTCACTGCACAGGAAAACAGACCAAACACAACTACAGTAAGTACAATAGGTTGAAGTAGGGAGGAAGCAGGAAGTGGGTCAGTAAGCTGTGATTGAAATGTGCATTTCACAATGTCTTTCTTTCTGTGGAATTGCAGTCTGCTCTTCCTGAAGGTAAAGGCCCATAACAACAGGGAGCAGTTTGCCTTCTGCTCTGTGAAGGGTTGTGAGAGGGTGAAGATCACAGCTGTCATCCCCAAAGGTAGTCCACCCAGCAACTGCATGGCCCGGGCCTACCCCAGACATGCAGAGCTGCCCGTCGTGGATGTACCCATGCCCAGAAAGATACCTAATGCCAGGCTGGTGAGTGGTGTGCATGTTTGGAGGGTCAGAGAAGTAGAGGTCATTGCCTGCAAGCAAAAACAAAAAACAATGTACCAATCTAAAAAATAAATAAATAGCACAGAGACTAAAAATCTTAAATAAGTTAAATAAACCAGTAAACAAAAGTATAAATATAAAAATTTGAATAATTGGTTTAATCACAGTATTTCTCAAGGTGAAAAATGTCACACATTAGTATGGCTGCCTGCTCATGTGTGCATACTGCACAGCTGCCATGTGACACATACTGCATCTGAAAATAAAGATAAAAATAAATAAATTTAATAGATTTGCTTACCTCTTCTCAGCACTCACCAGAACACTTCCTGGAGGTCAAACTGGAGTCCTACAACACTCGCTTCTTCCACATCAAGGAGGACTTTGCCTTCACTGAGGTATCCTTTCTCTCATGCAGACAGTGTAACAGTAGATGTAGAGTTACTGTCACTTCAACAGCTGAGACTTAGACCACTAGATATGGTTTTATGAACAGATTTTTTTTATTTTATTTTATTTTATTGCTTCATGCATGGATTAATGCAGCATATTATACACTTAGTAAAGGAACCAGAATACAGTTAGTCAGATGGTTGAAAGTGAGAGATGACACTTCATATTTACTCCCATTCTCACTTTGTTGTTGTTGTTGTTATTTTGTATTCTGTGGCAATAGCAATTTAAACTCTCTTGCATTTTAACAAACCACTTGGTTTCTCAGTTACTTTTTAAACTTAACTATAAAAAGTTCTTATTATTATAGTTATTATTTTTCGATATAATATGATTTGTGTTGTTTGATGTCAGTACTGCTGAGTCAGCTATGTCACTGAACTGATTGAACTGTGCTGTGATTGGCTGACTCATGTGACAGGTGAACGGGAGGAAGTTGTACCAAGCAGACGATGGGGTGCAGCTGACAGTTATTGATGGGCATGATGGGAAGGTGGTGGAGAGCAAAAGCTTCAAGAATTCCATTTTGCAGGGCATCCCTGCACAGATAGACAACTACATCAGTGCACTGAAAGACGGGTATGAAGCTGCTCCTCTGCTGTTCAATCAACTACACTAAAACTCCTTCAGCCGTTTTTCCTACCTCTCCTAATTCAGGCCTGAAAAGAGGCAACACATGCACCAGTGATCATCTAAATGATGAGCTGTCTTTCACTCTTTCTCCAGTTCCATTGTCCTCATGACATCTAAGGGCCATCTGATTACCAGAGGATCCTGGACCAAAGTCCTGGACAGACTTGGAGCTGACAAAAGCATCAAATTGAAAGGTAACTAACTATATCTATGTGGAGTGTACTGTACCTCAAATATGTCAGAGAAAAAGGCTATCGTTGTCAACAAAAATGCAGTAGAGGGCCCTGTTGTTTAATTTTTCACAGGTGACTGTGAGAATGTTTTATCATTTCATTTTTTATTTCATGATAGATTTATAAAGAACATTTTAAAGACATTGAGTCTGTTGAAAATATTAGTGTCCAGTAATGCTGTTTCATGTAGGCTACATTATGTATAAACATACAATTCATGCAACTGCAGAACCGAATAGTTCTGTCTTGTAAATCAATTCAAAAATTAATGAAAAATGTTAAATCTTTTTTTTGAGATATGAAAAAATGCATAATGTCAACAACTGTAAAAACAGCTAACATGGCAAAATCTGTCCTTGCTTTAATTATATGATCATTAATAGAATTGAGTATTAGAATGGATAACACACAACAATGTGGTTGCACCAACAGACTGCTGGTCAAGGAAATATGATCCATATTTGGAGGTAGATGAATATGAATCTGTGGAAGTTCTTTGGGTGAATAAATGTACTTTCCATTTGTGATGATTATGACAATTTTCAAGTTCAGATCTCTGCACCTGCTATAAACATTCATGTGCAAAGAGTGAATGAATAAGGCTGTCCCCTCCCTTGAGCAAGGCGCTGACTCCAAACTTCTCCAGTCAGGGCACCAGTAGAACTGGTGATAGTACCTGTAGTGCATTGTATGACTAAAGCATGAAAGTTTCAGCATATAATCTACATACCCCAAGGTTGTATTTTGGACGTGGAGGCAATTTATATCTGACCCCTGGTGACCTTGAGAGGTCATTGACCTCAGCATTGCATTTTTCCAGTTTTTGACCCATCAGTCTCCATTATAATCATCTTTACATTTGCCAAAATTAAATTTTTGTTCTAAGAAAGATGCTTAAGTGTTTTTATTCTGACTGAAAGCTATATTAGCAAAAAAATAGACGACATAATAATAATAATAATAATAATAATAATAAAAACAAGAATAAAGAATTATTTGCATGCAAGGTCATTCAAGAATTTGCAGGGCCAGATTGCAAAAAACACAACAGCTCTGGGAACAACCAGGAGGTCACTATCATTTGATCTAAAGTGGAGTTAGTAAATCCCTGATATACATATGGGCCTGGTTAAAAGTCAACAACCCTATGTAAGTAATCAGAGGATAAGAAAGATTTATTTTTTAACTGAACAATCTTCTTTATAGAATCAAAAACAATACCTAAACACATTTCTAGCAGCTTTATATTATTTGGTAGGGCTCCCAAATTGCTGACTATCTGACTGAAAGATTGAGTGTGGAGGACACGAGAATTTCTGTTATGTCATCATTTTGTTTAAGGAAGTTTTAGTAAATCCAGCAATTTAAATCTGTTAGTACTATGATTAGTGTAGCTACTGTAACATATAACTGTGTTGTCAGCATAACAATGATACTGTGCACTGGGGGCAACCTGATAGCTGAGTGGTTAGGGCGCGTACCACGTTAGCATCATCCCCCCTCTCTCTGCCCCTTTCCTGTCACTCTAAACTGTCCTATCGAATAATAAAGGCACAAAAAATACCCCAAAACATATCTTAAAAAGATGATACTGTGTGATTTGTTTGCTAATAATCTGACCTAAAGGCAGCATCTAAATGGAAAAGAATAACGGACCCAGGATTGATGCTTGAGGAATTTTCAACAACAACAGAGAGGGTTCTATCAAACAGGTTAGATAGGTACATAGTAAATTAAGAGCAGATCTCTTTAGAACAAGACACACTAAGAGGATGGAGTGGTCTACTGTGTCAGAGGCTGCACTTAGCTCTAGCAGAATGAGAATGGACCTTTCACTCTTATCTGCAGCAAAGAGTAGGTCATTTGTTACCTTAAGTAAGACTGTCTCACTTCTATGTCAAGCTCTGAAGGCAAACTGAAAGTTGACAAAAATGTTGTAGGCACTCATATATGCAACCAGCTGAGAGGCAATAACTAATCTTTAACACTTTAGGTAAGAAAGATATTTTTAAAAGAGGTCAGTAATTGCTGGGAATGAGAGGTTTCACAAGGTTTTTGTAACAGGGGTTTTACAGTTGCATGTTTAAAAAGAAGAAGGGAAAACATTAGTCATTGATAATTGATAAGATGCAGGGGAATATGTCTTTGAGGCATTTATAGGGAATAATATCAACCTAGGGGGAGGATTTCATATGAGAAATTGTGGTTGAGTCAGTGCTACACAATGTGGCGGGAGGACAGGATATGTGTGTCTGAAGTAATTTGGGACCTAATGTTCTTTTAATTTTTTCTTTCTTTTTAACAAAATAATTCAGAAGGTCCTCTGCTAATTTAGGGCTAGGTTCAGCATCCAGGATGGAGCCGCTCACAACAGAATCAATCACTAACCAACCAAACCATCAGGGCACTGTCACTGCATAAATAAGTTTGAGGTGAAGCTGTAGGAAAGAAAGTGTCACAGAATTTCCTGGCAGAATCAGCAGTGAGAACACGTGACAGCATAGTGACACATGGTGTGGCAGTGAGTGGAGATAAAGGGACATTAAAAACAACAGCTTGGTGATCTCAGATATAGAAGTCAGCAAGAGATTCACGGGATGAAAACTATTAGTGAGGTTACATACAGCATATGTGTATATTAAAATCACCAAGGACGAAAGCTCAGAGACAACTGACAACAGAGAACTTATCAATAAAATCAATTTAGATTAGGGGACAGAGGAACTGAATCAGAATCAGAATCAGAATCAGTTTTATTGCCAAGTATGTTTTCACATACAAGGAATTTTTTCTGGTGATTGGTGCAATTGAGGATCAGGGGGATCAGTGACAGTGGGGCTCTCTAGCCTTGTTGATGAGGCTAATAGCAGATGGGAAGAAGCTATTTTTGTGGCGAGAGGTTTTGGTCCTGAAGGACCGCAGCCTCCTGCCAGAGGGGAGTGTCTCAAAGAGTTTGTGTCCAGGGTGGGAGGAGTCAGCTACAAT
This sequence comes from Trachinotus anak, assembly GCF_046630095.1. Taxonomy (NCBI): domain Eukaryota; kingdom Metazoa; phylum Chordata; class Actinopteri; order Carangiformes; family Carangidae; genus Trachinotus; species Trachinotus anak. Next base: position 214,981 of record NW_027273862.1, on the reverse strand, counting down.
CTTCCTTGCACGCCTCAGAGTCCTTGAGGCGTACAGGTCCTGGAGGGACGGAAGATTGCAGCCAATCACCTTCTCAGCAGAGTGGATGATACGCTGCAGTCTGTTATTGTCCCTCTCCGTGGCAGCAGCGTACCAGATGGTGATGGAGGAGGTGAGGATGGACTCAATGATGGAGGTGTAGAAGTTCACCATCATAGTCCTTGGCAGGTTGAACTTCTTCAACTGCCTCAGGAAATACATCCTCTGCTGAGCTTTTTTGATGAGGGAGCTGATGTTCAGCTCCCATTTGAGATCCTGTGTGATGGTGGTTCCCAAGAAGCGAAAATGCTCCACGGTAGCCACGGGGGAGTCACACAGGGAGATGGGGGTGGGTGGGGCTGGGCTCTTCCTGAAGTCCACTATCATTTCCACTGTCTTCAGAGCGTTTAGCTCTAGGTTGTTCTGCCTGCACCAGGTCACCAGACGCTCAGTCTCCCACCTGTAGGCAGACTCATCGCCATCAGAGATGAGTCCAATGAGAGTGGTGTCGTCTGCAAACTTCAGGAGCTTGACAGACTGAAGGGTGGAGGTGCAGGTGTTGGTGTACAGGGAGAAGAGCAGAGGAGAAAGAACGCAGCCTTGCGGGGATCCAGTGCTGATGGTCTGGGAGTCAGACACGTGCTTTCCTAGCTTCACGTGCTGCCTCCTGTCAGACAGGAAGTCGGTGATCCACCTGCAGGTGGAGTCAGGCACGCTCAGCTGGGAGAGCTTGTCCTGCAGCAGAGCCGGGATGATGGTGTTGAAGGCAGAGCTGAAGTCCACAAACAGGATCCTGGCATAGGTCCCTGAGGAGTCCAGGTGCTGGAGGATGAAGTGGAGAGCCATGTTGACGGCGTCGTCTACAGACCTGTTGGCTCTGTAGGCGAACTGCAGGGGGTCCAGGAGTGGGTCAGTGATGGATTTGAGATGGGACAGGACAAGGCGCTCAAATGATTTCATGACCACAGAGGTCAGGGCAATGGGTCTGTAGTCATTTAGTCCTGTGGGCCTTGGTTTTTTGGGGACAGGGGGACAGGATGGTGGAGGATTTGAAGCAGGCTGGCACGTGGCAGGTCTCCAGTGAGGTGTTGAAGATGTCCGTGAACACTGGAGACAGCTGATCAGCACAGTGCTTCAGGGATGATGGAGAGACAGAGTCAGGACCGGCTGCTTTGCGGGGGTTCTGCTTCTTAAAAAGCCTGCTGACATCTCTCTCCAGGATAGAGAGAGACGTTCCTTTGGTAGGGGAGGAGGGGGGTTCTGATGTGGCTCTGATGTGGAGGTTAGTGTCAGGCTTGTCCCACTGTCTTTCAAAGCGGCAGTAGAACTCATTCAGATCATTGGCCAGACGGAAGTCGTTAATGGAGTGGGGGGGTTTAGGTTTGTAGTTTGTGATCTTTCTGAGCCCTTTCCAGACAGAAGCAGAGTCATTGGTTGAGAACTGGAGCTGAAGTTTCTCAGAGTACAGTCATTTAGCTTCTCTCACCGCTTTGCTAAACCTGTACTTGGACTCTTTAAACCTGTCCCTGTCCCCACTCCTGAAAGCTTCCTCCTTTTGCCTCCTGAGCTGACTGAGCTTAGCTGTGAACCAGGGTTTGTCATTGTTATAACTCACCCTGGTGCATGATGGGATACAGCAGTCCTCACAGAAGCTGATGTATGACGTCACAGCCTCTGTGAACTCATCCAGACTGTTGGAAGCAGTCCTGAACACCTCCCAGTCAGTGCGGTCCAAACATGCCCGCAGATCCTCTATGGCTTCACTGCTCCACTGCTTCGATGTCCTCACAACAGGTTTACACAGTTTTAGTTTCTGCCTGTATGTGGGAATCAGGTGGACCATGACATGGTCAGAGTGGCCCAGTGCAGCCCGGGGGACGGCGGGATAAGCACCACTGATTGTGGTGTAACAGTGGTCCAGAGTGTTCCCCTCTCTGGTCGGGCAATTAACAGACTGTCTGTATTTGGGCAGTTTGTGGTTGAGGTCACCTTTGTTAAAGTCACCAAGGACAATAACTACGGAGTCCGGGTTGGTCCGCTCCACACACAGTATCTGCTGTGGCCTGGGGTGGGATGTAAACACCGACCAGGATGAATGAGGTGAACTCACGGGGGGAGTAGAAGGGCCTGCAGTTTATGATGAAAGTCTCCAGGTCAGGAGAACAGTGCTGCAGGATCACTGTCACGTCTCTGCACCAGCCACTGTTAGCATAAAAGCAGATTCCTCCACCTTTGGTTTTGCCGGACAGCTCTGTGTCGCGATCCGCTCTGAAGAGCTGGAAGCCGGCCAGCTCCAGCGCAGAGTCCGGAATCGATCCACACAGCCACGTCTCCGTGAAGCACAGAACGGCAGATGAGGAAAAGTCTCTGTTCTTCTGCACCAGTAGCTGAAGTTCATCCAGTTTGTTGGGCAGTGAACGCACGTTGGAGAGAAAGATACCTGGGAGCGGTGTGCGGAGTGCGCGCCGGCGGAGACGCGCAAGCGCACCGGCACGTTTTCCTCTCCTCCGGCGTTTCACTGCGAGAGCAACGGTCAGTGACCTCTGACCAAAATGTCCAATAATCCCACAGATGAGTCGAGAAAAGTAGGAAAAAAATCCACTGGAGTTGTTTCTCCAGTGGAGAAACAACTCCAGTGTTTATGCTCCAATCATCCAAACAACTCAACTGGACCAGTAATTTAACAACTTACAATTTTAAAAAGGTTAAAAGAATCAAAAGACATTATGTAGCAAGCTAGCACAAACAAACATTCTAATCAGAAGCTAGCATGCTAGTTTGCTCTGGACCACACTCATTACTCCAGGTGGCAGTACATGTTTGTGACATAATGGTCCTCTCTGAGAAACACCCATTAGGAATTCAGTGCTGAGCAATCTACATGTAATACAGGCATAAAAATAAAGCATTAATGATATATACTAGCTTCATGCCTGTAAAAAGTGGAAAAAATTGACAGCCTGAAATTTGGTCACCCTCTGCCCTGTCCCAGGGGTCAAATCTGAAATGCCTCCACATCTGAAAATAAACTTCATTGTTTATAGAAACACTGAGGAAAGTGTCATGCTTTAAGTTATAAAATGCACAAAACCTTCCATATACAAGCTTATCTGTACCTGTACCTGAGTCACAAGGGGTAATGAAAATTGTAAAACTATAGGAAAAGCAACATGTTTGCAGTAACCAGTGTGTACAATGTATGTGGTGTGATACAAGCAGTAACAGGAACAGTAGCCCCCTACTCCCAGTGTGAAGAACCAGAGGCTGTTCAGAGTTGGAGCAGCCTCACATGGTGCCTCTGTGAATTGCTGAAAAACAACCTGATGCTCAGATTATTTCTCTTCACTTTAATGTCATGTGGCCTTCCTGCAGATAAGGTGGCGTTCGTGGGGTTCAAGGGCTCCTTCCACCCTGAATGGGTCCATCTGGAGGTGGATGCAGACCGAGCCAAGATCCATCAGGTCCTGCCTGTCCCTGTGGTGCACAAGATAAAACTATGAGTGACAGACAGAATGGGGAAGAAATCCAAGAGACCTTGTAGCCCCCAGATACTGACACACAGACCCCCTGAAAAAATGCACACGTGCCAACACACACTAATACATACACACACTGCCGGCGCTGAAGAGTCAGTTGGTCCAAGCCATTGGTCCAGTTTCAAGTGGTGTTTTTTTCTTGGTTTGGCGGTCAGAAAAAATGATGTGAGTCAGTGTGCTGAAAAGGGAAACCCTGTTCCCAGAGCCAGCTCTGCTTATGACCCACTATCAGCAAACTGCTTTAAAGTGACAACACACCCTGTGGCAGCCATATTGGAGGTCTTCAACTCTTAAGCAACAATGGCTCTAAAGAAACCAATGGTGTTTGTAGAAATGTGGTTGGCTCCACAGATATGAATATGATATTGGTTCTGTTTCTGTTTCTGACTGCACAGTCATTTTGTCACTAATGTTATGTTTACATAATCTTAGCTTGCCAGCTAAAGTAACTGTTGGATTTGGTCAGCTAACCATTAACTGTTGTGCTGTGAAAACATCCATTTTGTGCACCAGCTAACATGACATCACACTCAAGACTTCTAGATCTTTTCCATTTTGCACACAGATTCCATCCTGGAGGTAAATTCCCCTCAGAGCAACGCATCTCACTGTCTGGGTTCTGACATAGCATTGAAGGACTGCAGACTGTTACGAGTCACAGAGGGAGTGCAGCAGGATTTCCTCAGAATGAAGTCAGTGCTTGTTCACATTCATGGTCTTGAGCTCATGTGGACACACAGAAAGTGGCAGAATTGTGTGAAGATTCCCAAATTAGATATTATACTCTGACCGGTGATTTACCAGTGTGGAGGTGGGAAAGTTACAGAAACTGTCACATATTTTGAGTTGCAGGCCCTCTTGGACACAGTGGTGCAGATCGAGTATGACTTTTTCAGCCATGAGCATGTTCATCTGCCATGGACACATCTAAAGGCAAATGTGTTCGTAGCTGTTCCACATGGCCCCGCCCACCTGGACCCACCATCCAACCTTGAAGGATTCGGGGCAGTACAAAGCCTCCCATCATGGAGAGAATCAATAAATATTCCAGTAGGGTTAATGACGCATACCTTATTTAAAGCAAATCATGGTGTTGCATGAAGTTGTATGAGGAATGAAAAAAGACAGCAAGAGAGTTCAAGCCCAACCTACTCTCTCACCTCCAAACACTGAGGGATGCTTGCAAGGGTGGGGGGTCATGAGATTTCAAACACTGACAACCCCACAAACACTTTTTTCTGATGCCTTCAGAGCTTCATGTGTCCCCTGCTCCAATGACATCACCAGTTAAAACACAGAAATTAGGTTTTCTCACCAGTGGGTGTTTTCCAATTCAATTACAGGATCAATAGGAGAATTGTGGGTTTGAGTTGTTAAATATGAGATGAGTGACCACACAGCCAGGGGCTGCTTTGCCAGGACAAGGACATGTTCAAATTCTGATCTTTTGGAAGTCTTTGAATTCTCAAGTCTCAAAAAAGATTGTTCAGGTCTTTTACCACTCTGACCTTTTCTGGTCTTGATCACGTTAGTAGCAGAATTCAACTCTTCTGGTATTCCCAAAGGTCAGATGGGATACATACATTGTGGTGCCCCCTCCCTGTTGGATGTGCCTGAAACACCTCCAGACCAGATTTCTTTACTAGCTCCAGTGATTCCATTGAAGAACTGTTATGAGCAGCCAATAACAAACAGAGCAACTTCACCTGGAATTGAGAAACCAGGGCACACCCCTGAAGCCAGGAGAAGTAGGAGCACTTGGGCCTGTATCTATAGCACATGGTTTAGCTCTGCATGATAAGAGAATGTGAGGGTCATTATGTGGGCTGACCACCCCCAAGTTATCAGTGCATCATCAGTTACTTATCATATTACAACAGTATTTTTTGTTGTAAAGTCGATCAAACAACCACAAAATGACCATAAATGGACACAAAAAAGCACAACAAGACACGGTTATGCAAAACTACAAAGAGATGCAAAATCACCACAAAGAAATACAAAAGACCACAAAGAGACACAAAATCATGACGAACAACATCTCCAAGTCAGTTTTTTTCTGTGTTGTTACTGAAACCCAAAAGGACTACAAATGGATGATTTGTGATTTTTCTTTGAGTCTCTGTGTCTCTCTCCTATGTTGGAGGGGTCAGAGGCCTTTCACATCTTTTCATGCCCAGGGGTCTCATCTGTCCATGGTCAGGGTCAAGAAATTCACTTGAAAGTTTAGTCTTTATGTTAAAAAGAGAAGCAGTTTGACTAAGACTCAGCTTTTCAAACAGGTTCAGTCCAGTCTGGACCAAAGTTGATTTTACAGTTTTCACAGCAGTCAAACAAACAGGTAAATGCACCACAGTTCATTTGAACTATTCACTTTCTCTGAGTGTTTTTACATTGCTTCCTGCATTGGAACTCTGAAGTAAATGTAAATTGTTATTACAAAGAGTTGTGTGTGATGGTAGTTGGTAGGAGACTGGGTTGGTCAGTTTACTGTCTCACAATCACCTGCATTTAGAAAGAAACTTGAGATATGAGATTATTCACTTTTACATTGATCATTTAACAGTCATTTTTATCTTCTGGCCTGGTTGTGTGATATTTATGTGATTGACTAAGGCCCAGTAAACCTCCACAGTGTCAACCATGGTTGCTTCTAAATGAACAGCAGGAGCAAATACATAGACGGTGTGAGCAAGCTAATCAAAAACATGTATAATAAGCATATATCATCCCTACCCTGCAGTTTCTGTGACATGTGACAGAGTGGTTTTGAGTGGTTTTACTCCTGCTGTGTTTGACTGAACTGTTCAAAGAGAGAAAAGAGAAGAATAAAAGAAAAAAAACAGACATTCCTCATTTGGTTGTTGACTGCCCACTTGATATTGTGATGTTTTCCTCTCATTTTCTTTCACATCAGTGTCTGTGATCCATTTGTCTGTGTTTTTGGAGTAAACCAGCAAGTAACCCGTAACAATATAAAAGATGAAATTATCTTGTGAATTCTAAATCAGGGAGTTTTTAAATGTGCAATTTCCCCATTTCAAAATCACAGAATTCTTTGTTCCAATCTGGTGAGAAAAAGGATTTCCCCTCCCTTTACCGAAATAGCTGGTCTTTTTTCGGATGTTGTAGCAGTAATTTAGTGTTTTGTATGTTTATTGTGTTTTTAAAAACCCACAGATTGCCAAGAGATATATTTTATACTTATTTATTGTACAGACAAAATCTACAAGGGACATCTTTTGAGTTGTAATGTTATTACTGTCCTGTATGTATACTGTATGTATGATGAAACATTATCGCTACACTTTTAAAAGATTTGTACCAGACACTCAGCATACATGCATATGACTCATATGGTATAGTTGGCTTGTTTTAACTGTACATCAAATGGATGTGTTGTATATGTGGCTTGGGCTTGTAAAGTGCTGACTATGAATTTCTTTGAGGACTTTTGTACAGAAATAAATGATGATGAACAGTTTGTGAGAAGGTCACTGTGTCACTGTCAGGACAAAAAAAAAGCAACATCCAGTCTTCTTGAAAACACTGTATTATTCTGACTTTTTCAAACACAAAGTGTCATTTCCACTATCATCTATATTCCCAGCACTGCATGGAAGTCAGTGATGAGCCTGACCAGCACTGTGGGCTGCTGCATCTAGAAGATTTTGACAAACTGATTGAAATTTCCCAAATTGTATAAAGGTAGACGTCCATGTGTTTTCTATTATAGATCAGGTCTAGGTTCTATATTAATACTGTGAAAGTATCAAAGCCTCAGTCCACAGAGAAATGCACACAGCCTGTATTCAGAAACTGAGCCTTAAAACCAGCCGTCAGAACTTCTGGAACTTTGTGATGTCACAACAAAGCAGTCACTGCTCTCAGAGCCATGCCCCAAGCCCCGCCCACCTGGACCCACCATCCAACCTTGAAGGATTCGGTTTCCCTGAGTGTTTACGTTAGATTGAATGTTTTTATTCAATCACTTAGAAACCAACCTGTTTTTGCCAGAGCTCCAGAAACCTGAGAGAGAAAATTACACTGAGATGGTTTTTCACTCATCTTGTGCACAAGAACACACACTAATAAACAAGTAGCAGTAAAAGCGTTACATTCTTGTGCTGCAGTGTCTACCACTCCCCTAGTGGGACTGTATTAAGCTGTAGTGCTTAGCCTCACCATGTTTTTTAAACAAACCTGGCAGCAGCATCTGCTGATATTACCTATCTGATATGAGACCAATTCGTTATTGTACAGTTCTGGAAAAACAAGGGATTACTTTTTCATCAATTTTTCGGTTGAAACAGTGGTCAACTGCAATCGGCTGTGTTGCCTGTTAAAGTTTAAACAAAAATTAAATCCAACCCCCAAAACCACACCTCCTGCACAATGTATGTCATACATAAGGTAAATACACTTAAGTAAATACACTGTATGTTAATATGTCGCAATGCACCAGCAAAGGCAGGAAAGAAGAAGAGTAAACATGGACGTACTTGCAATTGTTTCATGAGGAAAGAAATACACTTGACATGTTTGTTAGACCTTAAGGATACAGTACAAACAGTCTTCCCCAGCAGACAGTGATGGGTTACTTGACTACTAGTATGCATATGAAAACACCCTATACATGTCACACAAAACCCAGATCAATCTTAAAACACAAAGAAAATAAGTACAATGCTACATAGGCATTTAAAAGGATCCATCTTTACAGTGAAATCTACACAAATATATACAAATACTGAACATACCAAAGAGTACTGGACCACCAAAAAATGATAAGGGTGTGGCAGTAGTGTCAACACATTATTATACAGTAGTGGATACCATTTCTAAACTGTGCTGCACTGCCAGCACCTTAACGATGTTAATACGGATATTACTGTATAAGGGTAGTGGAAATTCAAAACATTGAATGAAATGTTTTGGAGGTGTTGCAGTACCAAGACAACAAAAACCTTTTTATACATGAAGAAAGATGTTTAGGCAAAAACTAGAAGGTCTACATCTGCCAATAACGTTCCCTCTGCAACAACAGCTGGTTTATGTCTCCACCTCTCTGTGGTGCATTCACATGACAGGTCTGAGTGAAGTGGACTGCCGCTGTTCTTAACATCATTCCAGTTTTCTTAGGAAAGTCACCAAGAGCAGGTCAGAAAATAAATTACATGAAATAACACCTCCATGGCACATGGCACAAGTCCTACAATAGCAATATGCATAGTTGATACCACCACAGGGACACTGTAACAGGCATACCCAGCCATTCAAAGAAGGTCAAAGTGAGGAAAGCAGAGTTATGGATGAGAAATTGACACTTTCTTACTCTCCCCACCATCAAATTATCAAATTGATAGGAAACAGAGACAAAGAACCCCTCCCCCACAAACAGACCAGCTTTTAGCAGGTCACAGAGACACATGCACCCACACCATTGGCCAAAGGTTCACCTTCAGAGGATCAATGAATGCACACAAGATTGGAGTAAACAACCAGACTCTCCAAATTGGTAACAGTAAGACTGAATTGTTATTTGATTGTGACTGATATAGGAAAAATAATACCAAAAATACACACACATGAATACACACACACACACACACTAAGGCTTCCTGTTCTTCCTCTGTCCCTCTTTAGATAACATAATCATAAATTAGGCTACTGGCCACATTCCAATCCTCACTAGGCACCAGGATGTCACTCTTCACAGACACAGATCTAAGTAAAATTATAAAACCAACTATCCAACTATTCTGTAATTTGATGTGTTTGTGTAATAAGCCAATCCCTGATCTTCTATCCTCTATGACTGCTGAGATGTAACATATAGATTTAAAGATAATATCTTTCGAGTGACCATGCTATCACCAAGGTAACAGACACTAGAGACATCCACACTGTCTTTATTATTATGACTATTATAATCAAAGGACTACTGTGTAGCCCACACTTATTTACTATTAGCTTTAGGAAACATTAACTATCTTGTTTGATCAGTTACCCACTTGTATTATAATTATAATATGAAATCCTTGTTTGTATAGTTTTCTTTCTGTCATTATTAGTGCCATTAGGTTTATATGTTGTGTCCTTTAATGTTTTATGGTCATGGTGGAAGATGGATGTGCAAGTTACACACTTGTTACACACTTGTGTAAATATGTAAACATTATAAATGTAAACAAAGTTGGTGTATATTTTTGTGCAAATAACAGTCATAAAGTGAATTGTGCATTGATGCACCTGGACATACATTAAATTTCTTTTTGCAAATATTGCAATATATGTGAGGAGTGTGTGTGTATGTGTGTGTGAGTTCACCAGGGTTCAACCATTCAGACTGATGGGAAGGTGCAGTGTACATTCACAAGCCTGATGCCCTGTGGAAGGAAGCTGTTTACCAGTCTTGTCGTCCCAGACTTCACACTCCTGTAGCGTCTGCCTCATGGCAGGAGTGTAAGAGGCTGTGTTGAGGGGTGTAGTGTCCCTGATGATGTTGCGTGTTCTCCTGATTACCATTGTGTTGTACATTTCCTGGAGTGAGGAGAAGGCCGCAACTGAGATGAGCTGTGCAATTTTAATCACACACTGGAGGGCCTTCCTGTCCCGAGCAGTGCAGTTTCCATACCACACTGTGATGGAACTAGTCAGGAAACTCTCAATTGTGCCCCTGTAGAAACTGCTAAGATTTGCTGGTGACATGCCAAATGTCTTCAGTCTTCTCAGGAAGCACAGTCGCTGTTGGGACTTCTTGATAATTTGATGTGTGCTGTGAGACCAGGTGAGGTCTTCGCTGATGTAAGTGCTGAGGAATTCGAAGGTTTTCACCCTCTCTACTTCTGTCTCACCTTTGTATAGTGGTGTGTATTGCTCTTTTCATCTCCTTGGGTCATTAATCAGGTCTTTCGTCTTTGTCAGCACTCAGGGCAAGGCTATTGTCATGACACCAGGCCATCAGTGATTAGCCTGATAACTGTAGAATCATCTACCGTCGCACATGTAGAGTGTGTACAGCAGGAGGCTTAGCACGCAGCCCTGGGGGGTTGCCATGTGACCATGTGTGACTTCATATCTTGTTGTCAGCATCCTCTCTGAATATCTCCCCTTTGCACTGGTGCCTGTGTGTGTTTCCCAATTTGCGCTGAGTATTATTTACAATAATGCAACTCAGATATCTACTCAGTCAGAGCCACACTCTGGGACCATGAGTCAGCGGTCTGAAGAAGTTAAAGATGTTGCCATTCTGGCTGAGCTGCCTGGGCGAGAGTGTATTATGTTGTGAAGCCTGAAACACCCAATGAACCCAGGAAACATGACTGATGATGACTGGGACTGATGTATCCCAGTGCATCTGTAGGATGTATCTTGCACCAATATCGAGATTTGTTTAAAAAGTTCCTTTATGTGACATCAAGTTTATTTTGATGAAATTTTGTAGGAACAATTTTTACGTGCTTGCTTTTGGTTTATCTGTTTCCGGACATCCACACAGAACAAGGCTCCCCTGCTTCAGGTGGTAAAACCCCCAATTACAGTGCATTCATCTGACACAGTAACTGTTGCCTTCGCCTGTTTGGTCATCACATTCTAATTATTAGTGATAATTTTCTAAACTTTTCTCATGTGCTGACATCCTCTGAAGACACACAGAATAATACCAAAAATATGGAAACATAGACTACATGCAACACCATGGGTATTAATAAGCTCCACTCTGCTGGTGTCATGGATTTGTTCCCATTCAGCCATAAGTACATCAGGTCCGGGGCCAGTTTCACTAAAGCGATCTGCAAGCACTGCTCACATGACAGTGTCTCAGTGGATGTGTCCTACAGGGTCCTGACATGGTCATGCAGACTGCTTGTTTTGGTAAGTGAACCCTGCTAAACTATATGTGAGAGGGAAGAAACTGGCTCCTTGGCTCTCAGTCTGTGTTCCAGTTCATCTGAAAGGTGTTGGATGGGGTTGAGCTGTAGAGTCAACACCAAACTTGGAAAACCACTTCTTGGAGCATGTGTGTCATGCTGAACCAGGAAACAGACCAACACACACTGTTGCCAGCTGGTGTTGGAAACACTTTCGTCTGAAAGATTTCCCTTAATTGTAAGTAAAGCTCAAACTGTGAGAAACAGCATGTAGGCAGCGCTGCAGATACTTTTGACCAAATCCTCATTTTCCATTTTCTTCTGTTTTGTGCATTTCTACCTGCACGCTTCTCTCATGGAACTATATTATTTAGTCTGGGAAGTGAAGCACAATGATGTTCAGACTACACTGAGTGTAGCATATTGGCCATTACAATAAAGTCAATGTCTGGAAACAAAAGTGAAGACTAGCAGGATGAGAACTGCCACGATGGAGTTACAGAACACACGGTTCAAACATTCAAACCTCAGCCATGAAGATGAAGCTCAAGTGATTATTTAAAAAAATGTTTATTTTCTTATTCAGTGAAAAATCTAACAGGAAATGTGGGTGCTACTTTTGCATCAAATCTGGAAGTGCTTCTGAATGTGAAGATCTAACAGACCAGGACCTGAAGGTGTGATGGATAACTCCATATCTGTGACAGGAAAACCACTTCCTGTAACCAACATGGCTCTAGGCACAGAAAAAAAATAAGTTTAATGATGCTTACCTTGAGTATCTTTTAAACAAGATGTGCATGCATTGATTTTGATTTGATAATAATCTAACAGAAAATAGCTAAACCAGTCAACGCTGACATTACAACTGATTTTTAAACCACTCGGTGACAGGCTATTTCAAGAATTGACTTGCTGTTCCACAGAGGGAGAGATGAAGAATAGACAGTAAATCTCTGATACCAGCTCATCATTCAAGGCTAATGCACCGCGCAGGGATTAATGAATTCACTTGTACCACTGACTCCGAACCACATGGTCCTGCAGCCCTCATAAGTCTGCTGCTCACAGATCTTGGTCTTAAGAATAAGCGCGTCTAAGGACCTGTGACACTTCATTTCCCTCTGCGTTATTCCATCAAAGCTCCTTTTTCGGATGGCTGGCACTGTTCCCCTCAAAGTCTGGCTTCTTGCTCTCCGTCTTCTTCTTGTTCTTCTTGGCATTGACTTCATTCTGCTGGTTATATTTGGCATCGTCCTCCTTGGCAGCTTTCCCAGGAAACACCTGTCCCTCCACTGTGACGTCCATGCAGCGTTCCTGGGCCACAAGAAAGTCTTTGACCTCCCAGGCCAGACTGCCGTCCCGCAGCATGAAGATCACCCTGTTGGAACCCACCACAAACCTGCAGGACAGATGGATCACACCAGTTACGATTTATTACTATAGAATACCCTCCATTGTAATGTATTGTTGTTGTTTTTAGTGACTACATGATGGCCTAATTAATAAAATAAATCACTAAACTAAGTTACTTATGATGTTCCTATGACACACAATGTTGGAATGAGAAGAGCACGTATTTGAAATATGGTGATAACTGAGGAAAGACCTCTGCTTGTGCAATGTTTGTGAGAATGATCGGTTGAGTGAGAGTGAATCAATAAATTACATTGAAAAAAAAGGGATGAAATGGTCAGGAGAAATTTCCCTTTTCAGTTCTACCTTTCATATAAATTGTAAGCTGTAAAAAAATACACATTTTAAAAACATATCAAAAATGTAACTGTTAGAATTTTAAATAAAAAATAAAAATAAAGGGGTTGATGGGTAAAAAAAACTCATCCATACAATGTTAGTGCAGAGATATAAAGATGAACACTTTTTCATTAAAATAAATTGCTTTCTTATTTATACTAATGAATTTAATTAAATTCTAGTTTATTCTAATTCAAATACACTACTAGACATATTTTCACCTGCAGAGAAAACACTGTGCTGTGCTGATATCAGCTGCTCTAACAGGAAACACAAGTAAAAATCCTTTTTTTAATAGGGACCTTTTCTGAAGGAGTCCGTTAGTTGAAACAAAAATCAACTAAAAGTTGTAAACACTTAAAAATATATGAATGATACAAATCAATAAACACCATGAGTCGATGAAGACCTTGAGATGTGGTTGAAAGCTCTAGACAAAGCTAATAAGTGAGACTGAATCCACAGCTGGATGTTGTGTCAGTGCTTCAGCTTGTCTTGAGCAGCTGCTATAGTTTCTTCAAACCACCAGTTGTCACTGTCGTCACACTGTTTAATGCTTCAACCCTTTTCTCAGCACAAACAGGAGGTCAGCGCTAAAACCTCATCAGGCTTTGCTCATGCACAGCCAAGTTAATGAAAAATAAATCTACTGTCTTGTTAATGTTTAATAAGTATAGTGAGTAACTACCTCTGAACATCAAAGTTGGCGTTGAAGAGGCTGCCCTGCCACAGGCCTGTGATCTCCTCTGTCTCCTTCTCAGTGGGGTCCCCTGACACTGTAGCAAAAACCATCAAAGTCCGGCCCTTCTTGGACATCTTGAGGAGATCCTCTGGCTTAGAGGCATCCACCTTGGAAAAATCAATGGGAGGAGGAGACCTCCTGTGTTCCGGGAGGTCACCTTCCTCAATGTCATCATCCTTCTGCGAAACAGAAAGGAGAAATGATGCATAGTGAATCATGAAAGGTTCAAGTGGCCAGGACATGATGTAACACTGGTGCCCAATTGCCACGGTCTCACTCTTCATATGGCTAAAGGTGCTGAGTAAAACCCTTTTCTAAATATTGTGATACTACAGCTGAGAGCTCATAAAGAACTGTGTTACTCAACAACTTTTCTACCTCATTATATACCACTCTTTGACTTTTAATAAATACAGTCCAGTTGTGGAAAGTCAACTTACTGTGTTATAATAATATAATAAACATTTAATGCTACATCATATTTCTACCCAGTGTTTCCCATACACTGATCTATTTGTGGCAGCCCACCACCAGAATCAACATAGGCACGACTTTTTTTTTCTTTTTTACTATTTCAAATAGGTAAAATCATACATCATTCCAGAGCTGTGTGGACTGTTTTGTTGGGTTTTGATCTAAAAATGACATTGGTTTAAAAATAGTTTGTAAATGTATTTGAAAACTAAGTTTTGTTGGTGGTTGAGTTTGAAAGATGTGGACAATTAAGACATTCTGTCTTAAATCATTAAGCTTGGTCTACATAAACTGCCACTGTGCTACTGTATCAACAGCTTTCAAGTTAACTCAATATTGAGAAATGTGGAAGAAAAAATAATAATTTATTTAAAAAAAAAACGCTGATAAGACACTAATATATCGGTTACAAAAGGCCAGTGCAGAAATATGCAACAATGTAACACTTACATAGGCTTTCTTCTGCCCAATTACTCTTACTGTTACAGTTGACTCTTCTGAACATGACATTTTGCTGATAGCAACTCTTTTTTCTTTTTCTTTCCCAAAGCTTTATTGACATTTGGAATCACACAACATACAGAAACAGCACCAACAAGAACAAAGAATACAAAAGAACAAAGTTGCTTGAATAGCTTTTTTGTTTTGGGATTTTTTTGATTGAGTTAACGTATTTGATTTCTTGTTCAAAAATGACGAGAGATGGTTTATGGATAGAAGATTTAGATTTGTGTATGTGAGATTTTGCAAGTAAGAGGATCAAATTAATAATATAGAATTGTTTTGTTTTAGAAGGAGAGTAAGTAAAAAAGCCAAACAATACATTCTCATAAGAGAGTGAGTGGTCACAGTCAACATGTTGAGAGATGAAAGCACATACATCCTGCCAAAAAACACAGGAGTGAGGACATGACCAAAACAAATGACTGAGCTCTTCTGGAGCCAGATGATAAAGTGCAGTCTGTATTAATGTCTTTTTTATATCTTTGTAGAAAGACTTTGGAGGGATAAATGCGATGAATCATTTTAAAGGTCACTTCCTTGATCTTATTTACAATCATAAATTTAGAATATTATTTCTTCCAATCCAGATCTGGAGGAAAATTACATTTGGTAAAAACAGTTTCTTTTTTAAGGAAACCCACGTATATTGCAGTTATTTAGAGGAGAGACAGAGCCGGCCAACATCAGTAACCGCAAGATCTAGTGGTAACAGATAGCAACTCTTTTACTTGTGCAACAATGTGGTAGAGCGACGTTTACTAAAGCAGAGGATACTTTTCTCACCGGAAACAGACACAGAACTAAATGGTAAAGTAAAAGAACAGATTAACTGTTGCTGGAGACACCGTCATGAGTTCCATGTTGGTGATGATGCATGCCAGGCCAATGATATGCCTACAGAGGACAGGGTTGACTGTACCCTTGCTAGGCTAGTAGCTAATGTCTGCAGGCTGGCTAAATGAGAACCAACACGATAACCTACCTCCCATTGTTCCAAGAGCCGCGCCATATCTGCATCATTGTAGTCTCGAATATCCTTCTTCTTCTTGGTCTTATCTCCGCCGACAGTCGCTAAAATACAAAGCAAATAAGTGCAGAGCACAAGCACCAGACAACTCCACCTGAAGTCAGGCGCCATGTTTACAGATGGTGTGTTCTGATAGGCTGTGGAGACTACCGGTCACAAGACCGAGAGGCGTGTCAGAGCTGTGAAAAGCCGACCGACGGTGCGCACACCATGTGAGGAAATTTCAAAATAAAGCTAGAATTATTCAAATTTCTGCCTCAGTGGTTAATAATAATAGCATTAGCCTGAATAATAAACCGATGTTCAATTTAAGCCAATTGGACAGAAACTAATAAATAAATAAATAAAGCTGCAAGTGGCGATTCTGGGTTTACGCCCCTCTGAGTTAGAATCCAAAGAAAATACAGCCACTTGTTGCAGAATTCATGAATTGTGAGCTAAAGACCAGTGGAGCAACGATGCAGAGGACAGAGGAGGAGATTAAAATGATGAAAGACCAAACAAATAAACTTTGCATCACCGTAAGGACAGTCTCACGAGTTGTTGGTTGGAAGTTCCCAAACATCAGCCAGTTTTGTTGCTGTCAGGTTTTTGCTGTGTACACACTTTTCACTGCCACTATGGACACATGAGCTGACAACCCAAAGTAATGGCATCACAAGTACAAAACTGGGGTTTTGTCCTTTTAACATTAAAATACTTATTATTTATGTTTGTTCCCCTTTGATCCTAGATTTCAAGATCAAGTATAGTCTGTTTTTAATGATTTTTTTAAGATGAGTCTGAAAAGATCAAATCCAGTGATGTGTTTGTTCTCACAAACCATCACATCTCTCAGTTCTCTGACAGAGTGTGTGTTAATAACAGTGAAGGAAGATGTCACATAGTGTAGCAGCACAGCCTACCGATGTGTTATTAATAGTTTTTGGACAACAATGGTTTATGCATTTTGACACAGGAATAAGAACTTGTAGCCTATATCAGGCTTTTGGATACACAGACAATGCTTGTTAGAGGGATCAGTTCATGGTTGGTTTGGGTTTGCACATGGGATTTGCTGACAATTTAGAATGAGAAAATACCCTTTCATAGTTTTTAAGCATTGAAAACTGTCTAGCTGTTATAATAGAAAAATAAAAAGGAAAAAGGAAGCAGATAACATAAATGATTTATTTGTCATAAAAGATAGTAAGTCATAAGAACCAAACATTATGTCCTGAGAAATTGATGAAATGTCAAAAAATGTCCTTGCAATGATAGGGAAAGTGATAATAAAGATTCCTGGATATGTCCCTTTAACCGGATCCACACCAAAATTTAATGGGTTCTTCATTTGCCCACAATCCATCCATGTTCAGAAGCAGGAAATGCAGTGGATGATAACATGAAGGCCAGTGTTAGACTAATACATTCTTACTGTAACTCTATTTATAGGATCCTGAATTTAATGTAAATTAACAATTATTTTCCCTCAGTGAGAATGTGAACAGATTACCGAGACAAAAACAAAGCGTATGAATGCTATAGGGTTCATGGGGTCATGGAGATCGGAGATCAGCCTAGCTGACACAAACTGTAGAGCTGTTTCCTCTTTTGCCGACTCCACCCAATGGCACAGTGCCCTGTGCAGCTGCAAGTCCCACTGACAGGACAACAGCACTCACACTGTGTTCATCACAACCTCCTACTAAGAGGAAAAGAGGTTTTGTTACCATGCAACATTCCTATGTTTCATTATTCCTTACGTATAAAATACAGCATCTGGAAGACATTATTGAACTGATTTATTTCTGTGTTTAACATAATTTTGGAAGAGACTGGTATCAAATTTTGGAACAGAATTATTCAAATATATAAATATATGGTCAAAATTTAATATTGAATACTTACACTGTAATGTATAATAATGTATCTTATCATTCCATACTATATAAATAAAAATTGAATTGAATTGAAATTCATGAAATTGACACACTGAAACCCACAAAGGTTTGATTTACAGTGTTATACAACAGACAAAAGAAAATAAATCTTCACATCTGAGTAGCTGGAACCAGCAAATGTTTACTATATTTACTTGATAAATCCTAATTAACTGATTTAAAGCTGGAGTGTAGGACTCTTAAATATAAATGAACATCTATCACATTCAAGCCTTTGCCAAAGGAGTTCATACAATGCTGATCAAGCCTCTGCATTTTGTAGTATACTGGAGTTTTAAATCTGGTGTTGATCGTGGTCGTTGGTCGTGACTTTCCTGTGCTGTAAACTGGTAGTGATGTGTAGCACACCTATGTTGGTGGTTTCAGACACATGGAACCTCATATACTGAGGTCTACATATGAGATAGTATGTGGAACTATAATTTTAACCAGGTTAAAATTAAGGAGCTTGTTGGTTAAAATATGATGCTGTATTGTATTAAAGAACATTATTCTGACAGATTCACCAGATAACTTCAAATAGCTTTATAGGGGAGAATGGGGTAAGTAGGTAAAATGAGCCACCCCCTATATCTAGGTAATCATGTGACCACAAATTAAGGAAGTATAATTTACATTACTGATTCAATCTCAGATTCAAGCACATGGTGAGAGGGGTAAGCAATCCAAAAAAAAAAAAAAAGATTTTTATCATGCCAAGTGAATTCATCATTTTACTAAAGTCTTGAATCTTAATTAAAATAGATATGTTTTGGACATTACTACATGTTAACTTAAGCCAGTGAGCTACAAAACAAGGACATAAACTTTTGGTTCTACTTGTGGGGTAAAACATGCCAGTGATGTTGGGGCAAGTTAAGTCCATAGCTCCATTTAATCCAAAGGTTTGAGCAGGCTACATATGTACAGACTAACCTGTGTTTTTATGTATTAGCCTATTGTCTGATATTCCACAGATAAGACTAGGATGGCAAGGCAGTACAGAATGTTTTGACTAAATTTGAAGAAGTCACCTCAAGGTGAGGAATTACGTTCAAAAGAATGTGACGGACAACCCAAAAACACAATGCCTCTGGCTCTGGCTGTTGAACAACAAAAGTTCCCTTAAAGAAAGTGAGCTCAGAGTCCTCAGTGGTAGCTGTGGCCCTGACTGCTCTGCTTTTATTTTGAATAAACAAGCTTCCGGTCTTATTGTAGCTAGCTAGGCTAGCGGTGGGCTTGACGTAGCAGGGATGTCTCATGGCAGAGAAGCAGCCAGTCCTGAAAGTAAAAGCAGTCGTGAAACTCCACGGAGCTCTTTGGCTACCGTGTAACTAGCATCTTCCCCCGCGACGTCGTGAATACAAGATAACAGCTAGTTGACAGACATGGTGGAAAGTGGTGGAGAGGGCTTCTTGTGTTATTCCGTTGCTATAACTTTGCTCAGTCCAACAGCCGTTCAGCCGCGACCACACCCTCCCTGCTTCCTCATAGTACTTTAGCGGGAGCGCGCAGCACGACTTTGAATCTCTGGGAATAACGGCCACTTCTTCCAGCTACGTTTACGTTTCCGTGACCGTGGAACTTGCTAAAACAAGTGAGTTGAATGGTCAACGACCACCTACTGGTATGGAGATGAGAAGCGACTCCCCACAGAGTATATGCGGGGCTGTACACTCTCCGGTCCCGAGTTAAGACGCTGAGGAGGTGGAGGGTGGACAGACGGACGATGCATATGGAGTCGAAGCGACCGGAGCAACTGCTAGCTTCTAACCCAGGGCTCTGTTTGAAGAAGAAGAGGTTGAAAGTGGATTGAGGGGTTTGTGGTTTTGGATAGTCGTCCTTTCGGTGGATATTACTTAGGAGGACTCATGAAATGATGGTGCTGGAGGGAAACACAAGTCTTCCCGCTATCCAGAAGAGCTGTCCGGGTGTTGCCCCGTTTGTAACCAGCATGAGTGCGCCAGGCCGGTCAAACTCATTGGGAACAAGTCGGACAAGATCTCGGTGCTGTGTGAGACTACTTGCTCCGATGCGAGTGGATACAAAATGATATCCTGTTGATTACAGTTTAAAAAAAGACTCAAACGGCATCTACTAAATGTTAAGGAAGTTTTCTTGGCTGCAGTCGTAAAAGAAAGGCATCTAACGTTACAGAAATAGCAATAGGCTATTCAATAGATGTAATTCAAATTGGGAATGTGTTGAGCTTTGACATTATTTTCGCCTAATTCTCAATCTGCACTTTGCCTTTTCTGAGGCACCTTGGTGGCACTGCAGCTAGTGTGTGATTTATTTTTTAAGTCAGAAATCTGTGAATCTGTTCCACAAAAACCTGGGACAACAACAAGAATATTGACTTTCAGTAAACGTGGATTATGTTGTTCAGGGCATTTAAATTCAGTTCATTTAAAGTTAAGAGCAAATAACTTAACACTGGTTACGCAGAAGTTTTTTTTTGTGCAACTGTGTTACATGACAAAATTAGTAATAACCAAGGCAGATAACTGAGAATATGCCAGATCATAGTCTAGACTTTTATTATAATGTACCGTGGAGACACATTAATTCACAATGGGGATGTTATTCAAACATAAGTGAATGCAGTAATTGAGTTTAGCTTTTTCTGCATGTTTACATTGAGAATACATGTCCTGTGTGTCAACATATAATGTACAGTTGATTATCTATACTCTGAAGGAATTTAAGGAAGACTGTTTGGCCAGTTGTTATTTAAAGGAGTTTGTAAAAAGCAATGAGGTGAGGCTTATCTTGGAAATGTCTTAAACAGTACAATGTGCAGCAGCAGAAAACTACAAATAACTGAACCCCTCTAGAAGAGCAGTGTGACTGTCACCCCCACCCCTCTACACACACACACACACACACACATATACACGCACGCACACACACACACACTCACACTCCCCTCCTTATTATGGCTAGTGGTGGTTCTGGCAGATCGGCTAGTGAGGGATCAACCAGCACACCCAGTGGCAGTTTGCAGCAGAGAAAACGTCTCTCCTCCATCTGTGACACATGTAAGGGAAAGATGCAGCTGGTGGCTGATCTCCTCCTGCTGTCCAGCGAGACCAGGCCGGTCATGACCTCTGAAGGTGTGGCAGTGGCAGACACTTTTGACCAGTGCCGCGACACGGTCATCGCCAGGACTAAAGAACTCTCCATTCTCACCCACGACATCCAGAGCCAGCTCAACATGGGTCGCTACATCGAGGTGGGGGACCGCCTTTTGGAGATGGCTGACCTTGTGGTGTCATTGACTGAGTGCTCAGCCCACGCTGCTTATCTGGCAGCCGTGGAGACCCCCGGCTCTCAGCCCTGCCTGCCAGGTCTGGTGGACCGATACAAGGTGACCCGCTGCCGGCACGAGGTGGAACAAAGCTGTGGTATCCTCCGAATCACACCTTTGTCAGACCTCACCCCCCAGCTCCTCCTTGAGCTCTCTCAAAACATCTCCACCAACCTCAAGACTCTGACAGACATCTCGTCGCTGGCCAGTGAGAGGTCCAGAGACCGCTTTGCGAAAGAACAGTTCAAACTGAGCGTCAAGAGCATGAGCACGAGCGGCACAGCCTTCCTAGCGTGTGTTAAAGAGGTGAAAACCCAGCCTTGTGAGCTTACCAGAAATCGCTGCGTCCTTTTTAGTGCCGCCCTGGTCCAGGCTGTGAGCGCCCTGGTTGGATTTGCCACAGAGCCTCAGTTCCTTGGAAGAGCTGCGAGTGTCTCCAATGAAGGGAAGGGGGTACAGACTGCAGTGTTAGGGGGGGCCATGAGTGTGGTTTCAGCTTGTGTCCTCCTCACTCAGGGCCTCAGGGACGTTGCCCAGCATCCCGAGAGCAGCTCCAAAATGGCAGACTACAGGGAGCGTCTGCGTAACTCAGCGTGTGCTGTGTCAGACGGCTGCACACTGCTCACTCAGGCACTCAGAGAACGCTCCTCTCCAAGGACTCTGCCGCCAGTCAACTCTCATTCTGTGAATTAGTTTAGGAAGAGGCAACATGATCTCCAGTCTCTTCTGTCCTCTTCTGACATACCAAAGAGACTCACTTGGGCTATCCCTGTCCATCAGGTTTAGAGTCAGAGTAACATCAGAAGAAGGCTGTCTGTCTGTGGGTCTGTCCATGTGGTTGAAGTGTGTGAGAATGCAATGGAGCATAGAAAAACCGCTACAGGGTTTTGTGTCACGCTGGATGTGACTCAGAACATGTTAGAAATGGACCATTTGCTCCAAAGCCTGATCCAGCCTCATCTGACAGCCCGCTCTCACCTTCAGACAGCAGCCTTCAAACCTGAAAAGTTTACCTCAGTTTTCAGCTTAATTGAAAACACCAGCCTCGATGATGGATGTAGCCTTGCTGTGTGAACCTATGGTTGGCTGACCTGCTCAATTATATGTGCTTTGTGAGATTGGAAAGAGTGATCTGAGTGTCTCATTATTTTTTTTCAACGTGTGAATTATTAATTGGTAAAAAGCTGCTGTGAGTGTGTGCCATAGGTTTTACACTATTTACCAGACTTTGCATAGTATTTTAAAGTGTTTTGATCATGCATGTAATAGAGTATTTATTTCAACTATTAAAAACATTGTTTCTGATATGTTGTTGTTGGGCTAATGTGCTTTGAAAAGCTGAATTGATTTAAAGGATCTTTTTTCCCAAATAACAGAAGAACCTGTTATGTGTTACTCCTTTTAGTATCTGTCCATGCTGATAGTTTAGTTTCATTTGTCCTGGTTTTGAGACGTCTCTAAATTTCTGCTTCCACCTCTACAGAAAAGAGACATTTAAAATACCACTGTCTAATAACACACCTTGTATATTTAGTTTTGTAAGATGTAACTTATGGCTTTAATGGTGGTTAATAAAACAATGTTTTCTAGATGATTTATAAGCTATTAATAAGAAAAACTTTGACTGGATTTTTTTTTTTTACAAAAAACCCAACATTGCTTTATGACATAACCTAACATTATGATTTAGAACTGGTGTAAAACATGAATAAATTATTTATTTACCATCAATAAAAGCTTTTGTTACAACTTATAAACCATTTATACACAAGGTGCCGCTTGAGGAAGTGCTGCCAAAAATGAATCAGCAACAAGTCTGCAATATACAACCTTTTAATTCCAGAAAGATAATATTTTTTTAATCTTGCCAACATAAATAAACACAAACCTGATCTACAGAAGTTTTACCTTTTCTACTGTCAAAGAATTTTTCAAATGAAATCTATTAACAGCTGTTGATTCACCTCTGTTATACCAGTGTTGAGGCAGAAATCTTTACGCTTGGACAAATAAAACCCAAATTACACTTTTAAAAATGTTTTGGCTAAACCAAAGACAAAAAGATTGACAAGTGGTGAAATTATGTTGAACCAACGAAGAAGATGTCAGGTGAATGAGCCTTTCCACTACATTCAGAAGTATTACTGATTACTATGTACTTAATTATTATGTATTGTCCCCTTAAAATCTTGTGTTTTCACCAATTATTAGGTTTTTGTGACTAGTTTTTCAATTGATATTTAAAATGTTAAGTGCTATTTGTGTTTAGTTAGTATTCACTGCAAATCAAAATCAAGCTGGTTCAACTGCTGTTTTAAAAATGTAAGTTAACTGAATTTAGGTTTTGTCATTAAGTCACTTTACAAGTTTTCAACATGTTAAACCCACTGAAATAAATCAATTGAACCAGAGGAAACCAGTCGAGTAAACTTAGCATATGGTCAGTCATGTTGACTAATGTTTCCCATTCATATTCTCAGTTGATAAATCTCTTCTTCATTTGACATGAATAACTTAGAGCTACAGGTGTTGTTACTGCTCCCACTAACTTTGGTAAATCTGAAGCATGTGTGGTGTGATACTACTCTCCATCATTGTTTGCATTGTTTCATTATAGGAAGAAAGAACCATGGCTTACTTCAACATGTGCTACAAACAGTAAGCTGCTATCAGTGCATGCTGGGAAATCTGCCAGGATGCTGATGCTTTTTAAGAAACTTGAACATTCAGGAGTTCATTCATTCTGCTCATTATTCCAGGTCAAAAGACCTCGAGTCAGAACAACTTCTCACATCTGAGCTGGTCTGAAACATAGAACTAGAATTTTTACCTCCACCAAAGATGTTAGATTTTCACTATGTCTGTTTGTTAGTTTGTCAGCAGGATTATACAAAAGGCACTGAACTGATTCACAACAAACTTGGTGGATGGATTGAGACATGGACCATGGAAGAACCCATTACACTTTGCTGCTGATCTGGTTTAACACTGCGAGATGTAGATGCAAAAGCGTATTTTGACACTTTTATCAGTTTCTGAGGAAATAATGTTTGGAACTTGATGTACAAAATTATATATATATTTATTTATTACAGTGTATTAGTGTTTTTAAGCTAATCTCTGAAAAGTCAAGTTGATGTGTTAATTTTATTTGCGTTTGTATTCCGTTGTTAAAATCTTTGACCTTTATAAACAAAATGTTAGGCAGTTGACCACATTGCAAACATACTGACAGACATCATAAAGTAATAATAAAAAAAAGTTTATATATAGATTTTCTTTTACAATAAGTAAAAACCTTACTGTTTGAGAAAGCAATTAAGATACAGGCAGCACAAGCGAAATCAGGATATGCTTTCAGGCAGACGTGTGTTTTAGAAGAGACCTGAGAGATAGCACTTTCTCAGCCTAATTTCCTAGGGCAGGTCGCTCCACGGCTTCAGGAACCTGATTACGAAGATTCTGTCCCCTTTAGTTCTCAGCCTGGGCTCTGGAACAGCCAGAAGACCTCTTGTTGGAGGGATGAGACAAAGGCCAGGGAGGAATCCACAAAATTTGCAGATTTGGTTAAAGGAGTGGATCCAGGAATTGTTTTTTTATTTATTTTTTAAAAGGAATTTGCTTAACATTTCGAGATGAGACATTTTTCACCTTGGCGGAGGTATTGACTCTGCCAAGTGTCACTCTCATTTAACATTTTACACTTAAGATCTCATGGTGCTAAATCTCCATGAAATACTGTACTTGTAATTACAGGAATGGCCTTTGAAGTTTGCCTACAGATACATTTTAAAATTGTAAAAATACTGTGCAATGATGATATATTATTTGTTTTGTTAGCGTGTGTGTTGTGGCTGACACAATGTTAGTGGTCACACAAATGCAAACTCCTGCTCTCTGCCTGACCCCTCCGTTCCTGCAAGTTGATGGGCTCATCTTACACCTCTCTGCCAAACATTATTTCCTGTGAAATGTTGCATTGTTTAAGAAGGTGATTCCTGGATCCGCTCCTTTACACACCGCACCAAAATGCATTCATACATGTGACACTTTTTCTTGTTCTTTAAGATGATATGAAAGAGAGATCAAAAGCAAACAGAGACAGGATTAAGAGCTGAGATACCCTGAGTTACTTAGAAAAGACAGAGAAAGATACCTGAATAAAAGGCACAAGGTGTTGTTTGTCAGAATTGTCAGAGAGCAAAGAAAAATTAGAAGACAAGGACAAACTTCTCAACAAAACCGACGTAGAAAGAGCAGCTGCAGTAGAGTATTTAGGCTGGAGCACAACCACAGTCACAAGAAGACATTGTCGTTGACCCAACTCCAGCTCCACTGAGCCACCTGAAACACCTCAACTGTCTGCACCAAAAAACTGTGCACAGAGAGTGAAGACAAGGACAAAGGTCAACGAGATCTTTAGGCAGCTAATTCCAAAGATTCCTTAAGGAAGTTGGAAAAATAGGAAGAAAATGGAGATGCCAACCAACGAACAGAGACAAAGAACAAAGGGTTTAAGA
Source organism: Trachinotus anak (assembly GCF_046630095.1). Lineage (NCBI taxonomy): Eukaryota > Metazoa > Chordata > Actinopteri > Carangiformes > Carangidae > Trachinotus > Trachinotus anak. Next base: position 189,299 of record NW_027273862.1, on the reverse strand, counting down.
AGAACTCTGTTGTTTCACAACACATTTTTTTCCCAGATATAAAAAGAAATATCAAAATAGTTAGGGTTCTCACATAAGTTGATGGCAAATATGACAAGGGCCCCCAAACTCCAATACACCTGAAAAATGCAATGTAACAAAATCAGCAAGGAAGTGGAGGAAAAAAAAACATTTCTGGAGCATGATGCCAACTTTAGGATAACAACAGGAAAGGAGACAATTACATAGAACAAGAAAAGAATGCAGAAGTGCTTCCTGGTTGAATCAATGAGAACATTACACCAGGAGTTCAGAACAGAGCATTGGGAAGTGATGATTTCATATAGCAGGTTTTGCAAAAAGTGACTGCTGAATTGTTAAACCAACTATCACAGACAGAGACAAATACCAAGTTTATGTTTTATTACAAAGTGGTAAAAAGTACCAAACACACTGACCTAACTGAGTCTGTGGCTTGCACAAATGCAACAAAAGAGTGCATGTACCCTAACTGAGGGATAAAAAAACTGCAAAACTCTGCCTTTGATGTCCAACCTGCTGGTTTGAGTGGAGAAGCACTGTTGAGGAAAGGGAGAAGAGTAAAAAAGATGAAACAAAAGAAAAGCAAGGTCCATGGGACTCACTGCTGGATGATTTTTCAGACCAATTTAGGAACAATACAACAATGTGTTGACGTAAAAAAATTACTTGTGAAGTGTTTTTAAAAGCAAGTACTCCAATACTTTAACTGAAAAAACTAAAACTTTGACTGAACTATTGATCTATACTGAACTGTACTTTGATTCAAGTAGTGGAGCTGTGTACTTTTTCCACCTCTGGGCTTTAGAGGTATTAGAGGTGAGGAGGTAGAGGTGAAATTTGGTGAAATTTGTCAGAAGTGAGGAGGTAAGGGAAAAATTTTCAGAGGGTCAGGCTAGTTGTTTCCATCTGCTTCCAGTCTTTATGCTAATCTAGGCTAACTAGGCTAATCTAGGCTAACTATGTAATACACAGACATAAGATTGATGTTGTTTTCTCATGTCTCTTTTCATCTCTCTTCTTTTTCCTGCTGTGGCATCTGTCTGCCATGAAACAGGTGCATTGCCACATTTTGAAAATAAAGCAACCAACAGTGTTGAAGTTAGCTATGCATATATACCTTTATATAAAATCCACTGATTGTCACTGCATTGTGATAATGCAGTAATGTCATATGTCCATATTGTGATTACTAACTGTGGACAGGTGAATACCTTTCACATCAGCATCCAAGTCATTATTGCGACTGGAAAACAGATTTTTGTGAAAGCTGTGATATATCCAACTTGACATTAAATAATTGAATAGATCTGAAATGAATAGAAAATAACAGAAGAGCCAGGAAAAGCAAAGAAATATAGATTCCTGACATAATCAAGTTTGTCATTCAAAGTAGTTTAAACCAAGTTTATGGATATAGTGTTACACTGTCAGTGCACAGTCATATGTAGTTAAAATTAAAATCTTTCCCGTTGCTACCTCTCATTCCACATTAAGTGAACACAGCATTGGTCTTGCCCTCAAACATGGAGCAGCAGTGTTCTCCTGCCCTGCCTTCTCCAGTTCAACCTAGGTCACGCTCTTTTCTCTGAGGTAAAGCCATCATAAGATCCGGGTTGTGCCAATCTCACAGAGCCCAAATTCTCTTTAAATGAAATGTATTATACAGTATAGGCATGTCCTGTAACATCTGAAGTTGGATCTGAGCTGAAAACACAGTGATATGACCTTGATATGACTCTGCAAAGTGTTTGCCCAGTTTCAGGGGTGTTTTTAGGAATAATGTGTGACACAATGTCACACTGATAACTAAACAAAGAACTTGACTTTGAGTGTGAATGTCAGCTCAAAATGAGACTGACTTCAGTTCAGTTCTCAGGGAAAAGATTGTGATGATCAGCTATGATCACTTTACAAACAGCATTTGCATGACAGGAGAGATCAAGAGATGATAGGTTCTTCCTGGCCACTTCCATTCCCTTTTGGAATAAAAAGTACACATAAATACAAATGACACATGAACCCTTGTTGTGCTCAACAGAAGGAAACAGCTGATTCGCCCAAAATGAAAGCTGTGAATAGGAATGAGTGGGATTCATGCCTGACAAAGCTGAGCAAAGTTACTTCAGGTAGTCCCACCCTTTTTCCTTCCTTCATCAGATGTGAACATGTTCAGGAGGTGCAGGATGTCCACCATTGCTCAAAGGCATCTTGAGTTTTGAGCAAATATGTGATAAGGCCACGCCAACTTGCACAAATCAATATGGCACCTCAGATTTTGGTTAATCTGTGGTAAATGCACACCAGCTCTATCCACTGGGTGTTCAGATACACATTTGTGGTGCTCCCTCTGGGCCGGGCGAAAAATGCTTTGGGATGCCCTAACCCAATTATAAGTATGGATATCTACCAGGATTTATGATGATCAGGGAAATGGTTAATGAATTAAAGCCAATATTTGCTAAGCCCTTTTTGATTGGTGGTGGCCATGTGTATTCAACCAATCTTGCTCCTTTATGATAGGACTGTATATTTCATTCCCCTCAAGGTTGTTTACCAAATTTGGTGAAACAAAAGTCAAAATTCGCTGTTTTTCACATTATATAAATTTGCAAAAAAGTCCAATATTGCAGACTTTTATGGTCCAAGAAGCTTGTTTGTAGAGTACAACTGTGCGAGGGCCATGGTCTTTCCAAAATTGCATTTTTGAGCCTTAATTACAGTGCCACTATGTGGCCGATTGGACTCATATTTCTTGGGAAGCACATGCTCATCATTTCCAGTTATTGGGCCAGGTTTAATGTTTCTAGCTTATTCAAGCTCAAAGAAATTTGACAAATAATAATAATAAAGTGAAGCAAAAAAACACAGGGTTGTAGCCCTCTGGGGTAGAACCCTATCAGAGAGCTGTGTTCTGACTTGGAGCACAAGAAAAACTAAAATGATGGGGACAAAGATGGAAAAAAACATTCCCACAAAGTAAAAACATTCTGCACAATTCATAAACATAAAATCATACAGGGACTTTAACACAAGTATGAACCAAGGATAACGAGTCAAGTCCATGCTTGACAAATGTGAGGTTTTACAATTTCTTATGACAATTAATTATTTTCCACAACATAAGTAATTCAGTTCATGTAGCCTAATACTGATACACACTCCCCTTCATGGAAAGCAGCAATTATAGCCCAACTATTGAGATTCTAGATAACTGGAGACAAAACATTTTTCTATACTCCACACTGATATAAAAACGAGTCATTGAAAGAAATGTAAATGGTGTAATGCTTTTTATCTGGAAAAACTGCAGCTCACACCACTGCCAAAAGACATTTCTTCTATGCACTTGTCACGTTGCTGCCAGTCTTCTGTCTGCAGTCCCAATCAATTCGTTTCACATGGTCTGGTGGTGACGGAAGGGTAGACTGCTCCTTTTCCTGGTAATGCTTAAATTGACACTGTTCAAGCACCCTACAGGACTGAATGTCTTTCCCAGTCCAAGCATACACCAATCAATTTTATTGACAGTTTTATTGGTTGTATCTCCTACTAGACAGAACAGGTGCCGAGGCAGGGAAGCTCAGTGTGAGTGGAGGCCAGAGGATGTGAAGGGGAAGCAGGACACGAGCAAAGAGGAGAGGAACAAAGTGCTGCTGCTGCACCAGGAGAAGCAGAGGTGGGAGGACCAGAAAGAGGCAAGAGATTAAGAGCAATGAAAACGTATTTCCCCAAATCTTTAGACACCTCATATGTAAGTTAAACAGACTACCCATTACTATAAACAAATGTACTGTATTAACTTATGCCTCAAGAGCCTTCTGGCAGCAGCAGGTACATAGAAACCTCCGTGCCAGGTGCATTTTGAGAGGAAAAGCAATTCCTGCATGCCACAACATTATGACGGCCTTTAAAAAGGCTTGTAAAGTTAAGTTTTTTAAACTGCTGTATCCATTGTCAAGAATGAACTATCACACTCAAGATCAATATGTTCAGTTTCTCATCACAATATTTGCCAGCTTGCAGTTCTCACCCCACATTACAATCTTATTACTGTTGTGCAGTAAGAAGATTCGTTCCAGTGCCTCAACTAAATCTGATACCAGGTGGGTGGTGTATATTTTTTTATCCATTAAAACAATAAAATAAAGGTGGTATTCTTTGATTCACAGACCAAAAATGGAGTGCAACCGACAAATGTTCAGTCTTGCATGCAAGTTATGGCATTACAGCAACTAATGTAACTGTATAACAGTGTTGAACAGTCAATTGCAACTTGTAAATTCAAAGCTTTAGCATTTTTGTGGCATAATTTAAAGCTAACAGGCGCTCAGTAGGTCTTGAGCAAGTATCCTTCAGCCTTCTTGACAACATTCGGTGAAGCCAAAACTGTTGGCCCACAACAGGAAACCTATAGCCTGTGCTATCAGGAGTGGCTTCCTTCACACACCATAATGCTCGAGTCATAATTTCGGGCAAGGTTTCGCCCATTTCCTGCTTCAAGAGGGAAACACTTGCCTATCCTTTTCCCCAGGAGAGCGCCCATCCCTGCGGCGCTGACGACACCCATTTCTGAGGAGAAGGAAGTTACCAGTGGACAAGGGGAGGCTGGAGCATGTTTTCTGATTGACCCACAGAGAGACACACTGACCTGGTCTGGCTGCACCTTAAATTGTTGACTAGAGCAGTTTTTGACAAAACAAAAAAGAAAACTGTTTTGGGTGTTCAGTCTAACTATTTTAATGTTGATCTTATTTTTAATAGTACACAAGGTGGATGTGCCTTCTGTTTGCCAGGCAGTTTAACACATTAGGTTTTCAGGTGCATTGTAGGAATCTGAGAAGAGTAAATTGATCCTGTGTGCATTATTTATATGTTTCGCTGATCAAATGACAGTGCTGCTGCTCTGACACAGAGAAGGTTACAAACCCTTAAACAAAGGACAGACTGTGATGTGACACCCCTGTTCTCATATTTCACATTTTAGATGAAAATAAATAAACTAATAAGACTTGTGAGTCAGCAAATTACCTGTGGCCACAAGGAGAAAAACATTTTCTCAAACTTGTCTGTGCAACATCGTATTTGATTTTCAGTGTTTTTGTGATCCTCAATGAATCTAAAAGCAAGCTCTCAAATTTTATGTATTTCACATTCACATTTACACCTTTAATTTACACATAAGTCTCCCCCAACACAATCACCCCTCCCCAACAAAGGTAAGGTCTCTAAAATGTTTTATGTACTTGCAGATATGTAGACATGTCCCACACCATCGTTACAGATTAGTTTACTGATTAATAATAAAGTCATAAAATTAATTTCATCTTCATAATTAAGCTGTTCAGTTGTGATGATGTACCTTTGATGATGGGTGTGGTATAACAATGGACAGTGTTTGCAAGGAAAAGAGAGAGCTGGGCAGTGGGGCTGTAAACACTAATCCACTAACAGCCAACTGAATCTGCTCAACCATTCCTCCCCCCACCAGCCTGTTATCCAACTACAATGAGGTCAAGTTGTCAAGTAGTCACTTCTCAGAGACTGTGGTAAGAACAGTTTACATGAATACTGCCACAGTCTTCTCACCTGGACAGACTGGTGTCAAAGGTTACCCTGATGAGTTATTACAAAAGCCAGTTTAACAGTGACTCAGAAATTTCACATATACATTTCAGCAATTTCTACCACAATGCCCAAAACACAACACTATGAACACAGCAACACACACCCATAATACATAAATGATGTACCTCATTGATAGAGGATAGAGTTACCTGTACTGATGTGTGTGTGTGTGTGTGTGTGGTGTGTTTGCTTGCTTATCTAGCTTATCTTATCTTATCTCGCTCTGTTGTTTAGACACTCTTTGTTTTGACACTCTTTTATTTGCTTATTAATCAAAGGTGTCACAGAATTATCATTTTGTGTATGATTAGATGTCATTTCAATCATTTTTAACAAGGTAATTTTTTGTGGAAAAACCATATCGACACATATTATTTTTCAAAGCACATGAATTTTACACATCTTAAAACCAGCCTGGACAGGGTGCTTAGCATATTATTAATGTAAAGAGCAGTGATGAACAATTAAAAACATGATATCACAGTTGAACATCATTCCCATATTGCACTCAGTGGAAACATTCAGACAGCACCTCCCAGCAGGTCTTGTTGTGAACAATGATGGGAGGTGATGCGTTGATGTTATTGCAGGTGATGGAACTAAACAGTTCTTCAGCCTTGACATCTGGTCTATTGAACTGAAAACTCCCTCTGGTCACATTTAGCTGCAGAATGTGGAAACTTGGCTGTTGCTCAAATCCATTTTTAATTCTACGCCCAGCCCTTCTTTGGCTCCTGAAAAAGTACAAGTCTGACCTTTGACCTTAGCTTTCACACCCACACTCTGCCCTCTGAGCCACAAGATCTTTTTTGGGATTTAAAGTAGTTGGAGAGCTTCCTCCTGGTCAGCAGACACTATACACATTGTTAACACAAACCCACTCCCCACTCACAATACACACTTCATATCCTGTCTCTACCCCACCCTGTTTGCTATTGTGCTCACACACAAACACAAACATTACACTGGGCTGTGTCTCAGTCCACCTCTGCTGTCACTGTTTTAACTTTATCAGAAATCACCTCATCCCTCCATACTGTGGGAAAGTATGTGCAAGAAAAAAGTGTGTGATTTCCCTCTGATGTGAGCACAGTTCACATATCCTGTTCCTACTGGGAGAGGCAGAGGGTTATTTTTTATCCTCACTTCCTCTTGTCCAACAGCCAGGTGGAGGATGGGTGACATCACAGCCATTAGAGTGTGGAAATAAGATAGCAGAGCTTGATGAAAGTCTGCAGCTCTTATTGCTTTTCTGTCTTGCTGCTTTAGTAACTTTACCAAGAGACAAAGAGTCTAGAGCTATGTCTATGTAAGGCCTTACTTATCCACACTAGTATTTAAATGCTAATATCAGCACACTAGAATGTTAGTAATGACAATGTTAGCATGCTAACATTTACTAATTAGCATTCAACACAAAGTACAGCTGAGGCTGATGGAAATGTCAGTTTTACAGGTATTTAGTAATAAACCTAATACCTGTCCAAAGTATTGGACAAATTGAAATTTAGCCCCCCTGATGGCGCTGGATCAAATGTCAGGGCATCACCAAACTTGTAACAGAAAGGTAGTACATTATCAGAGAAGTTAATATCAGCAGCCTCATGTTTGTTTGAATATTGTTACCACCAGAGTTTTTCCTCACAGTATTATCTTAACATCTTATAGAGCATTGTATAATATCTTTACAATAATCTTATACAAGATAACATACAGATGGAATTAATAACATTAAGAATAGCTGCATTCCACTGTTAATGTCCAAGGTGAGCTGCTTATTGCACAGGCTTGCTCACTGACATGGCTTACTAAGACACTGGAGCCATCATCATCATCATCGTTACTTACACCTGTGCTTTTCCTCCTTTGACAAGTCAAAAGGGCCGACCAAGACAACAACAGACCACAGACAGTAAGAGTTGGCAAAAACTCCTCACAGACCACCATCATGAACACTAGGGTCCCCCAGGGATGTGTGTTGAGTCCTCTGCTGTTCACCCTGATGACCCATGACTGTTGTGCTAGACACAACTCCAACTACATTATCAAGTTTGCTGATGACACAACGGTAGTGGGCCTCATCAGCAACGATGATGACTCAGCTTACAGAGAAGAGGTACACCAACAATCTACACCTCAATGTCAACAAAACAAAGGAAATAACTGTGGACTTCAGGAAAAATCACAAGCCAAACACACCTCTCACCATCAATGGCAGTGCTGTGGAATCAGTGAAAAGCACCAAGTTCCTGGGGGTGCACATCACTGATGACCTGACATGGACAACCAACACCACCTCCCTTGTCAAGAAAGCACAGCAACGCCTCAACTTCCGCAGGATGAGGAGAGCCAGTCTCCCCCCTTGAGCACTCACCACCTTCTACAGGGGTGCCATTGAGAGCATCCTCACCAGCAGTCTCTCAGTCTGGTATGGCCATTGCCCTGTTGCTGACAAGAAAGCTCTACAGAGGGTGGTGAGAACAGCAGAGAAGATCACAAGATCAGCCCAACCATCCATCCAGGACCTGTACCCATCCCGCTGCCACAGAAGAGCCATCAACATCATCAAAGACCCTACCCACCCTTCACACAAACTGTTTAACCTCCTACCATCTGGCAAGCGCTACAGCAGTATGCGCTGCAGGACCACCAGACTCAGCAACAGCTTTTTCCCACAAGCCACCAGACTGCTAAACTCACTCCTGAAAACAAGAGCACACCCCCCCCCCCCCACCCCCCACCCCCACCCCCTCCCTCACCCCACCCACACACACACACACACACACACACAAAAGACCAAACTATGATTCTTTTTTGCACAAAAACACAAGTTTACAAAAGGTATTCATTTCCATGCTGCTACTCTGCACTTTTGCCATATTGCACCTGTATTGTACTATTGCACTCCAGTAACATACCTCAACTGATTACATTCTGGAATACTGTGTTAGTCTAGGAACTGTATGCTCACTGTTGTCTATATGTTGTGTTGATTGTTGATCTGTTACTGATATTTATTTGCACTTTATGTCCAGTGACGTCTAATGTTCAGTTTATACTAGTTGTGTGTCAGTGACGTCTCATGTTCAGTTTATTCTTAGTTGTGTGTCAAATTTAGTTTATGATACTGCACATTTGGAATTTGGGGAAACGCAATTTCAGTCCTCTGTGTAATGTACTGTTGCATGGTTTGATTGACAATAAAGTTCACTTTGAGTTTGACTTTGACTTTGACTACATTTACAGAGATGAACTGTCTGCCATTGAATGTGTCTTTACATTATGACCACATCCTAAGTAATGTGTCATTTCTACTAACTTACAGTACTGCACTGATGTCAAAGTTACCTGAAGATTTGAATAGACTGATGGCTTATGATCAAAATATTATTAAATTGTTTGAATTAAAATAAATAAATACATTAATTTATTTAAAAGTCACGTGAAGAATTAAACAGCTCAAAGTGAATTTAACTTGAAGCTAAACTGTCTCAGCAGATAGGGCCTCTGAACATGAATGACAGTCCTTTTTTTTCATTTTTTGTTTTAACCTGTCAAAGTATTTTTAGGGATACACACATCAATAATATTATCAAAATTATGATATTCATGACTTTTCAACATCAATGATAAGAGATTGGCCCAAGAAATACATCTCACATGGATTTCCTTTAAGATACTGTTAAGTTATTCAAATATTATAATTTACCTCAGAGTCAGTTATGTGATCTTTTTACGTGACAGTTGATCCTTGCAGAAATAGATTAAGATTAAGATTAAGATTCAGATTGCAATACAGGCTAATTGTCTGCCTGCTGAGCATTTGTTACCGGCGCCAGAGCTAGGGGTCTCTGGTCCGGCAGCATGAGCTACTCAGGCAGCGGGCACTGAGCGGCTATGGTGTAACTGTGGATCCAAACACACGATATGAGAGCTGTTAGCTCATGCTACTGCTGCTCAGCAGGTTTATTCTCTGCACATGCTCCAAATGTTCACATTTGATATACACAACATGGCAAATGCCATACCAATTACTCTCAGAATAGTATTAATAAACAATAACTAGTATCCAGCAACATTTATGGTCGGAACTACTCACACACACGTACACACTCACTCTTGTTTAACCGACCTTTTGCGGACGGGAACGCCCGATAATAAACCACGACGATAAAGTACATATTTCAACATTCTACCATGCTTAGCTTCACTTCATGGCTTCGCCGTATGTTGTTACATAGTTTAACTAAACAAAACTGTACAAATAATACATTTTACTTGTGGATCCAAACACACAACACGAGAGCTGTTAGCTCATGCTACTGCTGCTCAGCAGGTTTATTCTCTGTACGCGCGCAGAGCAAAGCAGAGCAGAGACTATTTGCTTGGACCCACTGGTATTAGAGCACCCTCTACCGGTGTAAAGTGGTAATGCTTTCTGCAAAGGTTCAAATAAAGGTCCAAATATTAAAATGAAAAAGAGGGGGTGTCTGTTAATATAATAAACTATATGTGGCTATTTCAGACCCACTACACATTGCTACCTGCCGCACCTCCACCGGTGCCTTAGGGTGCCCTTCCGGCATGTTTTCCCACTCCTGGAAGGTCCAGTCAACACCCATTGTGCAGCACAGATGGGTCATCATCTGAGGACCACTAGTCATTGATGTTTCACTCCTTTAACACCAGTACATCTCCTGGTGGTGGAGCAATGGCAGGGATTTGACCCTGCCACCCACTGCTAACACCCAAGGCATTGCCTGGCATCCAACTTGCCTGGTTCCTCCCCAACCATAGCCAGAAGCTGCCTCTTCTGCCAACTCCCTCATCACTCTGTGTATATCTGCTCCAGTGACTCCGGTCTCGTGCAGCAGGCCCAGGGTTGAGAAATCAATAAAACTGAGGCATCCCACCTCCACAAGGCATACGACTGCCTTCCAGCTGTCCTCCCTGCACTCAGCTACCAGGTCGGAATACTTCACCCTCTTTCTCTTGTACGTGCCCTCTCTCCCATGGGACTGTCAGCTCCACTAGGAGAACAGTTCTTGCCATCTTAGACCAGATTAAAATGTCAGGCCTAAGTGATGTTGTGACAATCTCTGAAGGAAACTGGAGTTGTCTCCCGAGATCTGCTCTCATGGACCACTCCTGACCTGGTTCCAGGAGTCTTGCTGCATCTCTTGAGAAGGAGGCATGGATGTTTTCACCTGGCCTGGCGAATTGGATGGGTCATTTAGGTGGAGTGGGAGGCCAGCTGTTTACGTCCCATCCATTTTGCTAACCTCTGAGGAGGAGACTTCACACAGCTTCAATGGCCACATCACCCTTTGATACAGTGTTAACTGCTAGCATCACACCTTGTACTTGCCAGGGAGTTGGCACCGATAAATTTTGGCTAAGCTGTCTGAAAGCTGTTTCCTGACTGCCTTGCCCACTTGCCTGTCTGAAAGCTCTGCTGTATAGGCTTGCCTGAGGCTGTTTACCTTGGGACAGCTTCTCCTGCTGCAGCAAAGATGGTGTGATCATGTCTAACCCCTCTCCTGAGAGACAGACTTTGTGACTTGGAGGGCTTGATTTTCATCCTTGCCCACATCACCAACTCATCGATCTGTTTCAGCAGCCTCACTGTACATGGTGCTGTCCAGAGTATGACAGTGATGTCATAAAGCCTCTCAAATGTGGAAGTCTTTGCCCTGATGGCCATCTATCTTGCTCCTATCTGGATGATTTCAAACGCAGCCATGAACAGGACGAGTGAGATGGAGCAGCCCCCTACTTCTAGCTGTTGCCAGCCTGTTGAGAAATCCTGGTGGGCACAGAACAGCTGGAGGTCGCTGAAGTATTTGCCCTGAATTTCTTCTACATCCCCGGCGGCATCAATAACCTGCCAAAGCTGATCAGCTGATGGGGGACTGAACCATATGCATTGGCCAGTTCTGGCCAATCAATATGCAGGATATTTTTCTTTCTTTTGACCCTCTGGATTTGCTCCCAAATCATCGCTGTAACCATTTGTTGTGTGGTAGGACATTCTCTTCACCAGGATGGAGAAGAAGATCTTGCCCTTGATGTTGTTGTGCACAGGTAGGGACAATTTGGTTATTGGCGTATAATATTAATGATTATCAGGGATAATCACCAGTATATATATATAAATGTTTACTAAAAGTAGTAACCTTGGAGCACCACCCTGTCACCAGGGACCAATGACCAAATTGATGCTCAAAATGCAGTCTCAGAAGGTTAATTGAAGGGTAATTTCGAGCACTGACTGTCCTGAATCCAGCTGTTATCACAAATATACTCACAATAATCACAGACAACGATGAGTTAAATTATAACAAGATTTATTAATGAGAGTAATAATTCAAAATAACATTACTTGATATTAAACTCAACTATAACTAAAACAAACATTGGTTACTAACTCGATGATCACAGGCAAAACACACATGTAACAATGATGGTGATGCAGTCACGTGAGTGACGTGTCAGTAGGAGCCAAGATGGCGGCAGTGTGACGTGAGTGACGTACTTGCTAGAGCCAAGATGGCGGCCAGCTGGCTGCGGAGTGTGAATGACATGAACAACAAAAACAAAGGGAGGGACCCTTGAGCTTTATGTGTTATCACACGATAACACTCTAGGGCAGCCTGAATGTGAGTGAGATGTGTAGGTAGATGAGGTGTGTGACTGGGAGAAAAGAGGGAGAATAAAGGTGAAGAGAGGAAAGAGTCCACAAGAGATCGTCACCACAGTTGATAATCACCACAATATCACCACACAATATCGGAGCCAGCGAACCGGAGTTCGTCTAGTCGGATATTGGTCCTTTAACTCGTGATATTTGGCTTATTAAGCTGATCACAATGAACGATCTGAAACAACAAGATATGCAGCACTTACAAGTCAGATTACAAATATAATACATGCTATACTAATTGTGTCTCTGCTCAGACATAAGCCTCTTGCTTTCAGTTGCTCCGATCCTTCGGAATTAGAAAAAGAAAGTCTGCTCTGATTCTCCACAGCTCGGTCCTTGGCTGGGAGCTTGGCGGTTCATTTCTCACTCTCCTGGCGATGACGATGTGATGAGTTCCTTGGCGGCAGCAGGAAGATCACAGATGAGGGACGGTGTACTTTGTTTTGTCTTTAACAAAGTCGGCGCGCTCGTCCTCACAGGGCGTAAGATCAGCTGATTGCACAGCGATCTACGTCAGCAGTCTATGCGGTCGGCCCGCAAGTTGAAGACTATGTCCTAGGCTTTAAGAAGTTGTGGAAAAGCTCCCTTTCAGCAGCCGAGTCGTGGAGAGAGCTGGGAGTAGCTCTCTACTGTAACTGGTGCAAGGGAAAAAAGCAACGGAGGAGGGTCGTGCTGCTGTTTTTATTACCTGAGTGACGTCGCCGGGGATCCCTGCTGAGAGTGCTTGGCCTCGGCCAATGCCGGTGCTGAGTTTACATTCAACCTCCGATTCAGACCTAGGTGTGAATTGTGGGGGGGTCGTGGCGCCGTTGTTCAAACGGTCAAGCAACTCTGGCTCAGGCTTTTGGAGGGACATGTAGGCCTCTCCATTGTTCTTTTCAGAACCCATGGATTGAGATCCCAACCACACTGAGCAGGGAAATACTCCTAAACTGATTGATGTTCTGGCAGTTTTGCTATTTCGGTATAAACACTGCCATTCCTCTCTGTCACTCAGTGGGAATGACTTGCTTCTTCAATACCACTCTTATTAAGGTCCACAGGATTTTCAGGACACCAGAGCAGTTCTTGTAAACCCTATAGGGTATCCCACTGGGGCCTGGTGCTGATACTGCTCTTGCTTTCCTGACAACTCCAACTACCTCGCTCAGATACAGGAGAGCAATGTTGAAAGGGAAGACTTGTGGGGCTGGGTGGGGCACATAGCCTGGAGGTCCTTATGGTGTTGTTATTGCTGGGTCAGTGTATTGCTCTCTGATGTGTTGTTCAAGCAATCATGTGCCTTCTGGTGATCTCTCCAAATCTCTTTCTCTTTGTACAGGATATCTCCGAATTGGTTTACCTTGGATTCCACTGCACCTCGTAGTGAGTGTTTCGCCTTAGGCCACTTGATTGCGTCTCTCCTCCCTGGCTCTCTTCTTTCTGCTCTCTGACTTTGCTGCTTTCCATTGGGGTTTATAAATGCTATAGGTGCAGTTTTTGAGGTGACTACTTAAGAGGGGCCACCCTCCACTGTTTCCACCCCTCCCTCCGCCGACTTCCTGCCTTCAGCAACCTTGGATCCTTCAGCACTGTGGTTTGTGACCTGGCTTTGGGTTCCATTTGTCTGACCTACTTTTGCAATGCAATTTTGCTGCTGGCCTTCCACTTCACACTTCCTTCTACCTTGGTGGATGCATAGGCCTCTGAAAGTAGTCACCTTTCCCCACCCAAACATCCTGAGGGTCTTCAAGTTGTTATCCTATTAAATATGCTATTCAGATTAAGATAGCCTTTATCAGTCCCACAGTAGGGAAATTTGCACTATTACAGCAGCAGAGTGGACAGTACAAGAGAAAAGAACTGCAAATGTCAGTAACAATACTTATATGAACTTTCCAGTCAAACTCAAACAGACTCAAACATTCACTGGATACTGTCCTGTTTCATGAGTCTGAAAGGAAAAAGCTGGCTGGGATTTATACAAGACCACAATGAGTGTGAAATTAAATCCACTAATGATGACGTGTCCTTTTGTCAGTACAGGTTCTGCTCTGTAGGGTGGAAGAGCGAGCTCATATTAAGAGAGTGTATTTCCCTAATTTTGACAGCAGAGGGAGCTCAAGGCACAGTGAGCACAAAATAAACTACAACTACAACTCAACAAGAGATTTGCACAAAATCACAAATTGTAGCACTGGATTGTTGCTTTGCATTATTATAAATGTCAGTAATAGTTTTAATAAGGCTTTGTTTGCCATTTTCACTTAGGCTTTCTTTTATGCCCCATTTTCATGCCCCTGTTCACACACAGGCTTAAGGGTTGACTACTGATAGAAACACCTCAAAAATAAACTAGACTGTTGTGCACTGTTGAGCAAAATAAGAATATAATCAGAACTTAACACAAATGTGATTGGGAGTTTCAAGTGAGTTTTCATGAGAAACAAGAGAACAAGATATTTGGCTTCTTCCCTTCTTCAGGTATTTTTGTGATATTTTGCATGGCTGTTCATAAGGAGTTGTGGTATACATACCTCATAGAATTCCTGTGTCAGATGATACACTGGTTTTTTCTGCTGAGTTTTGGTGGTTGTTGATCAGAGAGGAAATTCACGAAATTTGAAAGATCTGGTTACCGAATGCACTTTCTGTCAAAGCAGTGAAAAGTTGTGAACACCAATCCAGCTTTGCAAAGGTGAACTCACTATTGAAAAGATAATGTAACCAATTGTAAAACTATAACAGAACACATCTCCTGCAGTAGTTGTCCAGTGTTGCTAACATCTCATACTTAGTTCACAGAAATTGTTACATATTGTACATGAGCACCTTTAAGTATCGTTATACCGTTTTAGAAACTCTAGCTCCTCATTGCTGGTCAGCCCCTACACTGAAGGAGACCTCTATAGGAGTTCATTGCTTTAATTAAACCCCCCAACCGCAGTGACACAAGTGAGCCACTAGAGGGAGGCACAATAGAATACATTGTAAACTCTTCATAGAGATTATATCTGTCTCATTAATTCAAATGATAAAAATATTTGTACAGAAAATGTAATTACTGATGTGTTTGTTTGGATGTAAGCGGCCCTCAGCCACTGAGCAGCTGCACAGGTATGGCTGAGTGAGCTGTCCCAGATGACAACTGCCAGGTGTCAATGCCAGGCATGATGTTGCTTTCCCTCAAACAATGTGAATCACTGCAGCACAGTTTGTAATATTAATGTTTTTGATGTTTTCAAGTATCTCACATGTCAGGATTTTTATCCAGGGTTCTCTGGGGGCTCTTAGGCAGTAGTTCTATGGAACCATTTAAAAAAAAACAACTAAAAACCTCTAATTATTAAGTATCTAAATTAGAACCAACCAAATTAGAACCTCTTTTGTCCCAGTGTACTACAAGTGTTTTTCACAATAAATCTTCTACCAGGAGATTCTAAAATTAGACAAATGCACAAAATAATTTAAGAGTTGCTGCTAACAGCACCCTTTTTATGGCATTTAATTAATCTCAAAACTCAAGCATGTACACTATGCAAAAACCATGCATGTACATGTGACATGAGTGCATGGAACAACGATAAGCCATCAATCACCATGAGGAAAAAGGCTGGCTCCAAAAGCAAGTCAAGCCTCCATAGGTCAGTCCTCATAGACTCCCATGTTAAAATGCCATTTACAGCCATAAACTGTATATACAAATGGACATTAGACTCCAGATGTGGAAAGTGAGGCCAATACGCAAGTGCCTTCAACCTGCATTCTATCTAAGGACCATCAGGAGGCGACTCTGGTGGCAAAAAGAAGCCCAACTGTCTATGGAAAAATATTTCTACTTCTCATTTGATTTATTACCTCAGTAAACGTTGTGCTAAAGTTAATTTTCTCAATCACTAGTTTCAAGTCTTGAAAGTCTGAATTAGGGAGGGGCTACCGTGTGACTGACAGTCTGTAACACACACAGACAGTGACCTGCCTGACAATCAGGGTAGAGCACAGAGCAGGTCCAATCCACCCCTCATTCCTTCTCAGCTCCACTTTCTCATCCAAATATGGTTTCTTCTGGTTTCAAAAAACCAAGATGGCAATGGACAAATCGGAAACTCGAGACTTCAAAACAGCACTTTACAAGCCAGTGGGTGACGTCACAGTGGTTTGCCATTTGTTTACAGCAGAAAAATGTTTATAGCCTGGTACAAAAAACAGTTTTGGCCTTTATAGCTAATTTTCCCCCAGCATGGGAATGAATTTATATAACTCGTCAGTTTAAATTTTATTAAGAATAAAAGTTATGCATATTTGAGGGCGTGGCTGCTTTGAGTGACAGCTTGCTAACTTTTTTCAATTGGCTATACTCGATGTGACCCATAGACTGTAGGTGTGACCTCAGCTAATTCGTGTCACTGAACGTGACCTCTCGTCTGGGTCTGGTGTTTGTGCTTTTTGGAGAACTTGTCATGACTTAGTGTGCAGTTAATTGACTAACTGAACATGAGGAAATCTGTGCTCCTGTTTTGAGGTAAGTGAAATTCTAGTATTTTAATTATATGTTAACACCAATTAGTTGTCCTGGCAATCATTGTCCTGCCTCACCATACTTGGCTGTTAAATGAGCTCATTAAATAGCTAGTTAGCCAGAAAATGAATGAGCCTTGAGTTAGCCTCTGACATACCTTTGCCCAGCTGTGCTAACGATGCTATTCTAGGCACAGTTAGCCTGTTAAACCAGCATGCACCTAAGACTCCCCCAACCATAAACCTTAACCTTCTGAATTACTTGTGTTACAAAGTATATTGATTAACCTTGCTTAAAATCCATTTAATTGACATTGTTGTTTGTATGTATGTGTACACTCTGTTGTCACTTCATTAGGAACCCCTAGCTAAAAGTAAAGTCTAACACAACATAATGTTTAGTTTTTGTTGAAACTGTGTTTGCTTCAACTGTATTATTTTAGGGGCTGCAATTGCTGCTGATGTTGAACTGTACATTACAAAGAAGTGTGTTTGTTGTTTGGCCTCCCCTCATTGATTTGAATGTGGTGGACAAAATAATAGAAACACAATATAATATAGTGTAATACAGTAAGTAGTATATAGTAATATAGTGCAACACCATATAATCAAATTGAGCATATATTTTCATAAAACAATAAGATATCAGCAATTCAACATTTGATATGATGTATTTGTTCTATTTTAATTAAATATGGGTTTACATGATTTGCAAATAATTGCATTCTACTTTTATTTACATTTTACACAGTGCCCCAACTTTTTTGGAAACAGGGTTGTATTTAAATCGGTTCAGAAATGTAAATGTGATATTGTTTTTATCCAGAAAAACCACAGCTCCCCTATTTACTCGTGTTTGTTTACAGGCCAGTTTTGCCTGGTCCAATATGGCAGCAACATTGCGTATGATCCAGTGGCCAATGTAGCATCAACATATATATGTCTCTGCCAGGGACTGTGGGTATTGACAGTGACCAAAGACATCAGCCACTGTCTCCGCCTTCAAAGTCTCAAAAGTCAACTTTATGAGTGAGTGAGTGTTGAGTTGTGTGACTGCAGTTGTGCAGGCAGAACAGAAATGCTCCCTCGTGAGGATGGTTTTCCATTCCTGGATACTGCTCTGTGTGCTCTTGTCATGTACACGCACATAGTTTTTATGTGTCCAACTTTTGAGACTGAATAAATGCTATATTTTTGTTAAGAATGTTGGTTTTCTCAGAGTTTGAAAATAGTCCACATTTAATGTTCCTCCATATCCCATCCACATACCAAACCCCATAAAGGCTTCACGTCCCACCAGAGCCTGTCTGAAACAAACTGAGTGGTTCTCTCTGTCTATGGCCTCCACCAAAACCAACCCAGATTTGTATATTTACTGTCCAGTGCTGCAGTTCAAACAAAACTGACTCAAGCCGAAAACTAGATTCATACAGATGTGTTCACCCTGAGGTGTGTGTTTATGTGTAAACTGGAGTGGATCACAGAGAATCTATTCATGCAGCATACAGTATGTACCCACACACACTGTGGGCATACACTCACTGAGCTTTGTAAAAGACTAAAACCAGTGTGTGATGTAAAGTAGGTGTGAGGTCAGGCACAGCAAACTGTAGTGTGTTTTCCTCTCTGGAGCTGGCTCACAGGAAAGGGGCAGTGATTTTGGGGAGCCATGCCTTACTGAGACATAGTGTTATGTTCTCCAGACAGGGGGAGGAAAAGGAGGGAGGAGGAGGATGGAGACGGAGAGGAGGTACAGGCACATTACCCCAGATGAATCACTCAGAGTAAGGAATCATTGCTCTAAGCGCTAGTTTTTGACCTGATGTTCTGTCTGGACTTCTGCCTGCCTGTCTGTCTGGAGTGAATCCATCCTTTGGATCCCCTGTTTGCACTTTTGGTAGAGGCTGTGGGATACTGGCCGAAAGGCAGCATGATTGACCACGGTAAGTAGGAATTCCACTACCATGCCAAAGGGTTTTTAACAGGGATGTTTTTTATTGCAAGTCCATAGTTATCTGAACCATATGTCTCTCAGACTGGAATCCAACTTGTCATGTATGATTCTAAAGTAAGAGAAAAAGTGTTGTTTCTGAGGTCTGGCAAAGTGAGAATACACCTAACAGTGAATTACACAATATTCTGTATGTCCATTCTAAGGTGACCTTTAGAGCACAAATAGCCCTGTGAGGCCAGAACAGGATGGGCATGGTTCCTCTCCACTCTTCCCACAGCCAAACCTAAAGCCATACACAGCACACAGTTGTCATTCCACACTGACACAACAGAGGCCTGACCAGTGGAACTTCACTTGAGAGTGTGAGATCATTTGCATAACAAGAATTCAAGGTCAGTCATGTCCCCTTCATGGCCAAGCCCAAAAATAATCTCTGTAATTGCACACATAGTCAAAGTGGCAAATTGCTCATCTGCAGTGTGACTGAGAGGTTTTCCTTCCAGGTGGTTCTCTTGGCCGTCATCTGTAGGTACTGCTCCATCTCATGCTGGAAAAATCCCCAGAGAAAATTGCTAACAACACACACATTGTTCAGCTGCATAGTAACCCCGCCCTCTGCTTTCTCTTAATCAGGTTCTGTTAGGGTGGTGTTCCTGCCTTGCTAATGCTACAGGCAAAAAGCACGGTTTCTCTGAGGACATGTACCTACACATTCACACACACACACACACACACACACACACACACACACACACACACACACACACACACACACACACACATATGCACACAAACACACACGTATATATGCAAAAGTGTATACAAAATGGTCATTCAGTTTCTGCCCTAAACACACATTTCCTCCATATAACATTACACACACTATGTTCTCTTCTCCTCCCCCAACTTTTCCTTTTCCTCCAAGTCTCCATGTCTTCATACTAAACAGTGTTACTGCTGTGTACCATTACATCAATAGAGCAGTGTGTGTCAGAGCAAAGTTGGACTCACTCTGTACCTCTGCTGACATCACAGGAGGCAGTCAGCATCTACAAGGCTCTGAAACAAGTGCTTTTTATGAATTTAGGCTTTAAATACACATAGTAACCAACACCCATAAAGTTCCTGCAGTTTATTATGGACAACTACTAAATGGTGAAGAAGATTAATGAGCTGCTTTTAAATTGCTCAGTGCTTTTAAATTGATATTATGTATTTATTAATGATGAATGGTCACATGGATGTCCTGAAACAGTGGTGTAAAAATATAACAGTGGTACTATTCAAGTAAAGAGAAACAAGACAAACAAAGAGGACTTATTGCAAGAAAAGTAAATCAAAAATGTAGCCCACTGAAGAATAGCTCAGTAAATGTACCTCCCAAACTACAATTTAATTATAGCAGTGTTTAAGTTCTGCTAGATGGCAGCACAAATTTGGAAATAAAATTTGTGCTAGACATACAGAGCACAACCACAGGTCCAGATTTTTTCTCCAAATTCAAGGATTAGAAATGAGAGCAGACATGGTTACTGTAGTGCTGCAGGTCTGACTGGCTTTTATCTACTTGCACATTTGCATTTATATTCACATATTCTCATATGTCTGAATGATTGGTTTAGAGACAGTAACTAAGATTGATTTCCATTCTACTACTGTAAATGTTCCCACTGTGCTGGCATACATCCAGCTGGACAGCATATTAGTCTATGAAAGAAGAGAGAGGGAAATGGAGACTACAGAGCTTACAGGCCACCAGCATAGAGTTTCATGTCTCTGTTTCCTGTCTATCTGGCCAGGAAAACAGCAGACTAATGCTTTATAATTACTAACACACTTCCAGGATCAGACCCACTGATTCACCAGTAAGGCAAGTCTTTCTTCCACACTCATTCCTTTGAACCTAGGGCTTATTACTGATTGATGTATTTATTTGGATATTCAGATGTCTGTTCACCCATTTTAATTTCATTTATTGTAATTTTTGTGTCATTTTAATTAAATTTTCTTAGTAGTTGAGTTCAGTGACCACCATTCAATAGATGGTGCAAATGCCCCACTCCAAGCCAAATTCAAAAGAGGACACATTTCCAGCTTAATTCAGTGTGGGCAAACTTTCATCCATCTATCTGTTCTCTGCTGCTTATCTGGAATCATGTTGCAGTGGCAGCAGATTAAGTAAGGTAGTTAAGCCCCCCCCACACACACACAATGTTCTGGCACACTGCTGACATTGCACCAATCAGACTATCATTCTCGCACTCCATTTTAACCTCACTCATGGCCAAGTCCCTGAAACTTAAACTTAAACGTCTTCACTTGAGGCAGCAAGTCATTCACAACCCAAAGGGAGCAGAGAACCATGGCCATGGCCATGACTTGGAGGTACTGACTCTTATCCTAGCTTCTTCCCACTTACCTGCAAACCATCTCAGTGAATGCTGGAGGTGATTAAGTCAACAGTTCTACAATTCTGAGGTTATCAAACTAAACACACTTCTCTCCCATGGCTGCATCTTAAGATCCTGTCCAAGAAAATCATAAACAGCACCTCTTGTCACTGACCTGTTTGACCTACCAACTGGAAACATTCTGGACTTCCTGCAGAAAACACAATTAGAACTCTCACTCTAGTTATATGGACTGGATGGCCTGTTGTAAAGGCCCAGGTACCATATACTCCTATGTTACCCCTACAAGACCCCCTAGATGGACCATCGCCCCAAGAATTCATTTGGTCATTTGGTCACCTGTGATTACAACTCTGGAAAAGGTGAGATTACGGCCCCTCTCTAGGAGTTTGGTTCCAGTGCTAGTGCTGTGTGTGGAGGTGAGTTTAATTATATCTAGTGGGTATCACTCCATCTCTGGCATCAACTCCAGCTCCTTCCCCACCAGAGGGGTCGCATTCCATGTCCTTAAGACCAGTCTACAAAGTCAGAGATCAGCACATCCAGTGTTCCCCTTGCATCCCACCCAGCTTGCATTGCTGATTCCTGTCCTCGCAGGTGGTGGCCCCGTGTATGTTTTTAGGGACATGCCCAACTAGGCTGTCTAGCCATCGGATACTCATGAATCCCCTCCCAGATCTGGCTCTATGAGGGAGCCCCAGTGTAAGCAAAATTATATTATTTAATATCTGTTTTTTTTTTTTTTGGGCTTTTTATGCCTTTATTATAGCTTAGTGGAGACTGACAGGAAAGGGGGTAGCGAGAGGGGAATTACATGCAGGAAAGAGTCGGACCGGTCGGGAGTCGAACTGGTGACTGCCCTGCTAAGAGTGTCTTGCGCTCAACATGGTACACGCCCTAACCACTAGACTACCAGGCCGCCCCATTATTTAAAATCTTAAATGAGCAGATGAATTAGTTTTTACTTTTCAGGATTGTGATATTAATTAAGATGAAGTATACAGTATCAAATTAACTGCATAATGAGCATATTTTGTGTGGTATATTTAAGCAGCACCCTAAAACTAATAAAGCACAGTGATTCATGACTGATTGACTTAGTAGCCAGGCAAGACCTCTCACATGGGAGGCTGTCTCTGCTTATGTTTTGTTCACTAACTTATCGTATGAGAGGCAGGGAGTTTTAGCTGATCTATTCCATGCTTTTAAGAATAAATTATTAAATTACATCCAACACTTGTGTCATAAAATGACAGGAACACATTGTGAAGAGGCAAACCTGGAAACTAGAAAACGTTTTTGGCTCAAGCATCAGCCAAGTGACTGAACACCATCTTTGAATCCAGTATCCAGTTGTTATAATACATCCATGGATTGATGCCACTTTTTATATACACTGTTGCATATTTGTATTGTTGTAACTATCACAGAAGAAGTAAGGTTTAATTCTTGAGCAGAAAAGCAGGATACGGCAACCAAGTCGAGACAATATTTTATTATGTGTATGAAAACAGGAATCAGCATTGATTTTGTTTTACATTTTCAGTTTTAAATAAACTTTAAGTTCAAGGTTTGTTTAGCTTTGTAGAGTAGTGGTTCTCAAAGTGGGCTCTGGGGACCCCCAGGGGTCTTTGAGGGGGTTCCCGGGGGAATAACTTATTTTTACTATTAATTCATCCACAAGTAACACAAAGACAGAATTTATGAGTATTTTGGTAATTAGTTTCAAACGCTTTCTGTAATGAAACATCTAAAAGCAAAAATATTATCATATGGGGTCCCTGGGACAAAATCTTATCAAATAGGGGTCTGTGGTCTACTTTGTGTGTCAGGGGTCAATGTGAGAACCGTTATTCTAGAGGATCCTTCTGTTAGGTAAGAAAAGAGATTAAATAGCCAAAAGTACCAACTGCTACTGGTTGACATGTAGATAAAACTGAGAGCTGAGTCTCTGCCTTGTGGTCAATGTTAGAAGTCTGTTATATTCCACCTGCACACTGTAATATTCACAGCACAGAGAGGCATTTGTCAGCATATAGGTTACCACATCACTGTGACAGAGCAGCAAAAGCCAGCCGTGCTGAATACTCAATTCTTTAAGCTACATGCATATGAATATTAATTAGTCTCAGGCTCAGTCCATAGAGATGAATCTTCTACTTGCGATACATGGTGAGATTTAGAAAAAATGTGCAGTAGTGTGAAAATGACATTATATCTGACAACATCTACACTATTACCGCAAACTTGTAGACTAAGTGACAAACCTTTTTAGCACAGCTGACTGTGGCCTACAGGTTAGGGAAGGTATATCATGACCGAGATAAACAGCTGACACAGCCAGGATGATACAGGATAATATAACACAGAAGTTAGGCCTTTTATCTACCCCACTTCTTCTGGTGAGCTCTCAAGCTGCCTTATGCATGTAAATCACAAAAGAGGTAAGCTATGATTGATTGGGGTCCACCATATAATGTAGTCTGGTACGTTTCATGTTTCTATGACTCCATGATCATTTAATCTGATGCCGTGACCATCTCAAAACAACAAAATACCAAGATGGCTCAACCTATTTTGAGAGGCCTATTATACCTCATCACTGAAAACTAAACCTTCAGCATCCACAAAGGTTGACCTATGTAATTAGTATTCAGTCAATGTGAAATGATTCCAACCAAGAAGTGCTCAAACCTTCTGACTGTAAGGTGGCTGGGAGAGATGATAGTAAGATAATGATGTCAGACCAAAGGCCTTATGGGTATCAGTTAAAGTGGCTCTGCACATTGTTTACTAAGAGTTCACTGCAAATGTGAGAGGCCATCTACACTAGCATGTATAATGCATTTGAGGGTCATGATATAGTGCTCTCTGGAGTGTGAAGCATTGATGTGTACAGACCATCATTCACTCCAGCCCGTTAATGGGACCATGGCTAACAACATTATCTGTTCTCACATAATATAAATCATGTGTACCTTAAAATCTGAATTGAGCTAAGAGTGAGCCCCTGTTACCACATCAGTTTCTGCTTTTGGGTCCATGTTCCATGTCCTCTAGTGATTTCAGACCTGGCATGCCATTGTGTGTGTATGTGTGTGTCTACTGTGTCTCAACAGTAGTCTGATTAAATTGCAGTCATGAGGACTGAGAAAAACGTTGTCATTTTTTTTTCAAAGCAGGAAAAGAAAAGCACTTTTATCTCTGTTAGCCTCCACAATTGCCTCAGCAGTTTCTCAGAACACTTACACACATGGATGCAGTCAGACTGTCCTAACTGAATTTTCTAATTGCTCTCCAGAGCGTCCCTCTCCATTAGGCTTCAGGCCGGCTGGGAGGAGTGTGTTGGTTCCTGAGCTCCAGGCACACACATATACACACACATTGACAGCCATGCCTCAAAGATACTCCCACCAGAGGAGGAAAGCCAGCACAGCGGCTGCTAGGAGGATGGAGAGAAGACACCGGGACCAAGGGAAAGGCAGTGTAAACAACTCAACCAGCAGCCACAGCCACCGCTCCAAGAAGCTGGCTATGCTCTCCAGGTACCAACACCAGTGAAAGGCTTACAGCTAGAGCTGGACAGAAAGCTCAAGACACATAAAATGACATTACTAACATTTTATTGGCATGTTGCTGTCTTTACAGGCTGATGTAAACCTTTATGATGTAAAGTGTAGAATATACTGCATATTAATTGAGTTTTCATTCATTTATTGAGTTTTGCGTCATGACAACCATAAATAATAGTTTGAGTACTTTTTTATTTCAGTTTTCCATTACATGTAAGCATGTACTTACACTCTGACTTTACTCCAGTATTTTATGGTCTTGCAGGAGTGCCATTTATGTCATTTAATATCTGAAACTGAATTTCAGTGACTCTTTCCAGGTCCCTGATCCTGTGTCACTCCAAGACTAACGATGACTGTGTAGAAGAGAGGCATGCTGGGGAAGTGTCAGATGGGTGCAGGACATGGAGTCCAACCTGGAGGACAGACATGACTGCTGTGGATCAAACAGGGTACAATGATACTGAGAATGGACACCATAGAACGACTCAGCAATCAGCTCTGGAAAAAACAGAAGCCAGTAAGGCAGATTATCAGCTGCATCATACCACCACACTCAGGGAGAATAAAAGGAGTATAAGGAGATCCTTCAGCATCAAGGTAAGACTACAAGAGTTGGCATTAGAGTTATCATTTGCACATAAAAACAATTTAAGCATATTTTAGACCAGTTCTAAACTGTCTCTTCTCTAACGTACTTTAAACTCAGCAAGATATAAAAGTCTGTTTATTCTGTTGGTTGATAGTTATTATCTAACTGAGCTGGTGGCATGGCTCTACAGATGGCAGTCATAGTTGGTTGGTCAGACCACCACTTTGGTCCAAAATGAAACATCTCAAGAGTTATTGAAGTGGATGGTTCACTTCATTACTTCATTCAAGGTCCCCAGTGGACGACCCACTCTACCTCATGAACCACCGCTGCAGAGTGACTTTTGGAATTTACATTTGAGTTATCAAATGATCAGACAGCACATCTTAAGAACTAGTTCTGACAGACCATAGAGTAACCATTCCTCATGTAATCTAATAATGGTGTCATTAAAAAAACTGATTCAAGAGAGTCTTGGGAAATGAAGTATAATTTAATGTGTAATTACCACTTGTGGCCAAAGAGGCTGCTGTTCAGCAAATATTACACAGTCGGGAATGTAAATAACAATGAATGCTGTTATTTTCTGGCGAGGGCAGTCTTGTAATGATTCACAGTTCTTAGTCACTGCACTGTTAAGATTATGTTTCCATGCATTACATAGTAAATAGGATTTTAAAATGATAACATCTTCAGCATGTTTCAGCACACATGCTTCCTGCAGCCTCCCTATAAAAAGGGATTTAGTCCTGTCAAATCACTTACCAATCAATTAACTCAAACACCAATGAGCCACAAAATTAAAACAGGTAGCTGGTTTTAATGTCATGGCTGATCAGAATAAATCTGATTTAATGTTGTGGCTAATTGCTGTACAGTCTGTAGTCTGCTGTAAAGTCAACTTTTTCATTGTTGAATATTTAGAAATCTGGTTTGTTGTTCGTACATCACAAGCCTTGTCCTAATGTGCTACCCTCGTGTTAGTACTCTGTGGTGAGGGCTTCTCGTCTAAATGTAATGATAATCACATGCCCTGTGTTGGTGTGTTGGTGGATGGAGAGCTGTGACTGGGCTGAATGTTAAACATTCAGACAAAGACAGGGTTTGTTGTGCTGTGCTGTTTCTACAGTTCAGTCTCTTGGCACATTCCCTCAGTGTCAAATAGGGTTAGACTGTCCGTCATTTATCATGTACCTTATATAAACAAGAGATAGATACTGTGCAGTAGTTTAAAGCCATTGTCTGTGCTTGTGGTCACTGGTTAGACTGATGCTGTATAGCGGTTTTCTGATATTTTGTATCTGTGGTCAATATTGAGCTCATACTAATATTTAAATTGGAACCAATGGGCATCTTTAGTTATATTTCACAAGTTATCAGCAAATTTCTGAAAATTTACTGTGTATCTAAAACACTCTTTTTTTATTGGAGGTGTAGGCCTACTTAAAATATGTAGCACTGCACTCCTGAAACATTGTTAACAACGGACAGTTTGAAATTTTTAAATATGTATCAAAATTGATGCAGCACTGCTTCAAGACAAAAACATTTATTCCAAAGTTGACAATGATGCCAAAAGACAGCTAAACATCAAAGAGCATATTGATTTAAATAAAGAAGAATAAAGAATCAAGTCTTGTCTCCCGGCATTTGGCCATGTTCAAAGTTATTATCTCATTCTTGCATGTTTTTCATATCAAGTGTTCACTGCAAGTATGTGTCTGCATGTTGTCCTCTTCAGAAGCTGTGGCTTTTGTGCTTTGTGTTCTGCTTCACTTGCTGATTTTACCATGATCACCATCTTAGCTTAGTATGTTAGAATAGTGTCAAATGTCAAATCAAAAATACGACCCAATACTAGATGAAAAGTCAGGAGATCACCAAATTCACAATTCATCACGAGGGGAAAAGGAATGCTTGGGCTAAATTTCATGACAATACATTCAGTAGTTTAGCTATTTCAGTGTGGACCAAAGAGATGGACCATCCAACGTGATCCCTACAGCCATGCTGCCTGATACTTTCATGTGTTATAGCCGAAGAAGTAACCAATAACACATACTAAGAGTCAAATGTGCTAAGTCAGAAGTTACTGAGAAAAGCCAGTCTTTCTATAGTACTATTAATATATTAACCATCGACAACACAGATTGCATGCCAATCATAGTGAACAGTTGTTGTGTAGTACTTCATGGACTAGAGTCCAGGCTGATAAACAACCCTTTCTGAGACTGAACTCAACAGTAATTTAATGGAGCAGTGTTTTCCTCTGGGGCTACTTCATGCCAGGTTGAACATAAATCACTCTTGATCACCTACTAGACAGAAACACTATCACAGCCATATCTTTTTGGCTTTTATGCCAAGACTAAATCCTTTACAGCCAAAAGTTAATGAATCAAGGTAAATAAAGTCATGTTGACATAAGGAGAATAATTTCAAGAACACATTTAAAGTAATATCCATTTATTTATTGTATTTCTTGGTTTTACATGATAGCATGTTCAGCATTATATTTAAAGTAACTGATGCCGTACCATCAGTTACTGGTGACACTAAAATTGATTGTTGTTTAGCACTTTTCTTAATTTCTGAGCACAAGATGTTATTTCAGTTTTGTCTTTCACCTGTGTGGTGACTTGGGTGGACTGTATTTTTCTCATTCTCATTCTTCACTGGTTTTAACTATTCAGAATTAGGACACTATCAGTTCTGCTTGCAAAGACTCTGGTAATGTAAGCTATCAGCTACATCGTGAGAAATGACAACCCATACTTATTTCACTTTGCCTAACTGATAGCCCTTTGTCATCTTTCCTCCAGAAGCAGAGTATAAATGCTGAACATGCTCATGTCACACATTTAATTGTGATGCTAAAACACTTCTTTGTAAGCATCACAGTTACGCTGAATCTCAAGTAAATTAAAACATACACTTTATAGAAATGAAGTCTAATCCAGGGTCATATTGCACAAATAAGTACATCCAAAAACCCACCTGCCCCTCACATGTGAGAGAATTTTCACTATCACTGGCTGTTGAGCTTCCAACATATCATTCCCCATGCTGCACAGCCAGGAAAGAAGGTTACATTATGTTACAAAATTTAAAGCTGATCATCACCACTTTGCTGCTTTCGAGCCTGTAACACACACACAACAAGATGACTATTGGAAAATAATAATAATAACACTTAACGGGTGCAAAAGATATGCAGGTTCCTCAAAATGTAGGCTAATAGATCAAGGAAACATCCGTTATTCAAAACAACACAAAACAAGCAGCACATTTAGTGCAAATGGAGACTTTCAGAAGTTTCTTAAATTTGTGAATTCAATAACTGAGGCAAACCCTGGATCCATTAAACAGATTTACAAGGTAAAAGTCTAACTACAATCTTCATGACTGGACAATGTCACATAAAAATTATAATGACCTTTATGAGTTATGACAAAAGCAAGTTTAACAGTGATTCAGAAATGTCATACTTTTCAGTCAATTCTACCATAGTTACTAACATAAAGGACATACGGTCACCTTCAGAGCCACTGCAACATAAATGATTTTGCCCTATAACCTCCAAACACTATGACCCAATTCATGCACCTTTACCAACTGCTGTTTTCTTTTTTCCAGGCTGTCACCAGATGGTTGATAAAGCTTGTTTTTTTACCCACTAGTACAGTAGTTCCCTTATACTCATTCACTGTGTGTATGTAAATGTGTGTGTTGTCATAGGAGAGTAGTATCTGGAGGATGTGTGTAGCTACAGGGCCTGCAGAGGAGGTGTGTGGACCACATATGGCTGATAACAGTGTTCAGACGGAGGACAAAGACACTACTGTGGAACCAGGGAGGAATGGAGGGAACCTACACAGGTGATTTAAGACAATACCACAATTCTAAGTGCTTTACTCCATAGGACTTTGTTGGAAAATGTGCTGAAAGCAACGTTGGGTTAGATATACTTATTAGGCTAAATGAGACTGTAGCATAAAAAGAAAAGCATCCAATCATCACCAAGAGGGAACTAATGATTCATGCTACATACAATAGGTGGACAAAATGCTGATGTCTGACATAGGCCAAATTTCCACCTGATATAAACATTTCATCTGTATATAATGTGGATCCCTGAAATGCATGTTAATTAAACACATAGAACATAAGGCAGACAAAATGGACAAAGCACATGGATAAGCTGTAGAGGTCTGCCTCACATTGTGACTGTAGGTATAAATCACTAATTACTGTACAGATTTGTCACAGTCTTAAAAATAAAACTTCACCCAGCAACATGAAAGGTCCGTTATTCAAAACAACACAAAACAAGGAGCACATTTAGTGCAACTGGAGACTTTCAGAAATTTCTTAAATTTGTGAATTCCACTCCACCTCTTTCTGCTGTCACAAGCCCTTCCTCTATAAAGGGAAAATATGTATGGAGTCCATCCACCAGCATCACTTCAGGAGAATCTCAAGGGACCAATACAACAAGCAAGATGAGAGTCATGTGATTGACAGGGCTAGGTGTGCTAGCACTAGCACTTCCAAGACTCTCATCTGGAACTGATTACTTTCCTCAAATTACCAAGTAATCTAGCTAGTGTGTGTGCTTGCATGTATTTGATTTACTGATGCAGCACCTTAGCAGATACTGTTGCATTGCTTTGGGGCAAAAGTCCAGCCAAATTCTGTTTTGTTGCATGACTGTGTTTTCCTCCCTTCCTACGGAGGAGCAAGACCGCCAAGCTGAAAGACATAAACTACAAACAAGACCGCCATATCACGTGTCTCTCTGTGGTCATTTTGCATCTCTTTGCAGTCGTTTGATTTACTTTCCAAAAAATATGTTAACAGTCACTTCAAACAGAGGCAGTGGTCCATGGGCCCCCTGTCCGGTAGGCCCATTCAGGAGTTCTTCCATGGATGAAATACAAATACAATATATATATTTATTTATAAATATTTTACAGTTATTTCAGATAACTGCATTGCTCTGGTGGTGGTCCTATTAGCATTTTATCAATCCTGATTTTATTAATCCTGGTATTAGGAAGCATTCTGGTTTCAGCTACTGCAGCTTCTCCCATTTCAAATTTTTGTTCAAAGAACATTTAAAGTGTGTATTCATCTAAATTATGAACACAAAGGTTTGCTGGTAAGTGGCTGTGTTAAAAACATGACAGAAAATATAAGATTCCAAATTCAAAGCTTCTGGATCATGCATTATTTTTGGATAACCACATAGCTCATCATGGATTACCCCTTACGAAAGTCTTGAGGTGTGGATTGGGTTTAGCTGATGTTTTGGCAGCTGATATTCACCAGGGCTGTTGTCAGGACCACACTGAGTTGGATCCAAGTAGGGTTTATGTCAGGTCAAGACAGAGCCCAAAATAGAAAAAAAAACACACTGTTCATTACATATTCCTCAACAGTAGTTTTACTGTTATTCATAGTGTGAGTTTATAACTTCAATCACTCACAACCTTTGGATTTTGAAAATGTTGAAATGTTGATGGCAACAGGGAACAGCTAGTGGTGCTTTTCTCTTCAAATACTGCCCTTGACAGATATCAACTGATTTAACTGTGAAAGGCTCATGTTCCTTAAGAAATACAAACTGAGGCATTATATCTGTGAATTTACCTAAATGTTGGATTAATTAGCTAACTGTTAAGTACATATCTCCACACATTCCTACATGCACAGTTGGCTGTGGCTCAGGAGATAGAGTATGTCGTCCACTAATCAGAAGGTAGGTCATTTGTCCCACGCTCTTCTAGCCTGCGTGTCAAAGTGTCCTTGGGCAAGATGCTGAAGCCTAAATAGCCCCTGATGGCTGTTCCATCAGTGTATGAGTGTGTGTATGGGTGTGGTGTATTAATGTGTGTATGAACGGGTGAAAGTTATTATAAAGCACTCTGAGTGCTCTAAGACTACATGAGTGCTATATAAGTGCAGTCCATTTACCATGCAACATCTAAAATAGGGTTACTTGGTTGTATATTCATCTATGACTACTAGAGAATAACAACCATAAGACCAAAGACTGTAACAGGCAAGATAAACTGAGAGAGGTTTGAGGTAAAATACCCATGAGACCAAGACAAGTCCAAGACTATAGAAAAAAATGTCTCAAGACTGAACTTGAGTACTGAACACCTGATATTCTATTGAACTATTGAAATCTGCTACAGTCTAGACACTGTAGAGTTGACTTGCTTCCACAGAGCTGAACTTAAAGGTGTCCCATTAAGGTTTTTTGTAAACAAAGTTATATTTACTTTCAGGGTTACCCACCAAAATGTATTATGTGTATCTTTGAGGTCTAATAAATGTGCTGAGTGCCTTACCTTCCTCATGTAGCATTTGCAAAGCCAAAAAATGTCTTATTTTCTGTATTGTTTACACCCATTTTTACTGGCTTACAGTCTTCTTTGTTTACATCCATGTTTAATGTTTAGCTTATTTTTCCTCACTATGCTGTGCATTATTGCCACCAACTGATAATAAGGGTAGTGACATGAAACTGGTGACAGAAATGTGTGTTGCGATGCACATATGCATGTACATCCTCATGTATGTGTATAATGCAAACAAAACTGACCCATCGTAGAAAAAAAGAGTGGTGAAAAACTCCATTGGTTACCTTTAATCTATTAACTCAGTCAAAAGAAGAATATGTGTTTTTGTTTTCCACCAAAATTCAGCATAAAACAGAAATAATATTTGACCTTCAGATAGTTTCATCATGAAGAGGGACTTATGAACAACACATCAGCCTTACTCTAGTAGTAATGTTAAATAAATTTTTGATGTTTATTTGAATGAGTCTTTCTGTAAGGTTTTACAGAACTTTGGAACTTGCTGGTTTTCAGCTGTCTCTGTTTTCTCTACAGAGGCTGCAGCTTCCCGAGCCCAGACAAGCTGGCACCCTTTAACGGACAGTTTCTAAATGGCAGTGCTTGGATGGACGGGGAGGGAATGAGGAGTGTCCACATGAAAGCCTATAGTGAGGTAATAACAGATGACACGTGAAATGGACCATCTGCACATTGTCATGTGAGCAGATTACCTGCTCTTTATTGTAAGGAATGTGAAGAGAATTTAAAAATGTCTTGTTTACACACATAATTACAGTATTCTAGTAAGAAGTAATAAAGCCATGAATAAGTTTCAGTAACCCAAGTACTCATCTGTGTGATGCACTTATTCCTAAATTATCAGATAAGCAGAGCATCGAGGGGCTGTCAATGGGTTGCAAGTAACAGTATAGTTAAGGTTATTCCCCTCTCTGCACTGTGTCTCTGTGTGGGCATGACATTTTCTCATGCCGCAGTGAGATTCCGAGTCTTCCCACACACACTGGGACACAAGGCTCTATAGAATCCAGTCAGAAGTGGCAACACACATAAAGGAATTTAAAGAATTTGAATTTGTTCAACAAAAAGAGGAATGTGAGAACAAGACCATTCAGTGACAGTTATATAATCTTCAGAGTGCTCATGGAATTTTAGGTATAGCATTGAGTCTAGAAAAGATATGCTCCAGACAGGGACAGGCAAGGTATTTGGTACATTTTGACATCACTGAAGCTGGAGCAAAGAATAGTTTGGGAATCTCTCCAGCTAATCATGGAAAGTCAGGGAAATCTTATGTAATTTCCTTTTATTAGGTCCTTACTAAAATCTTAAAAATGGGAAAATGCCATTGTAAGAAAACACATTTAGTATATATATATATATATATATATATATATATACTAAATGTGTTTATATATATATATATATATATATATATATATATATATATATTGAGTACAACCTTTTTATGAGGAACATCTTCAGTGAGAATGAGTGGCACGTGCTGCATGTATGAATATGTATTTTTGAGCGAAGGTGTTAGTATTGAAACCAGCATGGTGTGTTTTCATTGCTCCTGAACAGCCACAGGGGCTGTACATTAGGGTTTTGTTGAGGTTTTAGTGTTTTTGTTGCTGTTGGAGCTTTCCTGTTCGGAAATGTAACACCTTATCATCCTGCCAAGTCTTTTTGGGTCACTTTTAAGAGGAATGGAAACCTGAACAGTAGAATGAAGGAATGAAAGAATGTCTAACATGTGACGACTGGACTCAGCTGATTCTGTCTCAGTCTGTTTTTTTTTTCTTTATGACTCCCTTCAGTAATGAAACACTGCCTCTCACATGGATCCAAAGACTATTTCATAATAATACAAAGGACACACATCTCTGTTTCCAGAAGTACATGGGGCTTTTAGGGTTCCATTGTAGAAAGGTAGATGTCCATGTGTTTTGATTATAAAGCAGGTCTAGGTTCTATATTAATACTGTGAAAGTATCAAAGCCTCAGTCCACAGAGAAATGCACACAGCCTGTATTCAGAAACTGAGCCTTAAAACCAGCTGTCCAGCCACTCCCCTCAGCTGTTTTTTTTTTTGTTTTTTTTTTGTTTTTGTTGTTTTAATTTTATTAACAACAAAACACCAAGCAGTCATTCTGTTGCTGAGTTAGCATGCTACAAGAATGTCCAGTGCCCAAAGTTTTTTTTTTTTTTTTAAATACTGGAGCATTTCAGACCATATTTGACCCCCTTTTCAACATTGACTGACCATATTTGACCCCCTTTTCAACATTGACTGACCATTTCCATTTGCATTTACCAGTGAGCTTTACCAGGCTACTGTTGTAGGCTACATTCTGATACATGTGGCTGTCCTGGCAATACGTCACTCAGAAAACAGTCAGCCAATCAGAGAAGCAGTTCAGAGACCAACAAAAAAAACACCCTGTTGTTACTAGAGCTGTAGAGAGAAGAATAAAAGAGGAGATGTAAAACTATACTGAGATGGTTTTTGTTCTGTAAAAACAACAAATAAGTTTTATGGATATCAAAACTTCAAAGGAAATACTGGAAAAGTATAAAATATGGGACCTTTAGCTCAGTGAATTAACCTAATAATGACACTTGCATAGCAACATCTATAGAAAGTTTTAACCACCATAGTCCATACTATACTGTACTGTACTATACCATACTATACTATATTTCCTATATTAGAATCTACCACTGTATATTTTACTATGCTTAACTGCTTTGACTCAACTAGCTTTACACAACTCTTCACTGTACTATACTTCTCCATATTACACCATGGTGACAGCTTGAGTGTGTGTCAGGGAGTGTATTCTGACACAAGCTCAAATGTGCAACCATGAGACAGAAGATTCAAGTAGTTTACCTTTACGTAAAGGTAGTGGAGGCAAGAGCAGGTAAGGGTTTGGGAGAGGGGTGAGGTCAGAATGCAGGCGGTGGTCAGTAACAGGCCGGCAAGAACATCACGCAGAAGGCAAAGGCCAGCATCAGACAGGCTGAAATGCTGTGAATGGGATGGCACAATAGACACAGTAGAAGTGGATTGATATATACATTATACTAGGAAGCTAATAATTGACTTGGGAATCAGAATCAGAATCAGAATCAGGTTTATTGCCAAGTATGTTTTAACGTACAAGGAATTTTTTCTGGTGATTGGTGCAGAGCGCACCAAAACACTGAGGCAGCCATCTGCGGCGCCATTAAAAAGGGGGGGGGGGAACAAGTGGAGAGGAGAGGAGAAAAAAATAACAGAACCCAAACTATACTCCTGGGGGGGGGGGTACAGTGTGGGATTCGGGGAAAAAAAAACCTCAGCAACATAAGCATATATAAACAAACACATCTTACAACACAGTGACTCAAGACAATTTGCTCCAGGGGAGGTGTCCGTGAATGTGTGTGTGTGCATAGGCCTGGAGAGTCGCTTCGTCTAGTTCACAATCAGTGCCTCAGTTCGCAGGGTGTCATCGCGATAACACAGCAAGTTGCCATGGAGACATCCTTGATCGGGTCCCGGACGGAGTCAAGACAGACAGACAGGCATGGAGGAATCAGATGACTGGAAAGGTGGGAAGAACTGCGGTTACTGCAGGCAGGTGGTCGTGGCAGGGTCTAAAATCACATGACAGTTGACAACTCTTTACATGGCACTACTCTATATTATGCTACAATACTTTTAATTACACACTACTCCCATACTAGACTTTACTATACTACTATAGTATTTTTAATGCATTATGTATAGCTCTCACCTTGCTCACTAACTAGTCAGTGTGGTTAACCAATGTCCTGGCAGGATTACAGTAGACAGACTGATCCATCAGATTGTTTAGGTGGATGTATTGCTTTGTACTGTACAAGCAGAATCAGTACAGAGAGAACTAATGATGAGGTGGGGTGAAGTGAACATTAGCTACATTCAGCTACTGGCGTGCAGCTCTCTGACCCCCCCCAACCATCAGCTGCAGGAGCTGACAGGGAGCTTGTGTGGACTGATGTTGGGCCAGAACTGACATGTTTCTTGTTGCTGGTGTGCTATGTGCTTTAGGACGTTTCCACATGTGAGGACACTCTCCATTCACATAGTCTGACTACGAGCCCACAGCACCCAGTTCTTATTTTACCATCTGATCCTTTATCATTGCCTGGATACACAGATGAAGAACTTATAGCCAACAACAACCACCTGAAGGTAAACTAATATTTCATTCTTTATGTCATATTATGTTATAATATTCTTTACATTTTTCTTCCTCCATACACAGTCAGGCTTTGAGGTCACACAGGAATCTTTGTGTCCCTTTAACCTATCGTAAATGTGTGTGTGTGTGTGTGTGTGTGTGTGTGTGTGTGTGTGTGTGTGTGTGTGTGTGTGTGTGTAGTTACCCATCCCAGAGGTGAATGAGGACAAATGCTGGGAAACAGAGAAGACTGAGCAGAGCCCACCACCGCAAACAGCCAGTAATAGGACACAGTCCAGTTCTACCAGTATGTGTCATACAGTTTTCACTCAATAGTAAAATGAACATACTATTTTATTTATTAATAGTAACTATTAATGCATGTTGCTTTACTTTGGTAACAGCAAGTCACTAATGAAAACAGAGGTTTTCAAAAAAAAAATGCTTTATAATGATAAACTATTAAATTAAAGAGCATTGTTAGGCTTCTAGGTGTATATGCAGGCTTACAGTACCTGGTTTTCTGCATTCACTGGTCATAAAATGTGATTTGATCGGCATCTAAGTCACAAGTACACACAATGTGCTTAGGCTAATAACACACAAACAATTATAATCTTTCATGTCTTTAGTGAACACACCCATTAAATATTCCCAGTGCTCGTGAACACTTGGATTTAATTACTGGTCGACCTCTTTCAGCATCAATAACCTCAAACAAGCAGTTCTGGTAGCTTCAGATCAGACCTGGCCAGTGTTCAGGAGGGATTTTGGACCATTATTCCTAAAACTGAGAGAATTAGCCTCAGCTAATGCTACCACAGTTGTGAACCTGCAAAATGAGAAGATGAAAAGGAACAGATTCCCTGATGACACTGGAAGATATACCCTTGTTCAGGTCATCTGAGGTCACTGGTGACATTGTGGTTTAAAATACTCGACCTGCGTGTATATTAGATGGAGGATCCAGTGCTTAAAGGACCAGCTCTGGAGTCTGGAAGGATTAAATAAAACCAGAAGCTTCTTCTCTGCTGCAGCTGTTGTTTTGACTCTTCTAATTTGTGGCATCACATCTCACATGGTTAATCATAACTTCATCATGCTGATTTTTGTTTTTACTCCTTATCTAGTAATACTCAAGTAAAAAAAAATAATTAAGAGTGAACATATGTTTGTTACACTTGGTTTCTTTTTCGACCTTATCATTTGGAGGGAAAATAATTTCAAACTCATTTCATTTTCTAACGAAATTGTCTATAACCAGGTGTCCAGCCTTACTGGATTGGGGATTTGGACAGCATCATCATGAAGACTCCAGAGTTGTACACTAGACATCCTCATGGGAACGGTGGTTTATATGGAAACAGGAAGTCTATGTCCCAGCCACTACAGATTCCCCACACCACTACACAGGTATTTGATTTATCTGACAGTCTAAAGAGAACACATTAAAGGCCACACCTAATGGCCACGATACATGTTCATTAATGTAATTGTGAGGATTACATAAAGTTAAGAAAAATATGATTTCCTCCTATAAAGACGACACTGACAGCAAGGCTAAACCAAACAGACAAGAACAGTGAACAGAGCAGACATCAGCAGGCCTTCTCAAATTCATTAAATTGGGATTCTCAGTGTTAATTCCAGTAAAACACAGAAACTTCAGTCTGTGAACTGAAAGACAATGTACTTATGATCTGCCAGGAGATTCTGGCTTGATACTGGTTTCCAAAAATATGTAATGATAATAATAAGGGTTGTATCAGCTTTTTAGAATTCAGACATGAGTTGCAGCAGCTTCTCACCATTATTTTATGCTGCACCTGAGTGCGGTAAATGCTGCATCTGGTAGTTTGATCAGCAACAAAATGTTACCACTGACTGGTAGCAAAGGGAAGAATGAAGTCAACCCTGCCTTATATGTGTGGTGTGTGTATGTGTGTGTGTGTGTGTGTGTGTGTGTGTGTGTGTGTGTGCTACATGCTGCTCCTCTCCAGCCTGTGCAACGGCCCTCCCGCTCTCTCAGCTCTGCCCAGCTGGTGTACTCCTTTAGCAATGTGCCGGCCTTCATAATCTGCAGTATTGTGCTGATGAAGGGCCATGGCAAGGTAGAAATCACACACTACCACAACCACCACCACCAAAACTGCTTTATATGATGAGCAAAGGTTACCACAGGTCTCATCAGTCACCACTGCTCTCAGCAGACCATAATAACTGCATGACAGTAATTCACCTACACTGCTTAACTATTAACCTTTTCACAACTAAAAGAAGTTCCTTCACACACTTGTGATTTCCTCCTACAAGTGTAACATCTTGAGTTTTATGCTGTTTAGACTGTTACCTGCAGACACAAGACACTTTACCCATCACATGTTTCCATTCCTCATGGGTGTTTATTCAATGCAATTTAATATTTCATCAACTGGGCCACTTCATTTGTATTTCAACAATACACTTGTATGTGGTGTAAACAGTACTTCTAGGTTTCAACTCAAGGTC
This sequence comes from Trachinotus anak, assembly GCF_046630095.1. Taxonomy (NCBI): domain Eukaryota; kingdom Metazoa; phylum Chordata; class Actinopteri; order Carangiformes; family Carangidae; genus Trachinotus; species Trachinotus anak. Next base: position 150,834 of record NW_027273862.1, on the reverse strand, counting down.
CACTGGCTACCTTTTTCCAGAACCTTCAGCTGCATCTGAAGGTCTTCACTGGCAGATGGAGTTTGCTCAGTGTAGTGGAGGTGCTGGATTGAGACCTCTGAACGAAGTGGAGGAATTTGCTAATTCTTTCTGACTGCAATCTCCACAGGGTGTCCTGTCAGAACAGTTGTGATCACTCTGATGTTTGATAATGCCAATCAGGAACCCACACAGTTATATCCATGCCACTCATTTATTTTAGATGCAGAATGTGGTGTCTACACAGACAAAGTAAATAAACATAAACAGAAATGAAGAGTATGCATGATTATTAAACATAAAATATGGCATAAAACACACATTAAATTCTAATCCAATAAGGGAATGTAATATAATGATGCAATCCAGAATACACATTAATGGAGAACAATGTATGCTAATAAAGCGTCTAACAAATGAGCGACGGTCTATTAATCGCCGCGTTGGTCTCCCACACAGTAAATTATAAGTTATAAAACATCCTGATCGGATGATAAGAACTTGTAACTGGCACCGACGACACCGTCACACATAAACGAACCAGATGTGACCGTCGGAAGATAAATATAAATGAACGGTGACAGTGGTACACGTCTTCAATAATAAACAAAACAACTCAGATACTAACATTCTTATGGATGCACATACACATAAAAGCAGTCAGAACACAGGATGAAAGTTATAATAGTCCCAGCTATGATCATACAGTCCAAACCGCGACGACTCCACTTCCCCGACTCTCGTCGTTCTCCTCCTCAGCGCAACACAAACAATTGATCAGCCAGGCGATCATGCACAGGGATGCTGATCATCAATGAACTGGGTGACCTTCTGTACACTCAGTGTCAGTGTGAACAATTTAAACATCTTCACTGTGAGTCTGAGCAAACTCCATCACCCACTACTGTTTACATAAACTATAACATCATCTGGATTTCTAGTCTTGGTTTACCTGTGTTATCTTTAATTATGATTATGATTACAGTTATTATTATAACATTGCTATTTAAAAAATGGTGTTAATGTTATTAATAATGTTTCTGCTGCTTTTCCCAGGGTCTGGGCTTTAGTATTGTGGGTGGGAGGGACAGCATGTATGGACCAATGGGGATCTATGTGAAGACCATTTTCCCAGGAGGGGCGGCCAGTGCTGATGGAAGACTGCAGGAGGGTGAGAAAAACCATAAACATGAAGGCTGGAACAAATGTTTTGTAAATGTAACTCCATAGGTTCCATGGATTGTTTTATACATTTAGACATGAGAACTGTGTACACGATAGTTCCTCCATATGAGTCATATATACATGTAATATTATCATGATATGCTTATGTCACTGAGTAAATGTACTCTTTACTGCTCTCTGACCTTTTTATGCATGTACACACATCCATCCGTATGTACTCATGGACATACAGACCATGACAGAACCGGCACAAACATTCATTAGGATTCAAGGATGAACTGATTACATTGTGGTCAAAGGTCAAGGTCAAGGTCATGGTGACTTCACAAAACACTGTTTTGGCCTTGTGAACATGATATCTCATTACTGCCTGGAAGGAACTTCTTCAATTTTGACATAAATGTCCACTTGGACTCAGAGATGAACTGATTAGACTTTGGTGATCAAAGGTCAAGGTCACAGTGACCTCACAAAAGCCTTGTTAAGGCAACATCTCTGTGCCTTGAGGGAATTTCTTCAAATTTGGTACAAGGATTCAAGGAACACTTTAAACCATTACTCAAGACTTCACACAGAAATGATGGAGAACTTGAAAATGAATATGTGTTTAAATGTTGGAAATTCCTCTCTAACAGTCTCATCATGCCAGCTGATATGTCACAGAGTGGATGTGCAGCCGTTTATGCTCTCAGGCCGTCTCTTTGTGTCTGTACAGGTGATGAGATCCTGGAGCTCAATGGAGAGTCTCTACATGGCTTGACTCATGATGAAGCCCTGCACAAGTTCAAAGTGAGGCAACTGCATTATGATCCTAACTGCTGATCAAAATAAAGCAGAGGTGGTAACAATATCATATCCGAGTGAACCTGATTTATTAATTCCAAAATGTGAAAAAATGACACTAACTGAGATTCACAAACTGAAAGAGTCTGCCAAGCAGTCAGAAAAGAAGGGAGTACAGAACACAGAAGCGCCAGTAAAAGGGGAAAGTAATTAGACATAATTTTATTAATTAAATGATAGATTTTTCATTTGAGTGAAAAAGTATCTTTCTGGATTAATAATTTAAAATGTATTAAATCTTGAATCTGAATTTTTACAATTATCTTTGTGGTTAAAAGGGTTTGTATCTCTAACACAGTATTTGAAGTTTGTGATTTCGAAGGTCACACTTTGATTATCATCACACATCACATCTGGCTGCCATGTCTTGAGGGGTACTGAGTTTAAAAGAAGTTTTAAAGCCTTTATTATTTAAGTGTAGCTTGTGTTTATTTAGTGCATAATCCAATAAATTTGTGCTCGATCAAGTAAACTCAAACTAATATTAATTAATTAATACATACACTATGCAAAGAGAGTAGGAGGCAGGATGGTAGGGGCCCAGAGATCATTTTTATTGGTGGAAGAATTAATCCAACCCTGGTTACATCTTCAACAAAGGATCAAACCCATTTACCAAAAAAAAAAAAACTAAGTCTGACAACAATTTTAGCCTGCCCACATTTCTGAAAGCACGTACCACTGATTTGAAATATGAAATGTCTTTTGAATGTCTTTGTGCAGCAAATCAAAAAGGGTCTCCTGACACTGGTGGTGAGGACCAGCTTACGTGTGGAGGCCCTGTGTGGTCAAGCGCAAGTAGGTCAGCTGTGCAGGTCGCACTCCCTCAGCTCCACTAAAGGCATGGCAAGGATCAGTGCTGACATGGAAGACAGCAGCTACCTGAGCAACACCTGCAGTAACACGCTGAGCGTTCCAGGTCAGCTTGTTAAACCAAGAGACCGCATCATGATGGAGATCATCCTGCAGAAAGGTCAGCCTCAGGGGACAGAACAGAAAGTCCATTAATCATTGAAGTTTTTATATTATGTCTTTTAAATTACCAAAAGCTTCTACTTACAGTTTCTCTAATGAGATGAGTTCACCTTTAAGACATCACTTCAGGATTTTATGGACAAGTGTGTGATTGATCAATCATTAATGAAAACATGTGTTAGTTGCTTAAAAGACAATTGTACCCAGTGTCTATGGTTCTGTGGCTCATTGGGGTGTAAATGTTAAATCTCTTTTGAAGTCAAACATCAGCCTTTAATGATGATGACTATGACAACAAAACTTCATTTGCATGTGTCATTTCCCAGAGGTTGGTGTTGGTCTGGGTATCGGACTATGCTGTGTTCCATCGAATGACGGATGTCCTGCGATCTACATCCACACCCTCTCTCCTGGATCTGTAGCACATATGGATGGCAGGCTCCGGTAAGGAGCAATTAGTACACTGGTTTATATACAATATGGGAAATCTATTGTAATAACAAGTAACTACAGTAAGAAATGAGAGTTAATGTGAAGGAGCACATTTCACTACAAGTTACTAAAAAAGCTGATACTGATGGGTACACTGTGTAATATGATAAATTAAAAGTATAGAGTACCATATGTGTTTATTTCAAGATTAATCTGAAAATACTGTCAACTTCTTTGTATTTTGTATGAATTCACTGAGTTACATTATATATGTAGGTGTCAAAGCTTTTGTATATGCTACTGTTTTTCCTCCAAAGGTTCATTTTTTCTTTCTTTCCAACACCTGAACTTTCCCTATCTAGGTGTGGAGATGAGATAATGGAGATCAACGACACTGTGGTTTACAACATGGCGCTGAATGATGTCTACACAGTGCTGAGCCAATGCACACCAGGTCCAGTCCACATCATCATCAGTCGCCATCCCGAACCCAAAGTATGCAAAGGCTCAACCTCATTTATTTGAATCAGTGTAGATTTATCTTTAAAAAAGCTGAGGATGAAATTGCATTTATTTTTATATAGTAACTACAACCAGCCTCAATAAGAGGCTGAAGTGTAGGTTTTTGGAAACTAATATGTAAACTCTTCAGCTCATTATAATGCTGGAAATAACCAGAAACAATACTGAAAATGTGATCCTTGTCCTATGACCCTGAAACTCACCAATATGTGATTCAAATATGTAACAGCATAAATTACCTTTTAAAAATGTAAAAAAAATCTTGTGAGGTGAAGTGCAGATGGGATGAAGTGCAGATGGGATGAAATCCCATCTGCACTTCACCTCACAAGATTTTTTTTTCACACCCCAGATGAAGAGCAAGCAGACTAACAGACTACTTTATTGTCACCTCACAAGATTTTTTTTTCACACCCCAGATGAAGAGCAAGCAGACTAACAGACTACTTTATTGTGATAGTGGACCAGGCTCCCACTGCTCCCTGTACCCTTTTCAAACAAATGCAGGAGTTGGGCAATGTTAAGACTGAAAGGTGTTAGATTAAAAAAAAGAAAAGAGTTCAGTGGAGTGACCAGATATAAAACCACCGCAGCAATCCAGATGGAGTCTTTGCTTAATTTATGTCTTTTCTTTTCCTTATATTTAAAGCACAATGATCAGTATGGGGTGGAATCAGCTCAAACTGTGCTCCAACTGGTTCAGGCTCTAGGCAAATTTGAGGGTTGAAGAAGAAGGGTGTGCTCAGCTGGGGGAGGGGGATCTTTAAAGACTCTCGGTCCCTGGCTGTTCCTCCTAATCTGGTTAGATGTATCCCATCCAATGGCTCCTGTCTTCAATGGTGGTCCTTTCTTAAAAACCCACATATTCCACTCCACAAGATAGTTATCTTACAGTTCATATTACAAGTTCCTTTTCCACACCAAGACACTCCAGGTCCACAGTTATCTGGGCCAGCTTCCTCCACACCAATGAGTTTGCTTTGATTGCAGATTGAAAATACCTGACACCTGTGCTGGGGAGGAGTTCTTCACTCTGCCTCCTCCTGTGGGAAAGTGCTCTTGCACTGTACACTGAACCCAATTAGACTCAAAACAAAAAGAATCAAATCATGCAAAGTAAAATGGCCACGTTCAGACTGCAGGCGAATCTGATTCAAATCAGATTCCTACTCAAATCCGATTTTTAGGGCTGACTGTCCACATTGTTTTTAGCAAGTGTCCAAATCGGATATGGCTCTGTTCAGACTGTGCCACATTATTGACTGATCTGACAGGTTGCTGTAGTAACGGGGCATCTGACGTCATATAATTGCGACAGCGACAACAACAAACATGATGGAGGCAGGTCACCTCAGTATATTGGCCTTATCACTGTCCAGTAGAGGTGCAGAACATCTCAGACGCACTAGACATTTGCAACACCGCAGGAGGCTGGTAGGATTATACACAACAATGCTTCGTGCTGCACTCACTGCTGGAGTTTCTGTGTAGCGACAAGTGTGGTGCCACCTGCGTAGAGTGACGTCACGGACAGTCAAAACCAATCTGAGTGTTTGGAGCTGTTCAGACTGAGACGCATCTGTCCAAATGCGATCTGAAACTACCTCCCAAAGGTGGTTTCGATCTGGTTTCCAAAAATCAGATTTCATGTGATTTGTGACTGTTCAGACTTCAAAAGAGCCATCCAGTTCCAATCTGGATGGGCTAAAAATCGGATTTTGGCTGGCAGTCTGAATGGGGCCAATGTGGCACAGCAAACACAAGTCAGCTTCAATAGTGCAGGCACTAATCATTCCCTCTCTATATCTCATAACAAGCAACATGTTTGGATTTCTTTTTGTTCTGACCAAACTGTGTGAAATGGAGGAAACTGACCTACAAAGACAGCACATGACTAAATGAGGCTCTGACCACATATGAATCTCAGGGCATGAACACACTGAGGACCTGAGGATGCTTCAAGGGATAATTTCAGAAGAAACAACTACAGCGCTTCAAGCACTTTGTTTGCTCAAATGGATTGAAGGAACCATCCCCAGCTGTGAGATTGCAGCCAGGATCCCATTGACTATCCCAGTTAGGGCTGGGGACACAGTAGAACAACCATGCAAGACGCAGAAGAGCAGTTGTGTCTGCTGTACTTAAAGTATAAAGTGAGATTTCCATGTCTTGTTTGATTATAACAAGACAAGGTTCTATATTAACACGGGTGTAAAAACACTCAGTCCACAGAGAAATGCAGAAAACCCATATTGAGAAACTTGTTTAACTGGTAACTGTTCAACCGTTAACTGACAATAAGAATTTTGACTCATTAATATTATCAATTGAACAGTTAAAATCCTGAATACCTATATGAGAGGCAATCCCCCATCAAGAGCACAACACTGTAAACACACCTGTCTGTGTGTGCATGTGATGACATTGCTCCTTGCAGTTGTGGGTGTCCTCAGTCTGAACAGAAGGACAAACTCGACTGGCAGTGAGAAAGGGGTCAATCAGCTTTTATAAGCGGGTTTACCCGTGTTTAAAAAACCTGCTCATACTCGCTAATTTTGGTGGAAAAAGGGTATATTTGTGATGTCACAACAAAATAGTCACCACCTTCAACCAGCCCACCCAGACCCACTGTCGAACTTTCTTTGGCGGCGTTGTCTCAGTAGCTGCTGCCCAGACAAAGCATATTTCTGGCATATTTCCCCATACACCGCCATCATGCTGCCACTCCATGCACTTGCCTTAGCAGTTCTACCAGTCTTTTGTCTGTAGTCCCAATCAATGTCATCGAAAAGTCAGCACGGTCTACCCAATCACCCACACTAATGTCTGACGGTCTTGGATTCTGTGGCCACTCCTGGCTGGCCTTAACACACTGGAACTGCACCAGTTCAGCCAGAGGGTCTAGCTGCCACGGACAAGCTCCTCTACTCTTGCATTGATCCTCAGTGCTACAACACAGCAGACAGTCACCCTGATGCCGCCAGGTGTTCCAGCGGTTTGCAAACAGAACCAGGCATAAGGCTCCAGTGTACAGCTCCACACAAAATCCAGGCCAGAACATTGTAGCCTGAATTTGACCATCTGTTTTGCTCATTTCATCACTGACTTACCCTCCCAATTACAAGTAGTAGGCTACAATCCATTACCTGTGGTTGGTCGGCCAGTGAAAACATCAGCCAATAGACCTGGTGTTTCTAGACCTCCAGAAAAACGCCTGAGAGAAGAGATGTAAAACTACACTGAGATGTTTTTTCCTCGTTACACAACGTCTCTTCAAACTCAGCATCCATGTGTGTTTTCCACCTCATACACAGTTGTTACAGTGGATACGTGGATATCTGCACCAGAGACTCATGTACACCCTGCAGTGATGATTACGTCATGCAGATGCAGAAAGTATAACATTGCCGTTGGACTCTACACTACAAAGACGATGTTTGTACTGAAATGTTGACATTCCCCATCTTCTTTGTCACAGGTATCAGAGCAGCAGCTGAATGATGCTATCACTCTGGCAGTGGAAAACAGCAAACTGAGAAAGGATAAGAGCCAGTGGAGTATTGATGGTAAAATATTTATTTGTTCATTTTAAATTTTCCACACTCACACTCGTATTCAGGGTTCTGGGTGGTCTGGAACTTCTAGCACTTTCCTCATGTAGCATGTCCTCCCAATTTTTGTCTGAAAAATGTCTCAAATATCTTATGTTGTCTTGCATGCTGCCAAGATAATTCATTTGTTCAACTGTCTGTATTTCTTTGTAGATGGGTCTTGTGACTTTTCTTAGTTGTAACCCTCATGCATTTTGAGTCAAGTTGTACTCTAGTAATTTCGTTTTTCACTTCCATAAAATTGGGGTACACACATAGACAGATTCATTAAAGAATAGCCCAAACCTACTGAAATATAATTAATTTTAGTTCTTTGTGTGCTTTACACTCCAAAAAGCTTCGATCCTACACTTGCCATAATACAGCTCAAAATTATGCCCATGTCTTTAAAACACCTCAGTCTGTAACCTTAGCAAGCTTCCTCCAGATGTGCAAAACAAAAGACAGCAGCTGTTTTCAACAGTAAACTGATTTTCATGTGTTAAAAATATTCCTATAGACATCAGTTATACTTATACCTCAGTGATTGTAAACAATACAAATTCCATTCATATTTAAAAATGCTCAGAACTGCACACTGGTAAGTAGTGAACATGGTCATTATTATTGCATTTGTATTCTATTAACACTTATGAGTTACAGAATGTATACAAGTGTATAGAGACCCATTCAGTACCATTGTATTTATAACTCAGCACCAGTATACAGTAGAAACACCATTCAAATTTCAAATGCTCACCATTGCACACTGATCAGTGATCACTGATAAGTGAATTATGATGACAGGGACCATTTGTGTAATTGCCTATATACCTAACACAGAAAAGCTTCCATTCACTGCCATTACATAGAATTCAGCCAAAACATTACATTACAATCACATTTAATTCTAGTTTTTATAATTATTTCATTATATTATTATTTCATTGTAGTTTTAGATTTATTTTCTGTTTCAGGGCTGCGCAGACTGGAGTCTTGCTCTCACAGCCGGCAGAAATGTGAGCATTGTCTAGAGAGGAGCTTCAGTCAGCTTATGGTTCGACGAGCACAGAGGACCATGACCCGCTCCTGCAGTGACAACACCAACAGCCACCACCACAACCACTGTCTGATTCTTCACAACCTCCACAACACACACCATAACCCACCAGCTCGTGTCCACAGCCTTGACACACCAAAAGTAAGCAACCACACAACACAAAATTGTGTTGTGTAAAATTTTCACACGTCTCAAAGTACAGATTCTGGGAACAATTAGAACTAAGTGCTGCTACTCTTAATACTCCTGCTACTACTGTATGTGTGGATTTTCACATATCATGCATATTTTTTTATTCTATTTTCTATGCAGTTGTTTTTTCCTCTGCCAGATTGTTGATGTAAAAAAATTAGTGTGGAGACGTTATCTCTTTTGATGTGTAGTAGTGTGTCTGATCTTATCGTGCCCCATTCTCTGTCCTGTAGTCTATGGCAGACACATGGTCTGAGAACAGACTGTCAGTGCCTGTGTATCCTGATGAAAAGTATAAAATCCCATACAATTCTAATGCTGCCAGCCTCTCCAGTCAGCAGGCCCTGGATCTGGCCTTCAGGGGCAACAAGGTACCACACACATCCATCCATGCATCCATCCATCCATCCATCCATCCATCCATCCATTTTAGTCAAATGTAAAACTAAAAGAAAGCTATTTCTAAATAAAAATTAATTAAATATTAAAGGTAGAGTCAGCAATTATAATCCAATACACTTTATAAATACAGGACAAGGGAAAGAAGAGAAGAGGGTAGATGCAGTAAAGGGGGCAGTGGAAGCGAGAGACAGTAAATCTGGCACATGCTAACATTTAAGGATTACTATGGGATGTACTAAAGGGCAATCTACACTTCTGTTTCTGCCAGCCTTTTGACTGGGTTTGATGCAGAGTGCAGACAAGGGGCCGGCAGAGACCATGGCGATATTAATGAGAGTGCAGCTACAGACAGTGTTGTGGTGATGCGTATATCCACAACATACACAATTCATACATTAGCTTTTGGTAATCAAAGGTCAAAGGTCAAGGTCACCATGACCTCATACTGGCCCTGTGGCCTGAACGCATTATCTCTGTAACACCTTGAGGGAATTTCTTCAAATTTGGACTTCACCTGGACTCAAGGACAAATGGTTTTGGTGGCTAAAGGTCAAAGGTCAGGGTCACATGTTTTTGGTCTTGTGAATGCAATATCTTGAAAACTCCTCAAGGTTATCCCTTTAAATTTGGCACAAATGTTCACTTCGACTCAAGGTTGAAGTGATTAGATTTAGGTAGTCAGAGGTCAAGGTCATGGTGACCTCACAAAACATGATTTTGGCCTTGTGAATGCAATATCTCAAAAGCTCCTCAAGGTTATTATCAAGGTGATTTTGGCCTTTTCAACGTAACATCTTTGTAACACCTTGAGGGAATTTCTTCAAATTTGGTACAAGCATTCACTTGGACTCAAGGATGAACTGATTAGATTTTGATGGTCAAAGGACAAAGGTCAAGGTCAGTGTGACCTCACAAAACACTTTTTAGTCATTACTCAAGACGGACAGTATCACAAAATTTCACACAAATAGTTAATATTTTACAAGACTATGACGAGTCACAGAGGTTTACAACTGTGAGGAGGTGATCCTAATTACCCTAATAACTCTAAAGGTTCCACCATGACTCCTGGGACATGTGTCAGTAAACGTGAAGATACTTCTGTTTGCCAGACGCTTGAGCTTCACCATTCTCTCCCTTTATTAGCTTTTTGCATTGTATTCTCTGTAAAATGTAGCAGTAAAATCTGTTGATACTGTTGACAAAATGGTGGAATCAGCCTGGCAGGAAATAATCACAACATGTTCAGAGTCACTGTAATCTTGGTAAATAGTTATGTGTTCTTGCGTGTATGTGGATGTATTTATGTGTGTATGTGTGTATGTATCTGTGTGTAGTCCAACTTCAGGTTGCGTGCTGCTCCACGTTGGTACTGCTGGCCTCATGATGTGACCAGTGAGGAGGGTTATAATGGAGACTCCAGTGGTTCCAGTAGAGAATCCCCAGTTAGAGATGAGGTACTGGAGCCCTCCTCACAAACCTGCCAGGTACAGCACTCAATTTATGTAGGTTTTTTCTTGGTCATTATATTGGCCTTTCACTGTCTGAGAGGTGCAAGTTCAGTGCCCATATTAGGATGTTGAAAGTATGTTTGAGACCTTAAAAGCTGTGAACTTGATCTGCGACTCAGTCTGTTTGTCACTTCCACTGTTACTTGCTCACTGCACTTTCTCAGTATATTGATCATGATAATCATATTTTCCTCAATGTACTAATTATGTGTCTCACTCCTCCCCCTCCACTGCCTGCAAGTTCTTCAGCAGTATATACAAGGCCTTGCGAAAGATCCTGAGGTTACTCTTAAGGAATGTATGTGGAGTGATGTGGCTAAATGTTTTGCTGGTGAAAGCATGCTTAATGCATTTGGCTTTTCATGAGTTCATAAAATGTAAAGCTGTCACCTCAGTCATAGACAATACAGAGAGTGGGGCAATTATCGTGCTGATGGTGGAACTGTTGGGCTTCTCTCTCATATATTGTGAGGTCTTGACCAGACCTTGACTCTGTAAAGTGCCTTGAGATAATGAATGTTATTGTTTGGTGCTATATAAATAAAAATGAATTGAATCAAAATTACAGTAATTTAACAGTTCAGTGTTTCATTGCTGTAATTTTCTTTATATATTTTTGGTACTACTCTTTGGTTTATAAGCTGTAACCAGTGGCTTTATTTTGTTAACATTTACAATTGCAGACTCAATGCATTGATGTAAAGAGTGATCCTTTATGAGTGCAACCGTGAAGTTGTTCTCATGAATGGTTTTGAAGTTATCATTAAATCATTAGTACATTATTTATTAACATTAATAAAGCCATAAGTTACATCTTACCATTCATAAGCCATTAATATCTTTTATAAAGAATGCTTTAATATGAAGTACAAAATGAGGGGTGCTGCATGCAATACTTATCAATTATGTCTCCACTGTTCTGCTCTAGTTTTTGTTATCTTATATAAATATATATATATATCAAAAGTATGTGGACATGAATGTATATATACTTTCAGAAAGGTTTGAAAAGCCATCCAAGTGGAGGAAGCAGATTAATCCCTGTGGGTTTTGGAATGAAATGTTCAGTAGTTAACACAACCCTCTCACTAGACAAGAAAGTGAATGGATGATTTTGAAAATCTTGGATATTGTTTTTTGATGTTCAGACCCAAGACTTTTACAATTCTGTCTTTCTTCAATCTGTGCATGACAACTATGATATGGTTAAGGAAAGACTGTGATTAGTGTGCATGTCAGCATGTAAGCATTCCATGTTTTGTGCCCTGATTCATCATACTTGTTGCTGGGCTGCTTATACAAGGCCTTTTACTGACTGACTCAAACTGTGAAAGCAGTAGATGAATGTGGATGAATGTCTGAGCGGAAGCAGGGTACATTATTGCACTTCTCTGTGGTTGCTGCTAGAGAAGCTGTCATGACACAATACTTCCTGTTTGTGCAGCAGGAAGGAGAACAAATAAGAGAAAAGTCAGATGAGAGCGAAGAAGATTTCACTCATCCAGACACCTCGGCCTGGACAGACGACAGACTACATATAGGTAGGAAACAAGTGTTATTACCTTACATTTAACACAACTTTAGAACTAGACAGACAATTGTTTTAACAATTGTCAGCTAAACCTGGTGCCATGGTTAAGGATTTCAGTAAAAAGTAACTGAGGTTCCATTTCCTGTTTGAGGCAGGGTTTTCATGTGTCAGTGACTAAACCTCAATCAGGATATGAGACTCGAGTGCAACTGGGACTGCAGCAATGTCGATGATCACCTGCTTTAGTTACAACTAACCAGCCAGGGCTCTATTAGCAACAGTATATTTCACAGTTCAAATTTAGTATGATTTACTTCACTTGAAATGACCCTAAACTGGTGCAGTGCGTGTTCAGATTGTGCTTGTGTAGCCTGGTGGGTGTCATGGGTTCTATTTACAAACTCACAAAGCAACATTATGTGATCACAGTGATAAATAATTAATGCCATTGTTTATGGTGTTCATCTTGTTAATTTTGTAATGTCAGTGATGACATCAGCGCATCTGATCCATTTCAAACTTCACTGGTGTATTGCCGTGGAGTGCAGTGTTGACTGTGAAGTTTTTTGGATAAGTGGTTCTCAAGAAAATCGAAAATACAGACTTAGAATAATCTATCAAAACCCTGCACAACCATCAAATTGTTACTCATTTGCCACAGCAGGCCAAGCAATCAGGCCCTACTGAGAGGCACATTTTGAATGGGAAGTGCACTAGTCTAACTATAAATGGAGGAATCTCTGTCTGCCTGTCTCTCTGTCTGTCTGTCTCTCTATCTTTCTGTCTCTCTGTCTCTCTGTTGATTTTCTCAACAACAATTGATTTCAAATTTGGTAGCTTTATTGCTGAAGACCCAAGGAAGTGCAGTGTCAACTGTGAAGTTTCTTGGATGAACAGATGTGCATGTGTGAACATGTTCTGACAATTCACATAAACCAAGAGGTTCACATCTTAGTCTTTAAATACTGTTGAATAGGTTTCATGAAATTTTGTGCAGATATTTATGGTTTCTGGACCACATATCCTAATTACTTTGGTGATCTCTAGCACCACCATGAGGTTTACATTTGTCTTTGAGTGAAATTTCTCAACTATTGAATGAATTGTCATGAAATTTGGGACGCACATTCATGTCTCCCTCTGGATGAAATTGAATAACTTTGGTCATCCCTTCACTTTTCATCTAGTGCTATCATTAGGTCAAAATTTTATTTTTCCAGTATGACAATATACCTGCAAAACTTTACTTACAGCTTTACTTTATGTTTATTGATAATTAGTAAGCTAAACCTGTTAGCAAGCTAATTAGCATGATAACAGGGTAAACTATATTGGTGAACATCTTAAACATTATTCCTGCTCAACAAGAGCATGTTGTTATATTCCTTGTGAGCATGTTTGCTGATTGCATGCTGTTGATTTAAAACATAACCTAGTAATACTGACAGAGGCCTGGATAATCTTCCCATCATTTTGTTCAGTGTGAATACATAGTAAGTCTCACACATTTCTACTTTGTGTTGACAGGTCATTCATCAGCAGTCCTCTGCTCACAGCCAAAGAGAGGAGCTCTGAGGAGGCAGGCTCGAATTGAACAACATACCCAAGAGCACCTTCAAGATCCTTGGGTTCGCCTTTCAGACAGCTCCCCTGAAGAACTGCCCGAGATCCATCACCAACACATAGCCTGTTATCCACAGCCTGTCAACGTCAGCAAGCCTGCCACTATGAGTGATGAAGAGAACACCACTGACTTCAATGGCACAACCACAGATGTGACTTCAGATCCTCTCTCCAACACAATTCCTGAAAACACATCTGAAAGTCCTCCAGGATCAAAGAGGGGACCCCCAGTGGCACCCAAACCTGTCTGGTTTCGCCAGAGTCTGAGGAAGATTCGAGATGGGCAGGACCAGAAGAAGCAAGCTAAACCTGCAGAGCAGAGATTTGCTGTGGGTTTTAACAGAAGCTTTGGCGCCAGATCTGCTTCGTCTTCCTCCAACCTGTCAATCAAACAAAAGATCCACTCATTTGAGACTTTTTCCGGTGCAGAGGGTGCGTCTAGTATGGAGAAGGGGAGCCACAGGAGGCCTGCGGCCCCTTCCTCCTCCCTTCCTCTGATGGAGAAGGAGTCTAAGAGTCACCCTGCCTCACATGAAGATTGTGGGAACAGCAAGCATGAAATCTCCAAAGAAATCCAGTCGAACGATTCTGCATCCGTTCAGGAGACAGACAACACTGTCGCCTCCTCCATGTCTGAAGCTTGTAGTCAAACAACAGCAAAGTCCTGTGAAGATGAACCTCTCTCCATTCAGACGATCACAGCTCTCCCACCCTCTGACAACATCGATACTGATCTGGACTCTGGGATAGAAAATTCTCATTCAGCTCCATCCCATGATGACCCAAATGTCTTGGCATCCAAACAGGAGTCTGAGCCAGAAAGAGTGACTCTCAGCAAGGTGCCACCCCCTGCGACATCCAATCAAGATGAAAGGGAAGCTCCTCCAGAGGGGACAGAGGCTGATGGAGCACAGAACCAAGGAAAACAGCTCAGCATAAATCCGAGTGCTGGTCCACCTACAGACAGTAATTCCATGAGAGGCCTAGATGAAGAGGGTTTAGGGAAAATTCTTGCATTCAGCAACCAGGTAATCTAGGAACTATGGTAATGTACTTCACTTGTCATAGTCAGAGATAATTGAGGTTTAACGTACCTAAACCTAGAGCTCAGTGCCTTGGAGTTGTTTCCTATAATTGAGACTCCTGACTTTCGGATATTAAAATTACACAGAGGTCCAGCTGTGAGGGCCATGAAGGTCAATTTGTGCAACAGCTACAGCAGTCGATATTTAAAATAAGTGGTTCAA
Organism: Trachinotus anak; assembly: GCF_046630095.1. Classification (NCBI taxonomy): domain Eukaryota; kingdom Metazoa; phylum Chordata; class Actinopteri; order Carangiformes; family Carangidae; genus Trachinotus; species Trachinotus anak. The sequence goes on along the minus strand of NW_027273862.1, from coordinate 135,703 downwards.
GTTAACAATGATATCTTGTGAAACCAATATAACCAGTAAAAGAGAAAAAATAAAAGAATATCAGAAAACACTGCCACTTGGTGGCAGAAATTGGTAACTGCAGGGCTAACTTGTCTCCACAGTTCAAAATCTAGCATTGGCTGACCTGGGTAAGGGTGATTCAGTAGGGGTTGATATTTAACAGTTACCTTAATTTCTCTTCTAAAGTTTGACTAACCTGAGGGATTGTTTACTGATAAATGGACTTCTGGTGTTTGTTGACCTCTTAGTTATCTTTCTCCCAGATATCAGCAAATATTGCTATTTTGGAAATTATAACCAAAACTATGGACATAAGATAAATTGAAAATAAACCAGAAATGTCCTTTAAGGAGCTGAACAGTTTTCATAACACATTTTCATGTGTCATGTGCTGTTTTTATTCCAGGTTTCACAAGCATTGATGCGCTCTCTACCCATGAAGTCCAGCCATGCTCGTTCCCCAAACCTGCAGGACCCCTCTTCAGAGGATGTTTCTAACTCAGAGGAGTCTGGAGCTGCTGCTGATGGCACTGACAGAGGATTCTCTGTCAGGTAAGACTTCCACAGAGAGGAACAGGCAGTCATGACTGTTTATTACAGACTGCAAACTGTGACTGTTTTATATCCATAAGGAAGTGGTTTCAGGTCGAAAAAAAAAAATCTTCTTGTTTAACCAGAGAAACAGAGGCAGTCTATTTGCACCTGGGTGACTACACAGTAAGGAACACCCAGTGCCTCCCTAAGTGCTGAATGGGTTAATGAATGGGTAAAGCACAGGAAACGGGGGTTTGACTTGTTATCTTGTTTTTTTGTTTTTATTATTATTATTAAAATTATTATTATTATTATTATTTTTATTTTTTTAAGGTTTTAGTATATATCAGTTTTCAGTCACAGGCTATACACAGTGGTGTGTAACTCTCTGCTTTCTTCTTTTGAGACAGCTTGGCCACACTGAGAGATTGTACCATTGAACGAGGGGAGGGGGGATCTCAAGATGAGACAGGAGTCACTTCTGCTTCTGCTCAGTCTGTTATCTCAGCCATCCCTTCCCAGGAAATACAGGGGATGATCCAGGAAGTCTCAACTCTGGACGAAGACACGCTGAAGGTAGATTTTCATTTGGTATAACCCAGTTTCAACAGTTAATTTTCATAAAAAGTTCTTAAAAAAAAGTTCTCATGCAGCTATTTATATTCTTTTTCTGTGTTGTTTTTAAGTTTTCTTTGAACAGTCGGGACCAACAGTCTGAGACCATTTTTATGTGAAAACTCACACAATGATAATCAGTTTCAGAGCTATTTTTATATGAACTGATGACTCATTAAGATTCATTTTAATATTTATTTTTTCAGCAGATGCTTGTGTAGCATAATTATGCTGCCATTTTAAGATGGTGCCCTTGGAAAAGAGTCTTTGATCACGGTGAAAATATAGAATTTATAAACACGATCTAGAAATGACTGAATTAATGAATAAAATTTGGTTTATGTGAAGAGTTCCTGGTGGCTCAAAGTCCCTTCATAGTAATAGACCAGTTAAATATCTATCTATCTATTAGTAGTAACTCTGCTTCTTTTTTTTACCACAGCAATTGGTGGACATCCATGTAGTGATTCTGCATAAAGAGGAGGGAGCGGGGCTGGGCTTCAGCATCGCTGGAGGGTCTGACCTGGAGACCAAAGCTCTCACAGTAAGCAACTCTCACTACAATCATTTAGATTGAGGGTTAAACTGACAACTTTCTCTACAGAGCCTCTCAAAGTTGAGGAAAACACTGCACATTCATACTAAGTCCTTCCAAAGTTTTATTCAAGTATATTTATATATACAGAATAAAATGACAAAAAATAAAAAATTAAAAATTGACATATTTTCTCACTTTGCTCCAGTGGTGTGGACTTTGATTTGGAGAAATTGACATTAATTGTCCTCTTAGAAACATGTCACTGTTACTCTGGATATCCTACACCATTGTAATACATGGAAAAATGATGGTTGATTGTACTTGACTGTATCAGTTTTTTGTTTGTATTCTGTGTCCAACAGAAAGTTTGTTTTTATTCATTAAATATTTATATAACTTGTAAGTTCAGTCACAGAAAAAAAGGTAAGTATGTTGTATGACTGAATGTATTGATCTCAGTAAGTTATAGTAGTAGTAAACAACTGTAATGTTGGAGAGCAAGGCACTACAAGGCAGATTTTTGAAGGGAATCACAAGGAAACAAATCACACTTGTTTTGAATTCCTTTTTTTTCTCTGAAGTAATGAGTGGTCATGGAAAATGGTAGTTATGCAAAATCTCAGGCTGCTTACCTGAGAAATGGAGTTTAGGTAAGGTGGGGCATTTTATTTATTTCGCACATTATATCTCAGGTCATCTGGCAGTTTTTTCCAGAGATTGGGGCCAAAGTAGCTAAAGCACCTTCACCAGATTTGTATCTTGTTTTAGGTCCAGTTAGAAAAACAGCAGTGGATGATGTGAGAGCTCTGTCTGGACTCTGGTCAGTGAGCAGGTCATAAATATGGAGCTAAACTATTACTTGCTTTTAAGACTGTACTGAGAGTCTTGAAGTTGATTGGGTAAAGTACTGGGAGTAATCATCCTGTCACTGTGATTGGGCTGTTTTAGTGCTGTGAAGTCTTTTCTGAAACATCAACAAAAACATTACTTAGGATTAAGAGACCAATAATATCTGACAAAGCATTTGAAAAATTAACCACCAAGGCATCACATTATGGCATGGTGGGTAATACTTAATGTATACTATACTATTAGCTGTATTTGCATGAATGTCTCTTGGTTAATCTGTAAGTATTGTATGGAGGTGAACAGTTGTCCGAGACAGCCACACGATCAAGAGTGACCCTAACCCTATGTTATTAAAATCCTAATGATTTTTTAAAACTTTTTTGAAGTTAAAAAGGTGCAAATGCAAACATCTTGAATTTGATTAATTGATCTGTTTTAAACAGTAAAATTTCTGCTGATGTAAAGTGGACTGAGCATGTGATTTAGCACTGTGCACTTTGTACTGTAGGCAAAAGGGCAGAATTTAGATTAATTAGATCTGAATCTGTGTGTGTGTGTGTGTGTGTGTGTGTGTGTGCGTGTGTGTGTGTGTGTGTGTGTGTGACACTGGTTGTCTTCTGTGCAGGTCCACAAAGTGTTTCCCAGCGGCCTGGCAGCTCAGGAGGGAACCATTCAGAAAGGAGATGAGGTGCTGTCTATAAATGGGCAAACGCTGCGTGGTGTCACACACGCTGATGCCACCACTGCTCTGCGTCAGGCCCGCAGTCTGAAGCTGGCTGTGGTGGTCATCTGTAAGAGAGCAGAGGAGGAAGCGGGAGAGGGAGGGGGCTGCAAGAGTGAAGAGCCCAACCCTGCAGGTGAGTCGGACACAAGAGTGTAGTCCTCACACTTGAAGCGTTTGAGCATCTACAGGGTTTTCCCTTTAGGCAGACAAAACATTCTGTGGTTCATGTAGGTCTAAGAAGGTTTCACATTTTGTACTGTGAGATAAATGACACCTGTTAATATCTTAACTTTGAATTTTGCAGCTGCACAATACATTTGGGCTACATTTCAGTGTTTTGTGTTGCAGTGGAGGAGCAGGGAGCTGTGGTGAGTCTTGAGAAAGGAGCTGGAGGAGTTGGTTTTACTCTGGAGGGAGGAAAAGGTTCAATCCATGGAGACAGACCATTAGTCATCAGCAGGATCTTTAAAGGTACAGTCATGATGTGGATATGTTCAAACAAAAAATTCAAAAATTATACTTTTAAAAAAAAAAAAAAACCCACCACTAATCAACAACTGAGTGCCTTCATTTAATTTGCCAAAGCCGATAGGAAGTTGATTTTCTGAGAGATGTACAGTGAATGAAATTAGCCAAAGTGAATACAAAAAGTTGGTTACTTACTTTTTTGTTATCACACTTCAGTTATTTTGATTTTCTGAAACAAAAACTAAAATCTAGACTGGAATTGATCTGAACCAGTTCTGCACTGACACTTGACAATGAGCCACAGTCTCTGATTTATTCTCTGATGATGTTATTGTTTAATTTTGTGAAATAAAAAAACACGTCTCTAGGAACATGTTTACAATTAGAGAAGAAAAAAGCTTTCAGCACTGAAGCTCAGTTAATGTATTGAGACCAGTCACCGTAATATGTGAGAGACACCAAGAATTAAAAATGAGGAATTGTGTGTGTGTGTGTGTGTGTGTGTGTATGCCAGGTGGAGCTGCAGAGCAGAGTGGTCTGCAGTATGGGGATGAGCTGCTGCAGGTCCAGGGAGTCAGTCTGCAGGACATGACACGGTTTGAGGCCTGGAACATGATCAAGGCTTTGCCTGAAGGACTCATTACAGTGGTGATCAGGAGGAGGCAGGGGGCAACAGAATGAGGACAGAATGCTGCCAGGAGCTGAAGAGGCCAAAAGAAAAAAGAAAGAAAAAGAAAACAAGCAAACACTTGAGCACTTGAGGCACAACAATGTTGGCCTCAACAATCTCCTAGAAATCAGGTGTCAGCCAGTTGGTGTGGTCTATGGTGGATCTGACACCTTCTGAATATATTTCTATTATTTCTATTATAGAATGTATTTCTAATATTATTTATTATCATACATCATTTGGGGCCAGATAGCAAAGTGTATTGAAGGGCCAGCTCACCCATATGCCCCCAAAATCCACATCAGGCTCTGTTCAAAGGCTCTGTGTCCCCGTCTCTCCCTCAACATTAACACAAAAGTCCATGAAGTCCAAGCAGCTCATTAAGACCAGATTGTCCATGGTCTGACAGCTGCCACTGCCTGCACAGAGGCACTGTTGGTATTATATTGAATAGTATTATATTGAAACAATGTCCAATGTAGCATCATAGCTGCACAACATAATGGGCCTCTGTTACTGGCCTGAGTCTGCACAGCAAACGGTAACGTGGCACTGAGTATACCACTCAATGCCAGATTAGGATTGTCAAGCCATGGAAAACACATCTGCTTGGATTTAATGCACTTTTCTCAGGTGTGTTATCTTTAACGTCCCTTCAATACAAGTTCAAATGTTAACAATATGTTTAATGATATGTTCAGTGTAATGCAAACAAATGAAGTCATTCAAGAATATAAAATGATCATTTGATTCAACAGCCTGATTGCGAAAAGTAAGGTGTTCTCTTTTTCTTCACAATATCTGCCACCTCCAGTCGAAGGAGCAAAGGTTTTCTTTGGCCTCTTTAGAAAGTAATTTTTTGTTCATGCTCACCAGCTCTAGAATGAGTCGCTGAATACACTCTTTTCCTAAAATACATGGGATATCATGTTTGTATTAGCCAAAACTGTGACAGTGAGAGGCAGTAAAACTGCCTCCAACAAGACCAGGTCAAAATCTAGTACATGGCTCGACTGTGTCATAGGCTATCTGCATTGTGCCTTGTGTCAACCAGTTTCAGCCCTTCATCTGTTTGCTTCTCTCCTCCTCTCTGTGCTCACATACACAGCCTTTTAATACAGCCAAATTCCCAATAAAGCTGATCTCATATACATGTTTTTCTGTCTCTGTTGTCAAACACCGTTGGCAACATTGCTTCTTTGCACCAAATCATTTTGAAAGAGCAACAACCAACAGGGAAATATTCAAGTGGCCGGCTGACCAATAGTGTAACTTCATGAATCAGTCAGTGACAGAGCCATTTCTAGGGCTGGTTCAGCCAAAAGAACAGCATTGGTAAAACATATTGGTAAATAGCCTTGGCAGCCTGACACTGGAGTAAGCATGCTTTAAATATTATTTCATACCACAGTACATGAACAACACAATCCAATACAAAAGCCTTGCAACAAATACATAATGCAGTTGTACTGGACTGATTAAAGCTATGATGTGTCTCAAGGTTACAGGTTTCATTAGGTGTTGTTTTTATTGCTGTTTGGTTGATAATGAGAAGAAAAAAGACAAATGTCCAGTATATATTACGGTAAATGTCTGTGGATCTCAGCAGTGGTACTATGTGGAAGCAGATCAAACTCTGTTAAGCACTTTTGTTGATTCAGTAACTTCTAGTTTGACCAAGTTACCAGTTAAACCAAGCTCAACTGGATGTTAGAGTTGTGTTTGTGTCTTGATCCTGAACGTGCAGTGGGACATTTTGAGCACAGAAAGATTTTTTGCAAGCACATAAATTCTAGTTTTGGAGAGAAACTATCATTCAGTCCCCTCTGTTCTCAATAAACATACTTGTGTGTTTATTATTACTCTTAAACCAAGGCAGAGCATAGAGCAGAAAATCTGAGATACAGCAAATGTGCATTTTAAAACTAAAAATGTATTTAACACACCAGATTTCTAATATAAAATATTAGTTGGCATTGTAAGAAGCTCTCTACAAATTATAACTTATGTACAGTCAATGGCTTTACAATTGCGAAACATGAGAACTTTTTCTGCTATGTATGGCAAAAAAGACCAGTGGTGGACGACAAGAGGCTCCTATTAATCATTTTAATGCTGGTGAAGTACAAAACAACAGGGTGCAGAACAGTACAAGATAAACAGTTGCATGTAAAACTCAGTGTTATGAGTGGCAGCCGTTGCTCTCATGACGGGAAATAAATTACAAACATTTGACATGTATAATTTTACATGTATTCGGTTGTGTTACTGTTCTGTCATGTCAGTCATTGAATACTAAGGACAACCAGAACAATGTGCATGAGAAAACTTTGGATTGGTATCTGAGTCTCAATCACAGAACACAAGATTTATTCTGGGTATTTGGTCTCATTTGTTTTTAACAAGTCCATCACAGTCACGATCTAATACTTAGAATGGTTTCATTAGGACTGGTTCTGCTCTTTGACCACTATGTCATATGGATCAATCAGATGCTTTCTGGTCAGAGTCAGAGAATGTAAATCAATACTGAATCACATGATGTTCATGGCTCTGTGTGAATTCAAAATATGAAGCATGTCTAATGTCAAAGAATGTATATAAAAAAAAAGAGCTTATTAGATTAAGCCAATTTTCAAGCAAAATATATGTTTACAGTGTTTGAAGTTGTCACAAGATACTGTGAAGTTCTGTTTTAAGTAAACAGGGCCCTCTAGTGGAGAGGGTGGCTAAGAAATATGTTTAGAGACAAATCTGGTGAAAGCTGCTGGTGATTATGCAAGTCACAACTTTTTGGTGGCATGTTCACTAACAGCTGCAAAAAAGACCCCATTTCATCAACTGTATCAGGATATAATCTGTATCTGGGTCTATTATCTGTATGTGTAAATGCATGCAGAATGGAATGCAAGTGGACTGAAGTCAGATCCTGCAGACCACACCTGGAGGTGTGTTCTTTTAAAAATCAAAAAGAGCCCACCCACTAAAAAGAGTCTACACAGCAGCGTTGCTACAACATGCATATGAGGGTCATGTGACACTCTCAGAGTAAAATGTTTGCGTCATTATTTAGGTGACTCTAAAGTAGTCCAAAGATGGCTTAAGCTGAGTTAGTGTGTCACATGACCTTGTAGCTGTCCCTCTGGAGAATCACTGCTCTTAACCTGTGACATACTGTACCATGTTAATAAGTCACAATGCAGGCAGAAGAGAGAATGAGAACTGTTGTTAAAAGAGGCCTGTGGATCACAGATCACATGTGGACACCAGGTGGAGATGGGGTCAAAGAGTCAAAAAGGTGATTCAGGCTTGATTTACTTTGAATGACAGAAATATGCTCTTCTCTGGTTTTCATTTCCTTTGAATTCCTCGCATAATTATATGTTTGTTCTACTACAGCTGCTACCTCTATGCACATTGAGAGAATTGTACCTTAAAATAAAGACCTGCTGGCTTAATTTAAACAATATACACATGAAAATGTCTGAGCCACATGTAAGCAACAACATCTCAAGCACACATGATTAGGAAATGGTGGAATACAATATAGAGGTCTTACATTAAGATTACTGGCTACTCTGTGAGGTAAAAAGACATTACAGGTTAAGTAGAAAAACATTTTTTTAAGGAATCTTAATACTAAAACAAGTCTAGTTAAAACATGTCACTGTATATGGCTTATACACATGAAGGCTGTGGAGGACATGGGTTCGCCAGCCATTCACTGCACAAATCAAATTTCACCAAGCCTTTGCTGCCTCAGATGCTCATCTTCACTCTGACACATACTTTCTTAATAAAGTGCTGATTATGTTCAAGCAATATTATTAATCAAACTATTTTAGTGATAAAATCCATAGATAATCATTAAAAAACTGTCCACTTCAACCTTAATGTAGAGGGAACAAGAGAAAAGATGACAGTGTCTTTCAAAGCACAAAGATGAAGCATTTTCTTATTTCTCAGCCTCAGTGTATGAGGATTACAATGATACAGTACATCAGTGTTTTCTGAGGATTCTGGCAGTTGTGGAATAAATTATTCATTTTTTTAATATATAATGATCATGTTAATATTCACACTTAATTACTTACTTTACTTTAGTCTTTTCACAATAGCAACTTTTACATTGTCAAGTTAAAAGATTACAGACATGATTTTAGATAGTTTCTTAATCTTTCCCTGTACGTCTAACCTGAAATGAGCCTTAACGTTAAAAAGCCAAAGGTCAGTGTGAACAGACCTCTGTCCAGTTATTACATACCTGTATCTTAAAATTTTAAGTAGGAATTAATTAATTCATTGTTTAAAGGCTGCTCGTCTCGTTATAATGCCCACTTCAAGTTCATTTCCCATTTCTTTTTCCCTACACAGACCTCTCATCAACCACAATGTTCAGACAATGGGGTAAACAATACACTGGAGCTGCACTTCTGACAAATGGACAATACTACATATTGTGGATGTGGATCACAGAGTGTCTTCATCTCTGTGTTTAATAAAAAAAAAGGAAAAACTTAAACTGCTTTAAAGTTGCTCATGTTAATTTGTTGGTTATGTATAATAATGGTCACTATCATTTTTTAGTTATTGAGCGACAGCATTAAAAACAAAGATGTAAGAAAGAACTTTAATGAAGTGTAGAAACACTTTAGAACAGGTCAGGCAAGTTCAGTCAAGTCAGTCTTGTTCACACCTGTGTCACTGCAGATGCCTGTAGTGTTAAGGAGACAGTGAGAGATCACAAGTAAAAAAATTGGATCAGGGATTCGTTGGCCACAGAGCTTCACAAATCTGCTGATCTTACTACCTTGGAGGCAGATTCAAAATCTGGCAACCAGAAACCATGTGTAGTTACAGCAGCAGTGCTTTGATATTCAAATTATACTTAAACACATCAGACCACACAGCAATACAGATGCTTCACTCTACAGCAATTAAAACAGTAGCAACTGTACAAACACACTTTAAAATTTAAAAACTTACTTACACTGAGACATCTCACGGTGCATTTTTGTGTCTTATACTTAAACCATATGTCCTTTATATTATTTCCAGTGAAGCTTTGTCAGGTTACTTCTGTCTTGACTCCTCGTATTGCTCATATTGTACTGGCACAATTCATCTTTGAGAGAAGAACAGAGCTGAAAATCAAAAAAAAAATTGCAGTGCTCACCTTTACAGTATCAGCTACTGAAAATTGTCTGATGTCTTGAAAATATCAGCCTATAGAGCCACTATAAGATTTAAAATCCTGGATTGTGCTATTTCACACATGCTGTCACCTTATTTCACCGCAACAGTTTTATCCTACTGCATCCAAACGTGGAATTGGCATTTGCCCATTTTTCCCCCCACAGTGCATCTCTTTGATCATAAAAAGGACAGTCTGTGGGACAGACAGTCGTCTGCTGATCACTTTTGTGAGTCAGTGTAGTAAAAAAAATCCACTGTAAAGTTTTGAGAAGTTTTCCATTATTATCATTATTATTATTATTATCATTATTATTATCATTATTATTATTTTTATTTTTTATTTTTTTTAAGAAAAGTGGACAAAATAAAAATGGTCTGTTTCCAACAGACCATAGAAAACCCTGTCTGTTTCCACTTGGGTTTTCTCCACAATATCATCTCAATTGAACATGAGGACAGATTTCCAGCAGTCTGCCTCCCTGGGGCCTGATGAGGCAGGCACCACGACTTGAATGTGAAAAAAGTGTTTCCAGTACAATTTCGTAAAGTATTGCTTTGTCTGAAAAACCACAAGTGTGTAAATTGAGAACATTTGAGAGTGTTTTCCAAAATGCAAGTGTTTCCATTACTCATTTTTAAGTTTGCAATTTAAAGTTGTGCATTAAGAAGGTAAATGGAAACACATCCTGATGAAAATGTGATTCACTGGAGGCAGCTGATTCAGTTCTAATCTTAAACGAGGACTGTGCATGGTGAAAAAGAAAGGGAAATGTACTTCAGTAACCAGTGGCATGAAAAAAAGGGGAAGACACTCTTCTGCTAAGTGGAGCAGCATTTACCATTTCATCTGTTGAAGAGGCATTCTTCAGAAAAACAGCTGCCTTTGTTTAAAAAGGCCATCTCACCTGTGTTTCAGTGTTTCAGTGGAGCTGATATAAGAGGCAGATATTCACGGTGTATAGGTGAGTGGAAAGAGCAAAACTGTGACACTTCAAGTACACAAACAACTATATGAGGTATGAGGGACAACTCCAAACCAACAATCTGAAACCAGCATAAGGTAAATAAGGTCCATGCAACATGCATGTTTACCGCACACACTGAAGTGTGCAATTTGTAGAAGAGGAATGTCTGGTGTCACATCATTCTGGTAGAAAGGAAAGATATTCTGCACTTTTAACACATGTACAAATATAGATTTTACATCTATTGTAATGAATTAGATTAGGGCAAATAAATGACTCCGACAGATAGACGGACTGGTGTCGTTAAATGGAAGCCCTTGTTGTTTTTGTGCACACTGCTTTCAAAATAAGCAGGTTGACTGTTGAGGATTTACTGGATTCCTCCTGCAGTGACACAGGAAGAGAGGAGGATACATTAAACATTATCTATTTGGATTAAATGGCTGTTTGATAATTTCAATGTGCTGACTGCTGTTGAGTTTGGACTGTGTAAAGGGGAATGGATTTATGGCCTGACCAGTCAGCAGGCCTCGGGTTCCAATGTGGCGTTTAATCAGTCTCAAAACTTGCTCAAGTAAAAACCACATGCATCACAGAACAGTACCCACAAGTGGGAAACCAGGGAAGGATTTCTACTCTGTGAGCACTCACTCAACCCTCCCTATACGCTCCCTCATCAAGTTGAACAAGTTTTGAGACTCATTAATTATTTGAAGGAAGATTTCTTAACTCTTAGTGTCAAAGGTCCTTGAGGGATTTAACAGCCTTGGCCAGGTTGCTGTAGAACTCAGCCATGCTGGACGGGAAGAACGAGTCAACCACTGAGCGAGGGAGGAAGCCACCCAGGTCCGTCTGGAAGAAACTGAACACCTGGGTTTTGTTGGGCTCTCTGGAAATAAAGTGAAACAAACACACAAAAGAAATTTTGATACAAAAAAGAGAAGCAATCATAGACAGAGAAGATGAACTTAAACTCGAACACACTGTACTTTTTTTATGTGTTTGTGTGTTAGTGTGCTCACCCTGAGATGGGGACACAGATACACCCACAAGGATGGTTGAATCCTCTCACATAGCCAGACTGAGGAGGACAGCCTGGGTGAGTCACGTTGGTTGCTGTTTGACATGACACAAAACACACATGCACATTTGTCAACATTATATTGATCTTGTGAGGAGCCAAGTGAGCTCATAAACTAAACAGAGTCTGCAGGTTTTCATTATAATCAAAGCAACAGTTTGCCTCATACAAATACACTCATTTGCTTAATCACGAAGAATTACAGTCGAAGTCAGAAGTTAACAACTACATTTAAACTCACAGTTGCACAGTTACTGACATTTAATCCTAACAACATCACCTGTCTTAGGTTAGGATCACTACTTCATTTTAAAAAGGTGAAATGTCAGAATAATAGTAGAGAATGACTTATTTCAGCTTCTATTTCTTTTACCACATTCCCACTGGGTCAGAGGTTTACTGACACTTTGTAAGTATTTGGTAGCATTGCCTTTATTTTGTTTAATGTCTCAAATAACCTAACCATGCTTCTCACAATAAGTTCCTGGAATCTTGCACCATTCCTCATGAGTCAGGTTTGTAGCCCTCTTTGCCTGCACACGCTTTATCAGTTCAAATTTTCATTTGCATTGAAGTCAGGCCTTTGTGATGGCCACTCCAGTACCTTCACTTTATTGTCTACTATTATTATTTCTGCCAGTTTTGGAGCAGTGGCTTCTTCCTTGCTGAGCAGCCTCTACAGTTATGTTGATGTAGGACTCAAGGTGTTTATACTTGCATACTTGTGCAGATGAACGTGGAACCTTCAGGTGTTTGGAAGTTGCTGTCAAGCATGAACCAGACTTGTGGTTCATTGTCAAGTCCGTTGTTTTTACTGATATCTTGACTGATTTCTTTAGATTTTCTGATGATAAGAAGCTGAGTTTGAAGGTAGGTCTTAAATACTTTCACCGGTACACCTCCTGTTAACAGATTATGTCAACTAGCCTATCAGAAGCTTCTAAAGCCATGACATCATTTGTCGGACTTTTCTGAATTGTGATATAATGAATTAAAAGTGAAACAATCTGTCTGTAAACAATTGTTGGAAAAATGACTTGTGTCATGCACAAAATAGAGATGACCTTACTAACTCATCAAAATTATAGTTTGATAACTTGAAATCTAGGGAGTGGTTAAAAATTTGTTTTAATGACTTCAACCAAAATGTATGTGAACTTTGGCATCATTTTCATCAGTTATGATATTCTTGTACTCACCAAGTTAAATGCTGAGATATGTGACATCACTGCAACAAAGTCCGTTGGGTAAAGACAGAGCTTAGATTATCTAAACCACTTTAGGATCAGGAAGTGGGTCTATAAACTGTGAGCTGTTTGATAATGGCAGATAATGGCAAAGTACTATATGTGGCAACATAATCCAGTCATATGGAAAAAAAAAAAAAAAAAAAAAAAATTCTTCCAAAAAGCTTAGTATTTATACATTTACCCACAGATTTTACAGCCACAACTGCCACTACGTGGTTTTAAAACATACAGCTCATTAGGTGAAGAGTCAGTCAACAGATTCAATGTGATCCAGTGGTTAATAATTATTCCATTCACGGAAACAATAATTTATCACTTTATTTGCAGTTACTGTATATTATGGCTGTGTTCAGGTGCCTCTGTGAGTAAGTCTAATTTATGTGACAGTGAATGTTAAGGTTTAACAGTTGTTCCAGGCAGTTGAAGTCCAGATTATACTTTCCTTCTCACTCCTAAACACAAATGGTCCTCAATCAAATCACTCAATCTCTAAGGTTCATAAATATCTAAAAACTACTTTGAATTTCTAAGTGTCGTTGATCTGTGGCTTTTCTCTCTTTATTGAGGTATTCATCATCTGTTTTCTTTATTTGTATTATTTGTCTGTTGATGTCTTTGGTGAGTACAGTGTTATCAAGAAAGCGAGAGCAGGACACACTACATGTCTGTGCTAGGGCCAATCATACCCATAATTTCACCAGAATCATTTTGAAGCAAACTAGAAAAGCACAACAGTAATTGACATTATGGCAGAGACCCAGAGGCACCAGCTGCTTCCAAACAGAAAGAGAACACACTGAACCAAAGCTGAGATTTATACTCACTCTGTTCATGCTGACTTTGGTAGACTGATTGGCAAATTGTACCATCTCTGTTTATCTTTACCTCTTCCTAATAAACACTTCCAGTCACATACAGACACATTTGGACAAATGTAGCCCTGTTTTACTGCTGTTGAACAGAACAGAACATGATCTTTTCCTGTGTGATGATCAAGGATTACAGTTTTTATGTTTTGAACCAAACCCAGGGTCTAATTCTTTAACTAAAAGTTCCTTCCCTCATGTACAGTATATTTCCATATTATCTCAACAACTCCAAAGATTAAGCAAATTAAACTAATGACCGATTTTAAGGTGATGGTCAGGAAACCCAGGTAGCACAGGGCACTCTGCCCCGCCACAAAGACCCAAATCACAGCTGCAGTGGTGACTTCAGCTCCTGCTGTTTTTGGTTTATGTTTGACTAGGGGACTACACATGTATGTGACCTGACGTTTGAATTAGCTACTGCTTTTTGTTTCTGTCAGCTGTTACCTGTGTTTACCATGGTGGCTGTACACACTGTCTTCCCTCAAATCTCTGACCTTTAGTTTAGCAAACACCAGGTCCATAGTCCTAGGCCATGTGAAACCTTCAAGACACCCAGTGTTTGACAAATTTGAGTCTCTTCAATAACATTTTTCCCCAGACATATTTAAAACCAAATCTGCTCAGGTACTTTGTTGTGGGATAAGAAACCATTCAAGGAAAAGAAATAAAGAAAATCTGGTTAATGTGCAAAGAATCAAACATCCTTGCATCAAAACTCCTGCACAGCACAGCGCACACACGCGCGCGCACACACACACGCACACACACACACACACACACACAAACACACACACACACACACACACACACACACACGTGTAAGTAAACTGTTCAGCCCGACTGCATGGCACAATGAGTCTTGAAAGTACAAAAGAAACAAGTAAAGAAAGAAGAAGAGACAAGAATGGGTCATTACGCACCATTTGATGAAATGGTGCCATCTTCGTATTGCTTAACTAAAATAACATCTACAAAGTCTCGTGGAGCTATGATACCCATAGCTGCTGAAGGCGTGACTGTTCGGCAGATAGAGATGTCCTGTGCAAGAGTGGGAGACAAGGCAATGTACTCAAAGACTGACTCAAACAAAGCTAAAGCAAAAATGGATATCATCTTTAGTATCACATGTAATAATTTAAAGCTGCACTGGACAAGAATTTTATAAACAACAAAAATTTACCAAATTGAGTAGGTTGGGGATGGCAATTGGCAAAAAAGCAAACACGAGATGAGACAAGAGGAAGTTAGATCAACTGTATCCTGTACAAACAATGTTTTCCCTATTGCTGTCCTTTACTATCATTTGGTAAAAAGCCTCAGTGACCAGTTGGGTTATTAAGCCATGAGGCATATATGCAGTTTGGTGACATCACTTGATTTCTGGGTACTGCAGTTCAAAGTTACAGTTTCCAAATACATTATCTACCATTTGAAGGCACCAATATGTGAAGACACTGAGTGCAGCTTTAAAACTATTCAAACAATCTTTGATGGAGATCAAAAGGAATGTGTCTACTGCATGGAGTGACTGGGTTAACTAACACAGGATGACAATGACAAAACATCCTCTCATCAGAGGAGAGACAGAAACCCACCTCCGTTATTTGTTCTAAAAGCTCAAACTTTTTGACATTGTTGTCCCATTTGACTCTAAGCCCATTAGGTACTGGTTTCAGGCACTCCCACACTTTCTCCAGGCTGCCGCTGACAATTCCCTCGCCCCTGTAACTGCAGAGGAAATCAGATGACAGGACACAGTGAGGAGCGTACTGTAGATTATCAAGGCGTGACTCTGCTCTAAATTAGATTCATACATTCTTGAGACAGGCAAATAATTTAACCCCTGCAGAAAGATAAACAGTCCTACTCTACACACCATATGTTTCAAGCCTTGAAAAAAATCCTAAAACTTATAATCAATAATACCAATTGGGTCAATTTTGAGACCATATTTTCCTTATACATGATAATACACAACTTATTAAACAAAAGAAAATATCATGAGGCAGAAAATAAAAGTCTAATTCTAACATGTACCATTCTGCCATGTACTTAGGTTTTCATGCAGTAGCCTAATCTGTCCTGATCCAAATTAATAAAGTTGCAAGAGACTTGTTCTAAAGTCATGTGTCTTTTAAATGCATCCATGAGTATGTGGTGTATGGTTCCGTAATAATAAATAAATTATAAATCATAATTTAGTCTGATGCCATGTGAGACTTTCATGTAACTGTGTGTGATTTGGTTGATTATTAAAAACTTCATTTTGTCACTTGCTGCACAAAACTGCACAACCTGTGTTCAACTCATAGCTTATAACAGCTATTCATTTTAAGGTAAATAAAATACCAGCTGTCATAGTTAAATTGTTTTTATTAAGAAATATGTAGCAATATTATGTATTATTGCAAACTCACCACCTTTACAGCAAATTTATTCCTGACAGGGTTTTAATTTCATCAGTACAGTTTTTGATACCATGCTGTGTACAACAGGTAGTATCATAAAAAAGTAGGCACAGCTGTAAGCACAATGCCAGACTGTTATTCTCATCCTTCTATATAGACTTAAACCACAACGGGTTCTTCTGAAGTTTACTACATGCATTTCATCGATGTTCAACTGTTCAAGAAATCAGAACTAGATGAGAAAGAAAAAGAAAAGTTGGGGTTTCTCACACATTCCCAGGGAACTCTGACGAGGGGCGCCAAGACACAACCACGTCATTCTGCCAAAGAAAACAGCACATTTACAGTGAGCAACATTTGCCTGTGTTTGATGAACGGCCCTTGTACTGCTGTTTACTCTGACACGCTACATGTCTCAAAACAACAAAATAGGTCATAAATGATATGTTTTCTGTGCCTTTACTTGAAGAACAAGCATGTGAGAGAAGCATTTATCAGATGATACACCAAGCAGACAGTCAATCTTTGGATGTTTGCTCATTTTGGAAGTCTTTTCTTCTTAAGTATTAGGAGGTAGCAGTTGCAAGTAAATGAGCAAATTTCACTTCAACTCAAATGGGTGTAAGCTGTCATACATCAATTTCAGTTAGCTCTGCATGCCCATTTGTAAAAGTCACCTTACGCTATTGACTGTCAGTTGCTGAATAAGTTCTAACAAAACATGAAATGAGGAAGGATACATTGAACTCTGAATATTCTGAATGATAATATTTACACTAACTTTACACCATATTAATACTGGGTACTTCCTCCCTTTGCTCACAATACAGCCTCAGTTCTTTGTGATATGGATTCCACAAAATGTTGCAAACATTCCTGCTCCATGTTGACATGGTTGCATCACATCATTTCTGCAGATTTGTCAGCTGCACATTCAAGCTGCCAATCTCCTGTTCTACCTCATCACACAAGGTCATACTGGATTCAGATCTGGAGACTGTGGAGGTGTTCATGATGTTCATGAAACCAGTTTGAGCCTTTTGCTTTGTTACATTGTGCATTATCCTGCTGGAAATAGCCACTAGAAGATGGTAAACTGTGGCACATGGTCAGCAACAATACTCAGACAGGCTGTGGCATTCAAATGATGATTGGTTGATATTAAGTGTGACAAGAAAACATTTCCCACACAGTTACACCACCATCACCAGCCTGGACTATTGACAAAAGGCAGGCTGGGTCCATGGATTCATGCTGCTGACTCCTAATTCTGAGCCTCGGATTCTCCTCTGACCTCTCTCTCAACCACAACAACCCATATCTGCATAATTTCACGCAGTGCCATGCTGCCCCATGATTGGCTGATTGGATAAAGGCATGAAAAAGCAGGTGTACAGGTGTTCCTAATGTATATGTTCAAAACTGGTCATTAATGGTCAACAGGACATTTTGAACAGTTAACTACACTAAACACTGAAAATATACTAAAAAAATAAAAAATAAAAAATAAAAAAATAAAACCACAATTATACTACACCTTAAGAATATTATGGGTCAAATACACATGAACAGCCTGTAAGGCATTTATGTTCTGCAGTTTGCCTATGACAGCATAGCCCCAATATCAGTGCCACACAAGTACTGTCAGATTATATCATTTTCCCAATTGAAAATTTGATGACACATTTGTACAATGTCGAATAACAAAACCAATTGAATTTACCACTATATATTGTGGTTTGGGAAAGATTTCAGAAGTCATGACTACATGACAAACAGAAAAACAGTGGTCACAAGACCACCCAACCAGCATCACTGGAGGACAGTCAGTATCTAAAACTTCTGAGTGTCAACAAAGGCAAAAAAACAAAAAAACAAAACCCAAAAATATGCCCTCAGTAAAATATGCCTTCTATGTTTGTTTCTGTTATTCTATCCGCCCCCTGTGTCTGACAACATGTTATTACTTTAGAAGTAAAAGGCTTGCTTTTCCGAGATTTACCATTGTTTGTACTTCTATTGATCGAATGGTGCATTTCATAACATTAGAACCAAAAGCAACTTATTGTAAAAACTGGCTTTTTTAAGACGTACTTATTGTTATTTGGAGTACTTGTCATATTAAAGAGTTCAGTCTCAAGTTTCCTAACTGCTTTTAAACCTGTAATGTCACGTAGGCTCTGTCGGGGAAGAAGGCCACATCGAGTCACACTATCATCAGAGAACCTCGGTTCTGTGGTTCAAGAAGAAAAATCATACAGTTTCATATCAGACTAACAACAAAAACCATTACCGATTTCTTGCAGACTTTCCATCCGGACTCATCCCTCTTGTAGCTCAGCAAGCAGTCAGCCACTGCCTTCGCTTTATGTTCATAATCCATAATAGTTCGTAAAAGTTAACGTTACCTTGCTAACCTAATTCACTTTGCAGACTAGCTGACGTTAAAGCAGCTACGTGGGTGACACACCGGGATGTTATTTCTCAGATCAACAAAAACTCAAAGCCACACTGTAGCTGAATTATGACGCGCAACTTCATTAGCGAAAAGTACCTAGTGTTATCAAGTCGACCAAACCCCGGTCAGGTGAGCGTGAACCGCCAAAGCTAGTGTTAGCCAAAATGAATGAAATGTGCTCTGCAAAGACGCATCGTTCACTAACATACAGCTAGCTCGCTTAGAGGTTACGTACGTGGATAAAAAAACGGCATCCACATCTGTCTAATACCGTGAAATGGAAACCTTTAACTGCCCTAAGATTACGCGACGGTCCCCATCTGTCTCAGATGAAACATTAAAATCCAGAAGTAGTAGAATGAATTCCCTGTACGAGGTGACTTGGCAGCAGACGTCAAATCAATCAGAAAAAATTTACTTCCGGTTGTAGCATTCAAAAGAAAACACGTATTCACAAACTTATGCGTTTATGATAATGTACCGTCTGCCGTAATAAGACTTTCTGTATATTTTCAATAGCATTCAGAGGCTTAATCAAGTATTGTACTAATATTTTCAGAACACCGACACGTTTACGCTTAGCGACAAATTCTACGGATTTTATTTTGAAGGCCGAACCCCCCGAGTACTTCTCGTTATCTGGATTGCTTCACGCACCTGCTGTTGGATCCTTGCTAGACGCCACAAAGCAAGCTGGGAATTGCAGTAGTCACTCCAATCGAACAGTTTATTCAGCGTACAAGACTGGGTTTTTACAGAGATTATTTTATTGTGATTGTATGGGAAAGAAGTGTAATGATTGACAGTGTATATGTTTTAATATCTTATGTTACACTGATAGTGTTGTAGTATAGTAGTAATTACAATACACATTGCTACAATAACTCATAATTAGCTAAAAGCTGTTTCAAAATGATACAAAACCACACATATAGGACACACATTTATGATAATATTCTTTCTTTCCTTTCAATGCAATATATCAACATTTATTCATTTGCATATATATCTGATATATAGAGAAACATTTTAACAGAATACATAATTTTAGCTAAGATGTCATACATTGGAACAGACCAGGTCATTTGACTCAGTGACATTTAGATCAAAGCTGGTTTTGGACTTCTTTTTGGCCAGCTTTCCTTGATTTGCATCAGATTTGAGATAACACTCTTTGTTGTGGATAACCTGAATGTACTGGTCAGTGCTGCTGTTCTGCTGGTCACTGCTGGAGGCCAGGGAGGCAGAGTCTGACTCAGTCTGAGGGGTCTCCAGCTTTGGTCGTGTCTTGGGCTTCACATAAGATTCTATGTGCCTGGTCCTAGCTGGGGACTGATAGTGTCTTCCTGGGGAATGGATGTGACGCCTGGTCCGGACAAGAAGAGGGTCTGCTCCTCTCACATTGGCTTGGGACTGGGAATGTGACTCTAAATCCCCCCAGTCTATTTCTCTTTGACCATTCTCCTCTCCTTCCTCTTCCTGTTTTCCATATCTTCCTCGAGCTGCATGGCTGTCTTTAGCCATGGACACATGGCTTTCTAAACAGTCACCGATGTAGAAGTGTGCTGGCTGGTGGAGGTCAGAGAGGGAACGGGGGCGATGAGCCTTTCCCAGGGACATCCTTCTCCTGCTTTTTCCATCTTCCTCATCCTCTTCCTCTTCACTCAGATGCTGTTGTGATGGGTGGGACCGCTGAGGATGTGGTTGGTGGTGAGTGGTGCGGGGTGCGTAGCGTTTGATATTGCATGGGTACAGCTCCAGGATCTCTGCAGGCTCCTCCATGAGGTAATGGCGTGGGATCCGAGTGGCTGAGCGCAGCAGCTTCTTCCTGGGCTCATGCTCATTGAGAATCACATAGCGGGTGGTGTGACCACGCCGTCCCCCATAATTCTGTGCAGTGATGAACCCAGCAGCTTCAACAGGATGTATGGAGCGTATGGTTTTCCTGTACAGGGGGTCAGAGTGGATGTTGTCAGAATAGCGAGCTGGAGGATTGTACGCCATATGATGATAGGACTTGGACCTGGAGTTTCCACTAGGGCCACTAAGAAATGGTGGAGGCCTGTATGAGAAAGGACAACACATAAGAATCAGCTTATGTAACATTATTGTTGGTATGTTATCATTGCATAATGCTGTTAAAAAGCATGGACTGAATAAAATGTCTGCCCTGCAGTGGCACATACAATCTCATAATTTTGACAAAGTTAAAGCAGACTTGATGGTCTCTGTGATCGACAATTAAACAGATTTTAAAGGCCGTTAAATTACTGAAGTGAATGAACAATGGCTGCATAAAAGCTTGAGAAAACGGAAAAAACCCCAAAACTTTGGCATAATTTGTATATTAGTCAGTGATGATGTAATGTTTATGCAATTTGAACAAAAATAGTCTTAAACATGCAAAAACTACCGGTATGGTCCTTTAAAGCCAAACTGCAGCATGTTAAAATCTTACCTTTTCATGCCAAAAAAAACATTCATATAACTGAAAAGTACTCAGTGCTTCCCAAGGAGTAATATTCTTGTAAGGATGGAAGAGAAACTGAGACAGCATCTAGGAAACTCTCCACTGAAACCCAGGTTAGTACTTAAGGAGGCACAGAGTAGGGCTGAACTATTCGTATATCATTTTTGGACCATAACCAAACGATTTTAAAAGAGTGACATTTTGAAATCACAAAAGCCACAATTTTAGTTATGACTTGACCATTATTAACAATATTAACAGGCTGTAAGAGCGAAAGTTTTAGTTTCAGCAGCCATAGTTACAACTTTCACTAATAAATTTAGTCAACTGAAGGTGTTATAAATAAAACTGCATTATATTCATCATGGTCATCTGTTGTTCAAAGTCAACCTGCTTGGCTAAACCAGTATATTAGTGTATATGAACCTATTAGGTATGTGCTCCAACCGGTGTTTGGGCATTATGGTCACTGTTGGATTTCTGACAGATCCAGCTGCACATCCTCTGTTCACGTCCGTCCTGGATGCTGATCGGGTGATGGTGCGGATGCTGTTTCCACGATGAACAGGCGACTGAAAGTTTGTGACACTGCCGTTCCGTCGCGGAGATGGAGTGTGGACTGAGGCCTCCTGGCTCGTGATGTCACTCTCCTGCTGATCCAGCTTTTTGTCCACAGCAGCCTCTGGAGCCTGTAATCTTGCTAAGGGAGGAAAGTTATGCTTATCAGATACATCCCAGTTTGTACATGTTAACAATGAGTCTTCCATGCACACAAAAGTTTCACAGGGTCTGTGCTAGGATTGATCATTTTCACCCTGTATATGCTTCCTTTAGACAATATTATCACGGATCACCACATACATTTCAATTGCTATGCAGATGACACCCAGTTGTATTTATTTATGAAGCCAGATGAATTAATCATGTAGTCAAATGTCAGGCATGTCTCAATAGTCCCCTGAAGTTAGCAGCAAGTATACGCAGCACAGCAGAGCAGCAACAGAATATGCCATTTGAGACAAAAGATAAGACGTCTAAAGAATAACTGAATCAAGTTAATGTGCATTAAAGCAGGTTAGTGGATTTCCCCCACTAAATTAGAAGATTTAGGGATGTTAACAGATAACAGAGTAGACTCAGACACTGGATATGGATAAGGTCAACAACACACAACATTAACCAGGAGCAGCCTATTTATTTCAAAATCCATTCTCATAATGATCAATAATTTGATCCAATGTTGTTGAATTAGAGTAACAGGCTTCTAAACATGATTTTTAGGGGTAGTTAAATATTAGTTAGATACATACATGCATATTTGAGACTAGAAGGTAAGGAAATCAATGAGGGTTCCCATTTAATACTACAAGTATTATACTAACATATTATAAAAGTTATCTTCACACATTCTATTACTGTATTGTATAAGGAATCTTGTTGGTGTATATTAGTAACTTGCTGTAGGAGCACCAGGTGCTACGTGGTGGAGGAGCAGTGATGCAGCAGGTCAGGAGTGCTGAGTGGACCACAGTGAGATTAAAAGCAAAATATGGTATGTTTCAAATAAGTAAATCATAGTAAATGCCTATCAGGCTCCTGTCCTGTGGAACCAGCTCCTAGTGTGGGTTCAGGAGGTAGACAACCACTCTACATTTGAGATTAGTCTCTCTCTGTCCCTTTCTCTGTGTCTTTCTCCCTCCCTCTCCCTCTCTCTTTATATCACTCTACCACATGTTATTGACTTAAACATCTCTTTTCTCCTGCAGTTTTTGTTCTCCTCTTATCTCCTCTCACTTATTAGGTATCTCTGACTCTGGTGTTGAAGAATCCAGATCTGCCAATACTATTTTACACTCATTATCATTATTATGATTATTATTAGGCTTAATCCCATCTGCAAATAAGATTTAATTGAATTCAGTTATTTCAATAAATAACAGAACACACACAGGAGACCTGACAAAATACCAGAAATACCTGCAGCCATCTGGAAGACTTTCTTCTTGTCCTCAGTCCGCTCCTAAAGAAATCGAAGAAAAGATCTAGGGATTATTTTCAATCTAATTTTTATTTATTTTTTGCCTAAAATTACTCAAACCGATTATCACAATTATCACCAATAGATTTTCTGTCAATATATTAATTAAATAATTTTGCTTTATCCTGAAAAAGTCTTGCCATTAGACAGCTTGTTGACACTTTATTTTTGGCTGACCTCAAGAGCAGGGCCAGTCCTATAATCTGTAATGTAACTGACTGACTGCTCATATTTCCACAAACATAGGGAGGCATTTACAACTTGCAGTGTTGCCAACTTAGCACACTGTCACTAGATTTAGAGACTTCTTTTCAAACAAGACTAATAAACCTCATACATGGCTGGACTCTGTATGGATACTAACTGGGACCTTAGGGATATACCTCTTGTTATGGGCAGTCTATTTGACTACTATTTGACCATCTATTTGACCATAGGCGGTCCAGCCATATACTAGGTTTTGACCTAGTTTAGTTTTAACTGTAAATTGTTTTCTGTATCTGTGTTTTGCACCCACAAATATCTCTACATGCTAAGTTGATCTTTTTGTTCAACCATTTAAATACCATCTTTAATTGGTCACACTGTCTAAATGTCTAAATGCAGCTGTAACTGAGAAACATGTAGACTTATTTTAATTCAGTTCTACAAACTATACATGTTGAAAATAAGAACTGCTTGATCCACTCTGGGAGTGATTCATCAGAAACTCACAGTCTGGAGCTGCATCCTCAGCTGGTTGTTGGTGAATTTGAGGGATCTGGCAATGGCCTGGAGATAGTATATCAGCATGCTGAAACACACAGGGACAATTCAAAAGTCAAGGTAGCATGTTGATTTGTGTGTATGTGTGTGTGTGTGTGTGTGTGTGTGTGTGTGTGTGTGTGTGTGTGTGTGTGTGTGTATGTGTGTGTGTGTGTGTGTGTGTGTGTGTGTGTGTGTGTGTGTGTGTGTGTGTGTGTGTGTGTGTGTGTGTCTGCGTGTGTGTGCACTCTTACAACAGCAGCAGTAGTGCTGGCAGCACTACGACAGGGCTGGTAATGTAACTCATCACTTTACTGAACCACAGTGGGAAGTCACTGGCCACTGTCTCAGAGATGATGTCATAAATCTTCTCTTGACCGCTGAAACACATATTTAAGTTAAAAAAGAATTCTCATATTTAAGTACTTTTGTTTATGTTAACATTTAGAAACAATGTAAACACAACCAGACACAAGGGTGTTGCTAGCAGCTCCACCGTCAAATGCTGTCACTGCTCATTATTGCACACAAACAGCAATATTTAGCAAGTACTTCACATTTTTACTTTACATTTTCCTGGACATGCCTGACATCTGCAGCCCCTTTACCACCAACCTGTCCCATTACCCTGACTGCCAAATACAAACAAAAGTAGCCTGCATTCATATCCTAGCAGAGAGAACACATCAGCTAAAGGCTGGTACTTTTTGACCTAAGGGAGAAATACCTGTGTTTCCACAACAAACAGCTGTCTGCTGCTCCGATGAACAGAGACACAGCACATTTAAAAACATATTTAAATGTC
Source organism: Trachinotus anak (assembly GCF_046630095.1). Taxonomy (NCBI): domain Eukaryota; kingdom Metazoa; phylum Chordata; class Actinopteri; order Carangiformes; family Carangidae; genus Trachinotus; species Trachinotus anak. Next base: position 110,997 of record NW_027273862.1, on the reverse strand, counting down.
TGTTGCACAACTTGAAGGACACAGTAGACACAACTTAGGAATGCCTACAAATTCCTGTTAAATCCTTCTACAGTATACACTACACTGTTTTGTACATGTAACAATTTGTTCAGTTACATATTCACGTTTGTGATGTAAGCACTGAGCAACTCTTTGCAAAATGTAAAGAAAGGTTGCAAATAGACACACAGACCTTGGATATTGCTTTAGGTTCATTCATAATTTATGAAAATGTGGGTGACACATATACAAAGTCAAGAGTGAGAGGAAGAATATTTGAAAATGAGCATTGTCTGGCACATTTCAAGTGATGCTGCTCAATGTGCAATATACCTGTTAAAAATCAATATATACAGTCCAAAATAAACAATAACACATAATACAATTAAATTAAATTAAATTAAATAAAAAACAATCTTGTAATTCAGTAAGGATAATTTCAGTAAGGATAATACTCAAATCAGATAACCCCACTGTGACAGGACTTTTGAGATGCTGTGAAATTCAATACAAAGTGTAAAAGTGTTGTACAACAGCTTAAAAGATGCTGGATAGCTTTTGATGGAACCATGCTAGCAATTTCTGGAGTCTTTGTGCTAAGCTAAATGAAACATCTTTGGATGTAATATATTTGCTCCAGAGATTTTATGTAATGAATATCCTTGAGTGATGTGGAATGAAGACAAGTTGTAAAATGGATCTGTATGGGTGTTTTTGTAAACATGTTTGTCCTGCAGCTGTTTATAATGGGTAAGAAAGAAACTCACTTCTTTAAATTTCATGTAAATAAATGTGTATTTGAGAAAGAGCGATGTCAATCTGGTCAAGATGTTTCCTTAAACAACATACATTTTTTGATACTATCTCAGCTGTCTTTACCTGAATGGTCCACAATGCTGTGACGGCCTGTATCTAACTATGGCAAAGATGGTGGGCAGCATACACAGAAACAGCATGAAAAGCAGCATGGCCAGGTAGAAATTGTTTGATCTGAAAAAAGGCAAAGTAATGAGAACATGGAAGTGTTAAAATGAACAATTTCAATATTTGTGTTGTTTTTAAACCTTCAAACCTCCTGCTTTTAGAGCATTCTGCTGAACAATTCAGCAAAATGCAGCAGAAATTATTACAGAACAACATTTCAAAATGATTCACCCCACTCATCTCTTTCAGATAAGATGTGTTGCTTATACAAACATGAAGTATTTTTCTTTTCACTAGCTGTAATGATTCCTGTCTCAGCCCTGTTTATTTTCTTCCCTTCCCTCATATTCCTCTCTGCCTCAGCCACCTGACTTTCCAATCCTACATGCCCACCTGTCTCTCATTCCCTCATCACTCATTCCTGACTCCCACATCCACATCCCAGTTTGCTATCAGTTCACAGCGTATATTACCAGCTGTCTTTACCCAGTCATTTACCAGATTGTTGTGTCATTTATGTTTCATCTAATAACCACTTCCTGTCCTAGTCCACTAATTACTTTACTGTTCCTGATGCATTCTTGGTTTTCATAGCACCCTCAGTTTAACTAATCTAGACCAATGCCGGTAGCTGTTTCTTGACTTAGTCCAAGAGAATAGGTGGTGTAAAAATGCAGGAAATTTGTTTTAAATTACTTTTTTTTATGGGGGAGGACCTCCAGACCCCCTGCTTTCTTTTTTTCTTTGTCTTCCTCTTTCATTTTTTCTCTCTCGGTCCATGGCGCAAACAGCAACAAACACAGATCTCAGACTTTCAAAATAAGACCTCTTTTCAGATCACGAATAATACTATCTGGTGATATTAACTTTTAACCCTTAATGAGATAACAATGAATACATGACTGACTTATTAACATTTCAGCTTTTTAACACTTTCAGTTTAAACATATCCCAGCCTGATGGTGGAGGGGTTAGGACGTGTACCACATGGGCAGATGCTCTTAGCAGGCGAGTGCCGGTTTGACTCTCGACTGGCCCGACTCTTTCCTGTTTGTCATTCCCCCTCTCTCTGCCTCTTTCCTGTCACTCTCTACTGTCCTGTATAATAAAGGCAAAAATGCCCCAAAAAATAATCTTAAAAAACAACATATCGCATGAATTACTTATCATGACCACAATATCATTATCACAGAAATTTTCATCTTATTGGACTATGAATTTCCCATTTTTTAAAGCTTGTAATAGGTTATGAATTATGATGCTCATTTTTTCACAGGAGCAGCTAGGGAGCTATCTAACACCTTGGAGAGCACTGCGGCATTGTTTTTTGATTAATTAGTTCATCCAAATTTTTAGCTCAACATGATTATTTTCTATGGGTGGGTTGGGGGGCCTCCAAAAAATCCATAGCCCCAGGGGCCTACAGTAATGTTAAGACACCCCTGGCAGCACATTCGTGACAGCAGCAGCTGAAGCAAGGAATGGGACTCCACACTCCAGTGGCATTTCAACACTGAACTAAGATTACAAAACTTCAGTTTCTTTTGATAATATTAAAATCTGAGATTTTATATCATGGCATGACATTTCAGCAATGGTGCAAAATTCATGGTCAAAATCTCACGGATAAAACATATGATTGGATGAGTCTAAACCTAAACCTGCACTGATTAACATGTTCATCATCATAATGTATTTCTCTACAATGGATCAAATACCTGTGTGTAATGTGAAATCTAATCTAATAGTGGTGAACCTACATAAATTATGTTATATATATATATATATATATATATATGAATTTTTCAATTTTGGACAGGGCCATCCTAACTGCTTCCCTGTTTTATTCCCAGTGTTTTTGCTATGCTAGGCTAAACATATCCTGACTCCAGTCTTGTGCTTAACATATAAATGTTTAACATTTTGGACATACACATTTTCACACATTATTTTTAAAAATGCTTCCATTTTTTAAAAGCCTGTGCTCACAAAATAATCCCCATGAATAAAGCCCTACTGCTGCATGTTTTTACTGAGACAGTGGCAAAGTTGATAGTTAACAATAATGTACTGTCATGTTGGATGTGATGCTCTTGTGTGTGTTATGAACATATTCAGCTTTGACCAGTATCTCTGAGAGCCAGTTGTCAAACTATTCTCCGTTATAGTTGCTGCATTTCTCATTTGAAGCCAGGAACATGAGACTACTTCAGTGATGCTAAAGCAAAATCCATATTATCACCAACAGAAATATTGTCAGTGATAAATACATTCAAGTGTCTCAGCACTCCTTAATTATCAGTAAGAAACGTAAAAAAAAAATGCCTTTTATATTATCATCTCTCTATTCTGCTGCATTTAATGGCTCACATGATGTGTGTGGGTGTCTGCTTGGATTTTCCACTAAATCTGGGAGTGACAGATAAGGACTGAAAGAGGCAATGACAGCCTGGTTACATAAATCAGAGTGGGCTGAATGCCTTAGGCATGTATCTGTGTGCATGTATAGGAAGATATAGAGCTACACACTGATTTGTCACAATCACAGCAGAGCAGGACAATGAAAAGGGATGACAAAAAATAGCTACAAAACCCCTCTTGATATGTGTTTGTGCAATAAGAGCAGTGATGCTGCAGTTTCATTTTTGTTGAAGGGAGGATCACATGCTCAAAGCTCAGTTACAAGGACAAGAAAATATGAACATAAAATCATATGTACTTTTGTTCTGGGAGTGTATGTGAGATGAAAGACTTCTGTGTATCATCCTCTGTGTCTGTCTTTTCTCTTTCACTTTTAAGCTAGAGTGCATTCAGAAAGTATTCAGACCCCTTCAGTGTTCTCAGATTTAGTTGTGTGGCAATTTAATGCTAGAATAAAAAAAGAAATGTTTTGCAAATGTATGGAAAAGGAAAAACTGAAATATCACATTGACTCAAGTATTGAGTATTCATTCAACCAGGATTCCTAGAGAAGGTTGCCCATCCAAATGGAGCAATCAGGGAGAAGCTTCAAAGAACCTGTGTGAAGATGGAACTTCCAGAAGGACAACTAGTTCTTACATGCGGCTTGTAACCTTCTTTTTTTGTGTACAGAATTATTTTGTCAATGTGATATTTCAGTATTTCCTTTTTGATAAATTAGCAAAAAATTCTAAAATTCACTTTTTACTCAAGTGGTCTGAAGAATGAACTGTATTACAACTATACTATGTGCAAAAGAGCCATATTGCCATATAATATTATATACAAGATTTCAATACACTAAGATATTCAATATTAATGAATACTACACTGTATTTATAATAATAATAATAATAATATGTTATACTGCTGTACTATACTGTATATTGGTGTACTATTACTACATCTCACTTCATGTTATATTACACTTATACTCCATGCTATTTATACTGTGCTATATTTTAACCATTTTGACAATATCATGTAAATATGCTACACTGTTGAAAGATACCACTTATCACTTTGAGGGTTGGAGGGGGATGTACCCCTCCTCAGCTGACACTGGGGAGGGGTACACACTGAACCACTCTATCACAGGCTGGCAGAGACCGTTAAGCTGCATGACTTTGGAGTGTGGGACGAAGCTGGAGTACCCAGAGGAAGCCCACGCAGACACGAGGAGAACATACAAACTCCACAGAGTGGAGGCCCCAGCCGGCCAGCAGTGTTACCCACTGTGCCATCATGCTGCCTGTTGCATTTTTTTCACTAATGGTCAATTATTAGTATTTAAAGATGCACTATTTAATTTTTTTTTTAGTATTTTAAAGTGAATGTTATTTTGTTTTGACTTCCAGGGCCACCGTACTTTCAGCTTCATTCTACAATGTAGATAATAATAAAAATAAAGAAAAACCATTTAATCAGAAGGTGTGCCTGAATATATATATATATATATATATATATATATATATATGGTTGAGGTTAGTGTATGGGTTAGGCAAGTTTTGGTTAAGGTTAGTACAAGTATTCATGAAATTAATGTAAGTCTACTTAATGTCCTCAAGTGTGTGTGTGTGTGTGTGTGTGTGTGTGTGTGTGTGCGTGTGTGTATTCGTCAGACCTGGAGGCTCGGAACACTTGCTGATGGGGAACATTACAGGTGAGGACGGCCCAGCTCCTCAGATACATCAGCCCAATCAACTTCAACACATTGAAGGCAGGAAGACAGGGAGAGAAAAACGCTCCCATCCTGGAGGAAATAATGAGGAAAGTCAGTAAGACAAACAAACACAGACACACACACTTAACCCTAAAATGAAGTCTTAATCTTCAAACAGCTATTCAAAATTGTGGCATCCAGCATCTTGGCTTACACAAAGCTGTTGGACACCACAAGCATAATGGGATCCCCACAAATATATTAAAACAAGGCCACACACACACACTCAGTCACATACACACACTTCGGTCACACCCCATATAAAAGACATTATATCCAGTGGCTCATGGTTTCACTTCATTATGTTCATTGCTGCAAGGCGACATTTCTGAAATGAGTTGAGGAAATACAGTCAGGGCAGCCACATGGAGAGATTACAGAGGGCCACAGTCCTCTAAACAGGGTCATGGAGCCTGGTCAGCACCAGCCAGACTATTAACTATTGGATCCTCTATTACACACACTGACGAGGCAGTACTCGTATAATGGAATTGCATGGAAAAATTTTCTTAGAACTTCATTGGCTTAGTAATTTATTATAGAGCGTTTTTCAGACTTACCATATCATTCCTTGGTTATAAATCAGATGCAAGACATTCTCAGCTATTTTGAACTCTCCATATTCAGGCTGAGGAAAAACAAAAAAAGCATGATGGCAGTGTTGTTTATGTGGTTTTCAGCTTTTCTGCTTTTTCAACCATTTTGTTATTTTTTTTTACATTTTTTTAACACACAAACAGTTACTTAGAATAGAGTATTTTACAGGTCTTAAAGCATGTCTACAGGAAATATGTCTATAGCTAAAAATATTCATCACTTTCTCCTGAGCGTTGGTGGTGAGGATGAAGAAAGAACTGTATACAACCTTATGCAGCCAATGCAGAAACAATTTCCTTCAATGTTCCAAGATGCTACACAGAACAACAGAGCTATAAGAGTCTACATAGAACAAACTAAAACTACATAGACTTAGACAGGACTACATTAAGTACAAGACAGGACTACATCAAGTGCAAATAGTGGAAGACAGTACAATCAGACAAGACTGGCTAAGAAGCATGGAAAGGGACAGTGCAGTGCCGCTCAGTAAACAGTTGCATGGGGGGACTAAAACTCATGGACTGATACTGATTAAATATTTAACTTTTTTATTTAATTTATTCTTAAGTCATCATCATCACTGATGCATCATAAAATACTGTGGATGCATATCTCAATTGATATTCGCTGCTGTTCAAAAGGTTGGGATCGCTTGGAAATGTCCTTGTTTTCCATGAAAACACACATGAAATTAGTTTGAATAAGAAATATAGCAAATTAGCAGGGCATGCAGTCATTGTCAGAGTTAGAAATAATGATTTTAGTTGAAATGATGAATGTGTTCTTCAAATTTAGTTTTCATCAAAAAAGCCACCTTTTGCAGCAGTTATAGCCTGGCACAAACTTCAACATCTGTCCACAACACATTTTTCCAGTGTTCCGGTGTCAAATCTCTGTGCTCTTTTGCCCATTTCAATCTTTTCTTTTTATTGGCCAGCCTGAGATATGGCTTTTTATTTACAATTCTGCCATGATGTCCAGCATCCCAGAGTCACCTCCTCACTGTTGTTGACACTGGTGGCAGGTACTGTTTAGTGCAGCTGCCAGTTGAGGACCTGTGAGGCATCTTTGTCTTAAACTGCACACTCTCAGGTATTTGTCCTCTTGCACAGTTGTGCACCAGGGCCTCCCGCTTCTTTTTCTGTTCTTGTTAGAACCAGTTTGTACTGTTCTATAAGGGGAGTAGTTCACAGCATGGTAAGAAATTCTAAGTTTCCTCACAATTTCTTGCACTGAATAGCCTTCATGTCTAAGCACAACAATAGACTGATGTGTTTCCAAAGAAAGTTCTTTCTTTGTGGCCATTTTGAGCATATAAACAAACCCACAACTCCTGATGCTCAGGATGCTCAAGATGTTACGGAGGTATTGCATTCACAAGGCGAAAACCATGTTTTTATGAGATCAGCACGACCTTGGTGTTAATGATATATTGTGTCCACGAGAATGGGACAGACAACCTGGATGGAGGCATAAAAAGCCATAAAATTGAAGAAGAGACTGTATATATTAGAGGTAGGATTGACAAGGGAAATGATTGATATCATTTTTGTAAAGTTGGTAATGTAGGTGGTGACAGTAGTCAGGTGTTATTACAGAGGATGATACTGGACACAGACCTGCATAAAGACCTTGAGGCAGCTGTGGGAGTTACAGAATTTTCCTAATAATTACTTAAATGTAGAAGCTGCTGTGACAAATTGTGCCATTAAAAATACTAAAACCAAAAAAATATTTAGCAGGAAGGTAGTTTAGTAGTTTTTGTGACTCATACTGGGAGTACAGACACTTTGTTTAAACAGTGTACCGTTAAACTAGAGTTGTTCCAATTATGATACTATTATCAGAAGTGCAACCAATACTGTCTAATATAGCAATCAGGAATTGAGTCTATGCACCAATCTGACACCACATAATGTATAATGATAAACTTCAGATACACAGTGAGCATTTATATAAGTGATTATGTCCCAAGCTTTTTGATCCATATAAGCAGTTAATCATTGTTATCATGATCACTATGAATGGTTTCCACTTAAAAAAAAAAGCAAATATTCATTTAACCTGAGCCATGCCTGACAACAATGACATATATCACATCCATACAGGGTTCGTAGTATGCAGCTGATACACCTGTTTATTTATTTTTTATTTTTTGGCAGTCTACATCAGCCATATACAAGTTCAGGTATTAGAATCAGTAGAAAAAAATAATCAAATCTCTCTTTTTAGTACAGTGCTCCACCCAGCAGCTGGTTAGCTTAATTTAGCACAAAGACATGAAGCAGGGAGAAGCATCTAGACTGCTTCTGTCCAAACATAACAAAATCTGCCTCTCAGCACCTCTGAAACTCACTAATTAACACATCTTGTTTACCGAATCTGTAAAAGAACCGAAGTGTTTCACCTCTTTCAGAATACCAAACTGCGCAACTTACAAACTTGCTCTCTAAATCCCAGCAACAGCAGTCGCTCAGGTAGCGAACCACCAAACCCCTGATGAAGTCAATGAGCAGAATGCTGGCCACTGTGAAGATCATGTCAATGATGGACAGCTTCAGCATCTCCTGCAGACACACATAAACATATTCATGGGCACGTAACGTACATATACAAGTGCTCATGATGTCAGTAATGTTTTTAGAGCTTCAGCACTCTGCCATGTGCATATTTGGAACTGCATCGGGAGGAGATGTTACAGTACAGTCATGATAGTGATAATGAACATATCAAAAATGTCCCTAGCAATTATTTTGTAGATACTGTAAAAAGAGAATTATGTAAAGAGTAATAATGCTTAATGGTGTGTAAACTAACAGAGATACCCTCATATAGTATAAATAAAGCCACTGAAACAGCACGTTGATCATTAGCGAACACATTCAGAGCATAAGGAAAAGTGATCCCAATTCTGGCATTTTTCCTCTTACTGTACATGGCAAATGGGCAAAGACAACATGGACAGACACAGAGTGAGTCTGGCATTTTCATTTATAAATCAAGCCATTTTCAAATATGATCTCTAATCTAATACAAATGTGAAATGTATGAATCTAGCTCCATCTCAACAGCCATTAGAATTTGTATGACTTTTTCAGCTGTTTTCAAAGGACCTAATCTCTACTGAAGAAAGGCAAAAAACATGCCAAGTGAATGTAAAGTGTGTTACGATAAGAAAGAACCTGTCCAACGTAGGTCTCCCAGCACTGGTCCTGCTGAGAGCGGGTGTTCTTCTCAAACAGAGCTGTCTGGTTGGAAACAGTTCCCGAGCTGTTCCTGCTGTTGTTGGTCACTTCTAGCACTGTAGCAATGGTCGCTATGGTGCTGTTGCGATGTTGAGATGTAGAGATCTCAGACACCAGGGTGGAGACGCTGTCTGCCTCAGGCTGAGAGATGGTGGCCAGGAACGAGCTGAAGTCAGACCAGTTACCTGTACTCACTGGGACCTGGATGACAAATATGGTAGCATCCATCACCAGCTATGTGCTATGCTATTCCTCAATGACAACTAATAATGCATTAGTAACTTTGTAATGAAATCCCCTCATTTCCAAGAGTGAGATGAGATGCATATCGAACTCATGTCTGTGTGTTAAGTACAGAGTTTGAGTCACGACAGGATTAGCCAATCTCGGCATTTGAGTAGCCTGCTGATGGCCATTATCCAAGGCAAATTCAATGTATAAAGACAGAGCTGGCAATGACAGCAATGCAATGCACACGCAATACAGGCAGTGTGTTCCCAGTGTAACTAACACTAGCAAGCTACACAGTGTTTTTCAGGATGCAATCTTTTTGCTACATGCGTTTAAATATGGTTTTGCTGTTCTCCTTAGGCTGTGCTAGTGATTTAAATCACCATTACTGTTAACTTTATCAGAAAGATAATCCCATGTCAGAGGTATCGCATATATGAGAGGAGAAACTGAAATCCAGAGACAATCAACAATGATGCACAGCTGGCGCAGAGGCTTTGCTGGATCTCCATGAGTCAGATGAGAACCCAGGGCCAGAGAAAATCACTGAGATGTTACATGTTCAACAAGGTAAATGTACGTAACCACAGTGGTTAAACCACAGTTAACCTTCTGGGATTTTTACTTCGATTTAGGGTGAAACCGATATCCATTTCATCTCTACTCATAAAGGTGTTTAATAAATGTAGTGAAGTGGTAGCATAAAGTAGAATAAAATGGAAATACTCAAGTAAAGTACAAATACCTCAGAATTATACTTAAGTACAGCTAATTGAGTAAATGTGGTAGGGCTGAATTGATTCCTTGAGAAACTCAATTAACTCGATTAGTAAAAGTCATAGAGGCAAATTCTTTGCAACAAAGTTTAATTTAATCCATATGACGACTCAGTAGTCACAGTGAGAGATGAAACAGTTATTGGTTTCATGCTGAAATCACAGTAAAATCATGGTTAGTATTAATTTTAAGTAACACAATAACTGTTTGTTACCATAGTTAACTACTGTGAATAATTTAACTTGTTACTTATTACGTTCTGTATCATCAACCAGCAGCAGTCTCCAGACGTATGCAGAGCAAACAACATGGGTTTGTCATCTGTCAGTCAAAACAACAGACAGTGACAGCACTGCTCCAGAGATTTTTCAGCCTCTAAAACCTTTTCACACAAAAGTTAGCAAGTGTTTAAGTGTTTTTTTTTTTAAAGCAAATAAACCAACAAAAAAAGGCAATTGTCCCCTTTAAACTGTCAGACGAGTTTGTCTTTCTGTCATCACACATCGGTCATCACTGTTGAGAATTTACTAAGTACAGTTGAAGTCAGCAGTTTACATCCACCTTAGCCAAACACATTTAAACTCAGTTTTGCACAATTCATGACATTTAATCCTAATAAACATCACCTGTCTTAGTTAGGTTAGGATAACTACTTCATTTTCATAACATGAAATGTCAGAATATTAGTAGAGACAATTATTTATTTCACCTTTTATTTCTTTCACCATATTTGTAGACCCCCTTACTTGTACATGCTTTTTCGGTTCTGAATACAAATTTTCAATTTCATTGGGGTCAGAGCTTTGTGATGGCCACTCAAGTACACTGACTATGTTGTCCTGAAGCTTTTTTGCCACAACTCTGTAGTCTACTTGGGGTCATTGTCCATCTGGAAGACCCATTTCTGTCCAGGCTTTAGCTTCTTGGCTGATGTCTGCAGATGGTTCTTCAATATATCCACATACTTTTTTTCCTTATAATGCCATCTATGTTGTCAAGTGCACCATTAACTCGGATTATATCAATTAGCCTTTCCGAAGCTTCTGTAGCCATGACATAATTTCCTGGAATTTTCCAAGCAGCTCCAAGGCAACGTCTGACCCACCGGAACTGTGATATAGTGAATTAAAAGTGAAACAACCTGTCTGTGTCTGAGGCTTTAGCTTCCTGGCTGGTGTCTGCAGATGGTTCTTCAATATATCCACATACTTTTTTTTCTTATAATGCCATCTATGTTGTCAAGTGCACCATTAACTCGGATTATATCAATTAGCCTTTCCAAAGCTTCTGTAGCCATGACATAATTTCCTGGAATTTTCCAAGCAGCTCCAAGGCAATGTCTGACCCACCGGAACTGTGATATAGTGAATTAAAAGTGAAACAACCTGTCTCTGGACTATTGGTGAAAAAATTGTCCTTGTGCACAAAACAGAGATGACTTTACTGACTCACCAAAACCACAGACTGATAACATGAAATCTGTGGAGTAGTTAAAAATGAGTTTTAATGACTCCAACCTAAGTGTATGCAAACTTCTGACTTCAACTGTACATGTGTAAGCCTCATTCAAAGTTAACATACAATATTTCTTGTCAGAATTGCATCTGGCTAAACTGATTAATTCATGTTATTGAACCTTGTTGATCATGTAATATCTCATTGATTTCCTCTGGCTCTGGGTTCTCATCTGATTCATGGAGATCCAGCAAAGCCTCTGCACCTTTTGTGCATCTTTGTCTCTGGATTTCATCCTCTCCTCTCATATACATGATGCCTCTGACATGGGTTTACCTTTATGATAACCAAGGTTAACTATACGAGCCCAGCCTGCAGACTCAACGTTGTTTAAAGCACTAGTGCAGCCTAAAGAGAACAACCCTCAGGGCCACCATAGATTCCAGTGTTCATGCTCAGCGAAACACACAGACATGAGATTATTCCTCTTGTCATTTCTCTCTTAAAAAAAAAAGAAATACAAACAATCAAACTGTTGAACTATTTCTTCAATACCAAATAATGAAATGTAATAAATCAGTTTAATACATACATAAAACCATACAGTGTAATATGATTTTCCTGTTAGTAAAGATTGGTACAACTGTCACTGATAAGCTGTATCCAGGGTTTAGCTAGTTTAGCTTTTATCTGTAGAGCAATTATGCACATTGTCAATGTGCAATGTGATCAACCAAAGTGTTAGCACCAACACTGGCCTACTGCAAATTCAGTAAACCAAGAGAAACATGGACATCCCACTTTTGTTTTCATCACCATCTTACCTGAATATGATGATTAAAGGGTTGTTTCACTCTAATTACAAAACATGTTGATTTTCCATTTGCACCTGTGGCTTTTGTGCCATGTAGAAAGTTTGTGTTCTTTCTACCAAAAAGACTGTTGAGATCAGAGGACTATCCAGAGTGTAACTGGGACATTATTTCTGGAAAGAGAGGATTACACTCTAAACTGGATAACTTGTGATCACTTACTACTGGCTCTTTTTAAAGCCACATACCCAGATCACAGGAATGTAGCTGATTTTATCATAGCTTAAATGAATGATGGTCAGAACTATGAAAACAAGACAGGTTGTCGTAAAGACAAAAACTAAAACAATTTTTCAATTTTTCTGTAGTCACTATACTCACAGCAGAGCTCATGCTGTTGACCTTATCCAGGAGGGCAATAATGAGGCTGTAGAGATTCCCAAGGTATAAAACAAGTACTCTATAAACACATGAAAATATGGTCAGTGTTAGTGGGTAGTAAGGCCTGTGTAATTAATTCTGTATTAGGCAGCAGTTGTTGGAGTGAAGGATACCTAGCCAGCTGAAATCGCAGTGAGGTTCGTGGATGGTACATCTCAAGCTGAGCCACCAGCTCAAAGGCAGATGGAGCAATCATGGTGATGAGAGAAACCACCACACTCACCTGGATGGAGAAGGGACATAAAAGTCTCTATCATGGAGGGTGTATTCCAAAATTCTTCCTTTTGAGAAAAAACATTTCAACTGAAAATTCTTATGCCATATGACAGTCATGTCCTTTTGTTTCTGTTTACTTTCTCAGCAAAGTAGTTTTATTAAATGTTTGTCAGGCTTCACTATGTGTAGCAAGAACATTGACATCAGCTTGAATGTTCTGTTCTGCCATTATAACATAACTTTTTATATAACTTTCAAATTAGAGTTGAGTTGGGGTTGAATCGAGCACTTGATTGCACTGCATGCAGTCCTTACATGTTTAAATTCAAATACTTAGTGGTCTTTCACTGACATTTTGGGGCAATGTATGAGTTATGAGACAATTAGTTAGTTAACCAACTATAGAATAATTGATTACATTATTTATAACTGATTTAATATATAATATACAATTTTATGTAATTTATAGTTTGTGGTACTGAACAATTTTCATCAGAATCTGCGCTACTGAGTAAAATCTTATTCAATACTACATAACAGTCCCTTTCAGATACCCACATTATTACATTAATGTGTCTGAATAAATACCTGCGTCACTTTCAGATAAATGTCCCAACAAGACCCTCATTTATGTTCTGGTCACATGTAGCTTTAAAAATGTGAGGACTTGTTTTTCTGTTTTCCATCATTATAAATTGAATATATCTTTGTTTTTTCTCAGCTTTTATTCAGACAGTCGGAAGATATCACTTTGTTCTGGGAACTTGTGAGCATTTGTCATTACTAGTGACAGATGAAATGATTAATAAGGAAATATTTAGTATATAAATTCAATACTAATACTCCAAATATTCCAAATATACTGTGTATATAAAAAAAGTGTAATAAAAAAACACTTGTGTGATATTTGAAGATTAAATTAGATATATCAGAAGTAAATCATTTTGCCATAATGGTTACAATATATGACTTATAATCAATATTTTGCTCCAGAGCTGAACACTGAACAAGTCATCAATTTGATAGCATAGCAGGCTCACTGAAGTGAACGAAATGTCACTGGCAGATGGAAGCTTCTTCCACTGGATCAGTTTCAGGCCTCTGCTTTCCTTGGAACTGTACTGTATGTTGGATAATCTAATCAAAATAATGATGAAGAATTATGAGGAACGATGAGGATGATGATGTCTGCTCTGCTCTCCTACCTCATTCTTCTCCCACAGCGTCAGCTCTGGCTTCTCCTGCTCCAGTTTCTGAGAACGGTCCACCACAAAGTAGATGATGTAGATGCTGCCGGCCAGAGACAGTAGCACCAGGATGTTGGCTAAGATACGCAGACTGATCAGAACTGCCCTTAAGACAAACAGAAATACATTGATACATCAGATAGATACATCATTTTCAAAAATCTGGAAATTCATTTTTTTTAAAAACAAAAAAACAATGATCCATCTTTGCCCCAGAACTACAGCTAAGGTCTCAGAAAAAGTTATTCAACAGAAATTGCTCCACTCAGAGTTTCAAATGATAGATGATGCAGGACAACGTAGTATTATATCTCAGTGCTGCTTTTGATACTGTGGATCACTGTATTCTGGTTGTAAGGTTCAGGCAATTGGAGAGTAACTCTGGGACAGCTTTGGAGTGTTTCTATTTGCATCTGTCAGCCAGGACTTTCTCAGTTAACTATTCATATAATTGTGCCTCATAAACTGAATCTCTGTCTTGTGGATGAAGACAGAGAATGTTCTGTCCTGGGATCTATTGTATTTGCTTCACAACTAACCAATAGCAGGGCGACACACTTTCTCATTAGCCTATCATCTGCTGGCACTCCCTTTTTAAAGATGTTCCTTCTCAGTTTTAGTTTTTCTGCTCCGCTGACGTGCGCCCCTCCTCCTCCCCAATCTCCACCTGGTTCCAGAGTTTCTTCAGTTCCAGTTTCTCCATCCATTGTCACAGGGAACATCAGCCATAATCCGTCTCAGAGGGATCTTCAGTCTTCTCAGCGTCAGAGGGTTCTTCTGCATCTCTACATCAGAGGTCTCTCAGCCATCCTATCATCGAGGGATCTTCGACCTTTATTGGTTTCAGGGCATTCACAGCCATCTTCAGCATCAGAGCTTCTTTGGCCATCATCAGCATCAGAGGGATAGTCAGCCACCACCACCAGTGTCTGGTCTCAGGGGGATTCATATACGTATGTATTGTGCTGCCGCTCATCCCAACCCTAAACAACACCCCTACATGACCAAGCGCCAAATTCTATAAATTCATCACTATTGATCAAATATCTTGTCTAATTACAATATTTACTTTCACTTCATTCACTTGTCTCTCCTGATTTAATTGTTTTTATTTGCTTTTTACAATTTTATTAAGGAGCAGTTTGTGACATCAGCTGTTGAAAGGTGCTATATAAATAAAATTTACCTGCTTTACTTGCTTTACTTGTAGGCTAGTCTACATTCCCCACTCACAGACAGAACCTAGATGCCAAACATTAATGTTGCACATATTCTACATTCAAATGATCTATTCTGTGTGAGTTGGCTGACTTAACTGATGTAAAAAAAAAAAGTGAAATTGTATAAAATCATACGAAAATGTAAAATCTAAATTAAATATAAGTTTAAAAAACAGGTTAAAAAGTTGACTTTTTAGAGCCTAATTTATTTCTTTCTCCTTGTGGATATTAAATGAGACTGGGCTAATGTAAGTTGAACCAGCATTAGTCTCATTATTTTATAGCCAAACTTAGCATATCAGAGTGGCTGACGACATTCAGCAAGTGACAGTTGAGATGGACGGGCATACAAGGCAATCATTTATCTCATTTTAATATCTTCTGTCACTCCAGTCATATCCTTTTAGTGATTTAACGTCAGACATAACTTATGTCAGGATAAGTACACATCACAGTGTATATACTAGAGATTTCACATGCAGGGTGTTGTAAATCAGCTGGCTTTGAAACTTCAAGGGGAAACAAGCAAGTAGGATTATGGAGTCACTGTTTGGTTGTAACACTGATCAATAACATACTGAGGAAACATGCAAAAACAAGCAATACAAATAACAAATACACCTACAAACTGGTATCCTTCTTCTTTTCTTGCTCCTCAACAATGGCTTCCTGTGCAGAAAAACATTTGGTATCAGGGGTTTAGGGGAATATGCAGAAAGTCACAATTTCTGTGCATGAATAGTGTTACATCAGGGGCATACTGGAAGTGTGGCATGTGCTGCCGTTGATGATCTGCTGTGGAAAACAGTGTTGCTGTTACTGCCAGCTCTATCTGTTTACCTAGAGTTTGCAGGATACTTCAATGATGGATGTCTCTTCATTTTAAAATAATTTCTGATTTATTTTGGATAGAAAATGTCACTAAGATGCCACTGCCTCCTAATTTTTTTCATGTCTGTGTCATATTCAGATTCAGCCTAGACATACAAAACTGTAGTCATAGGTGTCAGATTTGTGTAATAAGGCTGATATGATGTCAATAGGTCACCTCTCTGTCTATTTTTGCAGCAGGATGTGCATGTCACATGTGAAAATTAGGCAAATTTCTAGATCACACAATGCAGCTGTATGGAACACTGATTTGTCACAACGTCTAATAAGTCTGCATTAATACATCAAATTTCCCTGTCTAAAGATTACATTTAACATGTCAATTACGTCTTAGAACGTCATCCGTTTTTTAACATCTAAAGGTGTTTTGGGTGAAAAATATAACTTCAATATCATAATTTACATGTTCATTTAATGTGGTGTATGTCTAAAAGCCCACTAGATGCACATATGGTAACCTGTTGAATTAAAAAAAAAAAAGGAAATATATTTTATTCATTCAAAAATCTTCTGCCTCTGGTTGAGCAAGAACAAAACCAAATACAAAAAGACAAAAACAAAACCAATACAAAGGTCTATCTATAGCTTGAACATATCCAGTAAAGAAAACAATTCAAGAGCTTCTTGTCTTTAACAAGTTTCAGTGATTTAGTCAGCTATTTTAACTAATTCTTGACCCCCTCCTCCGCACAAATGGACTGTCGCAAAACCGGTCAACAGTTGCCAATTTGACACATGATAGGTGCATAGCACAAACATACCCACAAGCAAGAGCCTACATGACTGCAACGTAGGCATAAACACAGCTAAATGTAGCCACTATGGTAAAATGGGGGGGGGGCATGTTGACACCAACCAATAGCATGGAAGCGTTTATGGTCCAAACGCATTTAGACATTCAAAACTTATGTTAACATGGCAATTTTTGATTTCTTTTGAAAAAAGTTTTTAATGTAATTGACATGTTAAGACAATATTTTCTGTCATCTTTAGATGGTCAAATTAGACATTTTGGACAAATCAGCAATCCATACAGCCACAACAGGTGTGATGTGCATCTCACCAGGCAGTTTGCTTGCTCTAATCCTTTAATATGGGCACTAAAATAAAAAACAAGACATTCTGCAGCTACCACAAACAAGTGTGCCAGAGCCCTTAGAGGTACATGAATACAGAAATACAAGAGGTGAAAAAGATGTCCCTACTTTAAGGGTGACTAAAGTGATATGTCAGTGTTACTGGATAAGTACAGTTCATTGTGTCTGTAGTTTGTGTGTCCATGCAAGTCTCTGACCCTGATGTTGTTGACAATGGCAGCTCCCTTGCTCTCTGCAGCCTCTGGGTTTCCTATCAGGTAATCCCAGGCACAGAAAACCCTCCAGCAAAACGTGAAGTTCTCATCAGAGGCACTGGCCAGGCTCAGACGAGAGTTCTTGGCCATTCTGCAATATAATGATTATTTAGGACATAAGTCAAAACATTAAATATATTATTAATATATTAATAATATGTAAGGATAGTGTATTCTGTAATACAAAATATATCAAATGTTGAATCATGCATTTAATACATCAACTATGTTCATGATAAAACTTTATGATTAGAAGTTTGTGACGGCATGTAACTGGGTCTGAGTAAAGTAAAAAAAAAAATAGAATATGAAGACCTCAGGAGATAAGGGTATGAGAGGGGAGGGGGAGTTTGGTTCTCTCTAGCTCTCACCAGAGCTGGGAAACTGGCACACCATGTGGCCGTGTGTGAGGAGGGCTCTCTATGCAGGCACCCTGGATAAGATAAAGCAATGACAGTCTCCAGGGGGCTCACAGTGACACAGCTCTCCATGCCAAAGAGTGGTTGTTTTTAGAACAATAAGTGGATGTCCCACCCAGATGCTGATATAAAAGAAGAGGTTTGGGCACTGCGTTTTCAGTTTGGTTCTGGAGACAGTTCAGGTTTATCTCTTATTTCTAAGAATAAACTCTACTGCACTCAACTCAGTCCGTTTCCAGTGGATTTTTTCTGAACATTTTGGGACTCTAAGAGATGTGCATTTGAGCTGAAAATTAAGTGTTGGAGAAGAGGTTCAGACTTAGTCTCTGGCCCACATCTAAGCTTCTACTCACCAACAATAGTGATATTAGTCAGTCAATAAGTCCAACACTTGTGTTCAGAGCGAGATTCTTGACAAATCCTAGCCAGATTTCCATGAAATTTGTGGCTATTAATGATCCCTGAAGAATAAATGATTTTCTAACCTCTTAACCTTTCTTCTGGCAACATCATCACTATGTAATCCATATATAGAGTTGTAGAGTTGTAGAAGTAAGTTCAGTTTTACAGAATAAGTAGTAGGTAGAAGACAACAGGAACTTAGTCTGAGTTTAACAGGATAATGCTAAAGCTTGTGTTCTGCTTTTATTTAATAAGAAATTGTAATATGCCAATTAAAGTCTGTGTGATCAGCTCAGATCTACAGAATTCTACTGTAGAAACATTCTGTGAAGGAAGAAACACTACTAAAATTACAATTTCTGGTGTTGTATTTACTGTTGTACTACTGTCCCGTCTGAATTCTAATCTCTCTCTCTCTCTTTCTCTTTCTCTCTCTCTCTCTCTATTGCTACTAACTTACATGGAGGTAAAAAAAAAAAAAAAAGAACCACAGTTTAATGTGTTGCTTGTTCAAGTCATCATAATTTATCCTCTGTTTACTACATGACTCTTGTCAAGAGTGACAAAGGCTGTATGTGATGGTGTCAGACCAAGTCAAAAGTCCCAGGCTGCTTTTTATTTCCACCCTGCTCATGCCATTACACTGTGTCACCTTTCAATGAGCTATACTCAAGCATTGCATCATACTATTATATCATCTAATCATTATTACATCAGTATAGGTTCTAAAGGGCATTATGATTACTTTCTTAACAGAATGATGAAACTGTAGGCAAAGACAGCCATCCCAACCAGGAAGTAGGCGAGTGGCAAACGGTACCCAGCACTGCCAATCTTCCTCACCCTGCCATAGTACCCATAGAATAACACAGAGTACTGCAGGTAGCCCTGTGGAGATCAAACACATACAACACATGCTCAGAACAAACACTGGGATGTACAGCACGTGATGACATGACATTAATTATCGCCCTTTAATGAAATGATTATGTGGAGATTATGATAATAATGATTATCTTTACAAACCCAGTATATTCTTCTAACTCTAAACTTTTGTATCTTGTAGAAGGAGAGGAGGTTAAATTGACCCTGGAGTAGAGGTCAGGAGGCAATAAAGTAATGCTTGAATAATGATCCATTGTGTCTGTGAGTCATATGCTATTGACAGAACAATAAAAGGAAAGAAATGCTTGCCCCAAGAGACCAGATGGTGTCCAGGTCCTGGGCTGAAGCCAGATGCTCCTTGGGGATAGTTTTACTCCTCGTCGTTCCAAATGGAGCTCCAGCTAGCAGCTAGTACACAAACACACACAGACCAATTTGATGTATTATAATGATGACAACATCAATACTGTATATGCAGGGAAAGAAACCCAAAGAGAAGGGGTTTAATAGTAGGTGTAGTTGTTGAAGAGTAGAGTGCTGATCTTTGCAGTACCAGACACTAGTTTGCTTACTAGCCACATGCAACTTAGCATTTGTTCAACGTTTTGCTTTCTGAATGAGCATGACAAAGACTGACAGCAGGGGGAAACAGCTAGCACACCTAATTGACTGTATCAGGTAAACTACATGTGCTGCATGGAACTGATGGATGGTAGCATGAACTGTTATTTGTCAAAAATAGCCCATAATCATTAAATTCCCAGGAACCAGGGTAGCTGTTTCCCTCTGATTCCAGGCTTTATGATCAGCTAGGCTAACCACGTCTCCAGCACACACAAGATATATTGATCTTCTCATCTCAGTACGGTGGCCCAGAAGGTCAAAACACCTCATGTCACAAAACAAAATAACATTTCACAAATGTGAATGTTGTGAATTGTTGTTGTGTTTTCTGAAATGTTGTTTTGTTTTCTGAATTGTTGTTGACCTTCAGGGCCACTATATTACAGTCTCAAAAATAAAGAAAATAAGCCTAGTTCTCAAACGTTCAACATTCTTTAAAAATTAAGCACATAGAAGAACAAACAAATTTCAGGACTTCTGATGCCGCTATCCACAGGACACAAATCTAAGAATGGTTAAGGTTTGGTATCGTGACTGGTTGCAAAACACTCCACAGGGCTTTGGCACAAAAATTTTGAACTTTCCAGAGAAGCAGTGAAATCACTCTAGCTCAAATGATGACCTGGCCTCCCTCATTTTTACTGCCCAGCTTTTTAAAATGGCTTGCTAATGGCTGGTGGTATTAATTCATAGGTCATACAAAATTGGACTCTCTTTAGAGAAGAACACTTGATGCAGATTTACTTACCTGGCATGAACAATCCACTAATCACAGTAATTCCAGTCATACAGTATGAACTGTATGTAGTGCAAATATTATAAATGCTGTTGTGACCCCACAGTGCAATGTGTGTAATGCAATGAATAAATGTAAACAAAACAATGTTTGACTGTTTATGCAGATGTATATACAGACACATAATCATCCTGAAAAGATCTTAGTGATATCAAAATACTGTCACCTCTGATGTGCATGGCCTGGGTGCTGCAATGCAATTAACCCTATAATGCCAAATGCATCAAATTTGATACAAGCATTTCTGAGACCTATTGCATCACCTTATGGTAAAAACTTCACTCAAAACCCTCTTGTATCCAATCTGATACTTGTCTTCCAACCCCTGGTGGATACCTTTATCACTACAACAATTCAAACACAGTACATGGGACAATCCAAGTTGGCCACCTTCAGATAGTTCCCAACTCACTGGATCAAGGCAAAGAAAATTGCGATTTTTACGATTTTCCAGTGACATTTTCTTTGAAATTTTTAGTAATGAACACTTAATCTGTTGAAGCAAGTTATAATTACATAATTTTTTGCATTTTAGTATGTAGTAAAATCGAGTATAAAATTTGGAAAAACCTATATGCAAATAATTTTTTGTAATTTTTTTTTTTTCAAATTTTGTGAAAGGGCGAAATAAAGGTTCCAGATTCAAGAAATCAGAATTTTCTGTCCATTATTTCTGGGGTCAGGCATTACAGGGTTAAAGAGCATAGTGTATCTATAGTGTATGTCCAAAAAGGAGGCAAACTTAAATAATGAAAATGGAGTAATATCCGAAGTGGACTCACCCTCCATTTCATCCTTGATCATATAATTGGTCATGTGGAACAAGTGCATATATCAAATCTGACACAACATCCATGGTATTGGATATTGGATGATATTACTCAATAAGCAGAGGTGAGACAAAGGTTGGATTTATGAAAGAAGACAGTGGAAGATTAGTCCCAACAAATGATAAAGGGAGGGAGAGATGGAAATGATAGGATGTCATGTCTGGGGAAATTGCTTGTACCTGCATGTCAGTGACAAACATAAATCCAACAGTATCCTCCTGTGCCTTTTGTTCTTGGCTACAGTTTGCACTTGAGCTGAACTGCTTGAGCTGAAGTTGCTGGAGAATCACCTGATTATAAAGGATCCTCTGACCAGTACTTATGAACACATGAAAAAAAATTACAAAGGTGAGGTCAGAAAGAATATGGATTAAATATATAACATTTGTAATAATGTAAGTGTTTTACATATCACCCTAAAAAAGGAAACAAATTATTTGAACACAAGGCTCTTTGGAACAGCTGTCTGACGGAAATATCTCCAACACACCCGGCTATGCGGTGCTATAGACTGGCATCTAGGCAATGCTATAGAGTACCATCTGATCTAATACATTTTTTGTTTCATTATTCAGAATCTGGGGGCACTGTGTCCTTCCATTTATTGAACACATCTGTATTCAAAAATAGAGATTAGCTAAGATAATAATTAATTTGGCAATTGCTAATACTGTGTTTTCTTGATGAAAAATATGATTTCATGCAAAACTTTTACTTTTAAATGCTTTGCATCTTTTCATTACTGATGTGTATGTGAAATAGAGCTGTAATAATTCTAGAGAGGTACCAACTTTTATAAAAAGTGAAATTTTCTCACTGTCACCGAGTGATCAAAAATAGTTATTGATCTTGAAAGAAATTACGAACCACTAAATCATGAATCACTGTTGACTGATGATTTACAATGACTTACAAATAATTGTAAGCTTTGGTGTTGTCCCTCACTTGTAAGTCGCTTTGGATAAAAGCATCTGCCAAATGAGTAAATGTAAATAATTAATATAAAATGTGCAGTATTATACAGTACAGAGAGGTGACCAAGAACCTGATGATCACTGGCTGAGCTCCAGATCAGGTGTGGAGATGAGAGAAACTTCCATGACACAATCCAGACTTCACTGCAATAAATCACCTCTAATAGGCACTAAATGTAAAGAAAAAGGGATCATGCACCTCCATCACATTCCTGAGTGTAACTATGCCAAAAAATATGCACTCACTGTACTCTCAACACAACTAATGACTACCACTGTGCACTCTTGCTCTGTCCTACAATAAAACATTTCTGGGAAGAATTAACCACCACACTATCCCTCCTCCTTGACTGTAGCTTCCAATTACAACAACAATCAGCTTCAAACAAAAAACAACTTGAGCAATTTAATATCCAACAATTGTCATCTCTGTTCCACTGCTGGTGAGATAATGCCACAAGTACACAGAGAGAGAGAGAGAGAGAGAGGGAGAGAGAATCTCTTCTCTGTGTTGGGAACAGTAAAAATGCATCATAGGCGAATGTCTTAATTAGTATCAATAATAGCAATAATAAATAGGAAATTAAACAATTGATCGGTAGGCTGGTCAGACTTGAGTGACAGGCTCGCAGGCCGTCAGTTGAATAGGCCTGGTATACAGTGTCAGAGCTTGCTGACCTCCGGTAGGACAATGAAGGCTCCAGTCATGATGGTGAGGACGATGTTGATGCCAAACAACCAGCGCAGGAAGATAAAGTAGGAGGCCACGCCCGACCCAAAGTGACCTCAAAAAGACAGAGAAATACATTTCACTGAGACTCACTGACAAACACAGATTTTACATGTTGCAAACACTTCATACACAAACATCAATATAGTGGTACACAACCAATATTAAGAAATATCAATTACATTTTCCCAAAAAAGATCTAACTGTCTTTTGCTTTAAAAAGTTCTGTGCTCATATAACTTACATAATATATTGTGACCACTTGTTAATGATGACCGTAGGAGGATTTGCTACGTCACTTGATATGACAGCACTTTCCAAACAAAATAAATGAGAGTACTCTGGATATTATCAGTGACAGCTTACTTTGATTAATTCTGTAAATCAGACAACTCACTTTCGATTTTCTTGATCCTGACTTCCCAGGGAATGAACAGAACCACGATGTTGTAAAGCCCACGGGAAAGTTTCTTCAGCAGCTGCAGGGGGAACAATGGGTTTTAAAGAGCAACTAGTTATTACAAACTGACTTCCTGTAACCTCTGACAGTCACACGCCTCCATAATGTTTTGACTTTAATATATTAATCTAGTTTCAGATTGACAGATGACTGAGATGTTTTGAAGTCACTTCACTGTTGCATCTCAGTCACTGTCACAACAGTATTTGGCTAATGCAATGTAGTTGTTGAGAATACATTTTATTTACAGAGCACTTTTCAAGCTACTTACTGAATGTGAAAAATTAGGTCACAAGTTCAGAACTGAGCAGGACATAAATATCTAAATAAAATGACTCATATGTAATAGCAATATAGAGTTACAGCAATGTTAAAAGCTGTGGTGACAGATTAACAACAATCTAAGATGTTCACATTTGTTTTTGAACCTGAGCTTCTACCATTTTTTTCAGTTGCAGTTAGTTACAGTTACTACAATACGTACTTTGGCAAATTGACTGAACCAATATCAGTGCTGTGTTGTGTCTTACATAATAACTTTGTATCAGGTTCTCCACACTTAATGATGAAATGTTTCATTTGTGCATGCCTAAATCCAAAATCCCACACATGAGCCTTTTCTGATCTGGTACTTCAGCAGGTTGATCACATCCTTCAGTGTCTTCTGAAATGCATGTCGATTAAAAATATGGTAAATGACAGTTTTCTGATCTTCCAGCTGCTCTCATTTTTCACAATTTTGCACTGAATCTGTTACATTGGATCTTGATTATTTTAGTACACAAATGAGACTGATTCTTATCTTTTCATCTCACTGTCAGAAAGAAAGCAGTTGTGTGTTTCTGGTCCTGAACTATCCCTTGAAAACAATATTTCAGCTTTGACTGTGCTGTGTTTTCTGTAGGCTTTGTTGGTGTCCCTTTTTATTAAATTTGTTCTTTTACATGCTGCTTGTAATTTATGTATTTATTTTCACTGATTCTAGCTGCACTCTCACTCCTGTTATTTATCATTATTTGCACTCATGCACCACTTAATTAAATAGATGTTATTCAATGGTACAAGTGTAACTGTTTTTTCCACCTCATGTAAATAAAGATGGTAGCTGTTGCAAATTGGTGGCTAATTTGTATATTCTAAAATATTTAGTGTTTAACACTGTCATTGAATATTACAACTATAACGTTTTTTAAATCACAGTGTAAACCAGTATTATTACCCTGATTCTTCTAAATCCAGTCACAGCAGACTGCTCTCATTAAAATAAACTGTCTAAATAATGCTGTTTTATATTCCATAAGATAGTTATAGAAGTGAAACCATCTCATCAAATCATGGGTGTTTCAAGTGTTTGAGCAAAGAACCAGTGCTGTTCTTTCGTACAGTCTTTGGTCTCAAATCATAACAGATGTTTTGGGTGAATGATATTAGTTTTACTTTATATTATTACATTTCTGATAAACTGTAAGTGTGAAAACACAGGTTGTATGATTGCATGACTCTGGGTGTAATTTTGTAGCATATATCTATGTAGTCCACGTGAGAACTGAAACAATTTGACTCTGAGTCTTTTCACATCTTATGATGTGATGAAAAACGCAATTATAAAAAACAGAACAGAGATGATGATTATTAATCAAGATAAGGTCAGCTGGACCAATGATTCTGATTTTCAATTAACTGGGAGCCAAACTGTATTAAGCATCACACTGCTTGCTTAAAGTCAATTTATTTTAATGGCGCTTGAGCAGCCTGAACATTTTAATTAAACTGAGCTATAACAACAGGCTATAAATCCACTCATGCTGCTGTGCTACGTCTGCATAGCTCTCTTTCTCTCTGCCTGGTTTCCTCTTTCCTCGGTATATGTGTGTGTAATACAGAGAGACAGGATAGGTAGATAAAGTTATCTGCAATATGTGTATGTATTCAACTCACAGGAGGAGAAAAGCTTTGTTAAAATCAGAACTCAGCAATCTGTAGAAAAGAAATCCAACATGTTTTATTATTCTGGCTCTGAGCAAGTTCATGCAGTGCAGTGAAATAACACAAAAAGCTCCTCTGAGCATACAGTCAGACAGATTAATTAGAGTTATGGCTGTACAGTGCATTGTACATATTTCACTTAAGTTTCCCACAGTGACACATGAGTAGGATCTCAGGTCAGCTAGAGCAGAGCCATCTTTGTTATTAAATTTTTCTATAGCGCCATTGTTATAACCATGATAGCTTTGTTCTGATCCATCTTTGCAATATTGGAAATAAACACATATCCACAACCTCTGTGGCTGCTTGAGACTTGGGAGAGATGGATTCATTTCATGTTGTGCCTTGGCCTCACCGTGACAGAGCATAACCACAATGCTCAACAGATCTACAAAAACCCTGAAGAATAAGAAATATAATATATATATATATATATATATATATATATATATATATATATATAAATAAGAAAACCATCAGTGGCAGAGTATTACCTTCACAGGTAATTCAGCCACCACTCCCACCAGAGCATATCCAAAAACAATGCTAGTCCTGACAAACAAACATTTTGTATAAGACAACAGCAGTGTAAGAACCCCCAAAATCTTTAATAGGCATAAATGTCCATAAGGCACCATCCAGGTCATTCAAGTATAGCTGCATGACCTTGGGCAGGCTCTGTTTGTCTTCTTGTTACCATGCAAAGTCTAAATGAGTCTGTCCCAGTTGTATTCTCGCTATCCTGAACTGTTGTCTGTACACCTCTGTAATTAACTCATATGCTTTTGCCTGTCGAACCACATTATAATCATCAATCTGACCGAGGTATAGAGCAGTAGTTCCCAACCTGTGGGCTGGGGGCCACGAAATGGGCTGACAAATGTACAACTTTGTTGAAAACATGTAAAAAAATTTATAAATAAATTTATAATAATTCATCATTTTAAATTTTTTATAAAATTTTAATCTATTGATGGACTCTTCATCTCTTTTCTTGAATTAAGGCCTTTCAATTTGATATGTTTTATGTTAAAGATTATATTCATGGCAAAAACTGGAGAATCAAAATAGAGAGTGGTTAGCAACGGGAATTAAAAGGAAATAAAGAGACAGATGGTGAATCGATGAGTGATCTCTCCCCCATCAAACAAAAAAAGAAAAATTGAGTTTCCCCTGCTTTCAGTTCATCCCTCAATGTTTGATCATTATTCAAATAAAAAGTGCTCTGAGAATGTACTATTTTGGCATCTCTAGGATTACAGGGTCAGATGTGGGCTGCCAACATTTTTTAGATTGTTTTGAGTGGGCCATGAGTTGGAAAAGTTTGGGAATCACTGGTCTACAGCAGGGGAGGAGGAGGAGGGTCATCTGCTCCTCTCTTGCTGCACAGCAGTCTTCTCAAACATCTCAAAGAGTAACTCAACCGTCTCAGGATCAAAAACTGGAACCAAAGAGAAACATTTATTTGCAAGATTTCTTATTGTTCCTCACGTCTACAATCTAATGCAATTTCTCTTCAGGGTTATAGCTAACCAATATACTATGCATGAGTTCTGAGCGTCCTCCATCCAATTACAAATACCTAATCAGTTTCCATAGTTTAGGTTTATGGTTGGTCTGTACATACATCAGCTCCGGCAGTCTGGTAGCCTCTGGTTCTGGTCAGTCGGCCCTCATACTTCAGAACAATCTCTCTGGCCTGCCTGGGAAACAAAAACACACTTTGTGTTCTTTACTCAAACTTTTTCTTTACTCACAGTGATTATGCATTTTTATAAACACACTTTAAAAAATGAATGACGAGTATATCGAGAAATATGTCTTCAACATAATATTGCAAGACACAGATCTTACAGTACTGATATTATGGATAAATCTCAGTTTTTCAAACACATCATTTCAAGCAATGGTTCAATATTTCAGGAAAAATGCTTGAAATGACCAAGACTGATATAAAGCTTTTTAAAGCTTTCAGGACATTTCACTTGTGATGTTGAGACCGAAGCTCCACACTTGGCTCACATGATACCATCTGAGCCAGATCCACCCCCTCATGAAGATTGTAAGAAGCAGTTGAAAGCTATGAATATCTTTGAGTTGAAGTTATTTTGTTACACAGATGAGACTGATTCTGATCTTTTCATCTCAATCTCAGAAAGAAGCAAATATGTGTTTCCCAAAATGCTTAACTATCTCTTTTAAAACAATATTTCTACTTGGATTGTGCTGTGTGTTCTGTATGTTGATTTTTTAGTTATTTTGTCAGTTTCCATTTCATTACATGTTGCTATTACATGCTGTCTGTAATCATCATTTGCACTCTTGCACCATTAAATGAAACAGATGGTATTATATGTTATAGGTATAAATGTTATTTTGTCCACTTCTTGTAGATAAAGATGGCAGCTGTTGCAAATTGGTGGCTAATTTGTGTCTTCTAAAATGTTTACTACTAATATATATATCTGTCACTGGGCTGAATACTGTTAACATTTTCAAATCACAGTGTAAACCAAGAACCACCATCTTAATGTGGTGGAGGGGCTTGTGTGCCTCGGTGACCCTGGTGGCTGTGTTGGCGGGGGTAATAGCTCCTGGTAGGGTCTCCTAAGGCAAATTGGTCCCAGGTGAGCAGCCAGACTAAGAGCGATTCATGGAACCCTGAATGAGGAAGCCAAACAAAGGTGGCAGCACCTCACCCGCAAGAGAGAAACCGGAGCCCCCTCTTGGAGCCAGACTTGGGAGGGGAGCTCACCAGCAGCAGTCTGGTGACCGGGCCTTGGCCAGTGTGGCCCGGTTGGCCTCAGCCTGCAGAAATGACATGGAGCCACCACCCTGTGGACCCACCACCTGCAGGGACGCAATTCGGGTTTGGGTGCAGTGCAGACCAGGCGGCAGACAAATGCAGGGAGGACTGGGGCATGCTGACCCCCAGTAGCATAGACTGGTTGTGGGGATATGGAATGTCAGGGCAGGAACCTGAGCTGGTGCGGATACGCATAGCAGGGCTCCGGAAACTAACTCTTGGAGATGAGCTGGACTCTCTCCTTTTTCAGAGTTGCCCAGGGTAACAGACACTGCGCAAGTCTTCATGGAGTCTCTGGGTGGTGTCCTGGAAAGGCTATAGTTCTGCTAGGGCATTTCAACACCCATGTGGGCAATGATAGAGAAACCTGGAGGGGCGTGATTGCGAACAGCCTACCAGATCTAAACCCAAGTGGCACTTTGTTGTTGAACTTCTTTACTAGTCATAGTTTGGTCATAACAAACACCATGCTTGAACATGAGGTAGCTCATAAGTGTACTTGATACCAGACCACCTTAGGCCAAAGATCAATGATTGACTTTGTGGTCGTTTCATCAGATCTGGACACTCGAGTGAAGAGAGGGGCAGAGCAGTCAACTGATCACCGCCTGGATCAGATGGCAGGGAGGGCTGCCGGACAAACCTGGTAAACCCAAACATGTAGTGAGGTTGAATGGAGAACGTCTGGTGGAGGCCTCTGTTGGGTGTTATGGTTGGACAGAGTCTCAGTGGGCCATGTTCAAAGCCTCCATTGCAGAAGTGGTGGTTGGGAACTGTGGCCTCAAGGTTGTTGGTGCCTGCCGAAGCGGCAACCCAAGAACCCACTGGTGGACACCGGCAGTGAGGAAGACCATCAAGCTAAAGAAGGAGGCCTTTAGGACCGGTTTGCTGATGGGTCTCTGGAGGCAGCAGACAGGTACCAGGCGGACAGAAGGGCTGCGGCCTCGGCGGTTGCAGAAGCAAAAACTTGGGTGTGGGAG
This sequence comes from Trachinotus anak, assembly GCF_046630095.1. Classification (NCBI taxonomy): domain Eukaryota; kingdom Metazoa; phylum Chordata; class Actinopteri; order Carangiformes; family Carangidae; genus Trachinotus; species Trachinotus anak. The sequence goes on along the minus strand of NW_027273862.1, from coordinate 81,512 downwards.
AAGTTCGGTGAGGCTCAGGGGCCATTGCTTCAAGCTATTTAGTCCCTGTACAACCAAAGCGAGAGCTGTGTCTGCATCCTTGGTACAAAGTCAAAGGCTCCTCCAAGGTTGCCCCTTGTCTCTGATCCTATTTGTGATATTCATGGACAGGATCTGAAGGCACAGCCAAGGCAAGGAGTGTGTCCGCTTTGGGAACTTCAGAATGGCAGCTTTGCTTTCCACAGATGATGTGATTCTGTTGGTTTCTTCAGAGCGTGACCTCCAGTGCTCACTGGGACGGTTTGCAGCCAAGTGTGAAGTGGCTGGGATGAAATTATCAACTCCAAATTTGAGGCCTTGGTTCTCAACAGTGGATTGCTCCCTCTAGGTTAGAGCTGAGATGGTTTGGGCATCTGGTGAGGACGCCTCACAGGCACCTCCCTTTGGAGGTTTTCCGGGCATGTCCAACAGGGAGGAGGCCCAAAGGTAGACCCAGAACTCGCAGGAGGGATTATATATCCCATCTGGCCTAGGAACGCCTTGGGAGCCCCCAGGAGGAGCTGGAAAGCATTGCTGAGGAGAGGGATGCCTGGAATTCTCTGCTTAGCCTGCTGCCAACATGACCCAACCCAAAGCAGATTAAAATGGATGGATGTGGTGTAAACCAGTATTATTATCCTGATTCTTCTAAAAACCAGTCACAGCTGACTGCTCCAATTAAAATAAATCTTTTAATTTCTAATACTCCTTTTTATTCTATGAAGACATAAGGCTTTTATTGGTAAAATAATGTGACAGAACACAATAATGATAAAAAAAACCCAAACAATGCAAATATGACAAAGAACACAAATGATGGCATGAAAGATGACTAAAATAGACATGATGGACAAAGAAAATAACATAAAGTAGTGGCAATGATGTTATAAATAGTGACAATGATGTACGTGATGATAACAGTAAGGGAGTGAAGATTAAGTTAGATCAGGTAAATAAGCTATACACCAAAAAAACAAAGGAACTCATCATTGACTTCAGGAAGAGCAGAGCAGACCCCGCCCCTCGCTTTATCAGCAGAAAATGTGTGGAAATGGTCAGCTCATTCAGTTCCTGGGCACCCACATCTCCGCTGATCTTTCCTGAACCATCAACACCACAGCTGTCATGAAGAAGGCACAGCAGTGGCTACACTTCCTGCGTGTGATCAAAACAATCTGGAAAAGAAGCTATTGCTGGCCCACCTCTCCTCTGTGGAGTCTGTGCTCAGATTCTGTCTATGTGTGTGTTATGCAGGCTGCAGAGTAAAAGACAGAAAAGGCCTACAGAAAGTGATAAACATGGCACAAAAAAATCTGCTGCCATCTGCCCTCCCTGGACGATATCTCCAGGTCCCGCTGCCTCAGAAGGGTTGACTCAATAACCTCAGACCCCTCACATCTAGCCCATCACACATTCAACCTGTTGCCCTCTGGGAGGTGCTACAGGTCAAACAAATCCCACACCACCACCACCACTCTTATTTATGTTCTGTGCTCTTATTTATTGTTCTGTTCTCTTATTTATTCTATTTTTGTTCTGTACAGTGTTTTGGGTAGAGCTCCCACGATTTCATTGTATCCCACTGTGCAATGACAATAAAGTCTATTCTTCTTCTATACTTCTTCTAAGGTATGTGTGGGGGATGTGTGTGTATATTGGATGTTTGAGAGGCAGTGATATGTAGAACAGGAGTGGCATGCAGTAAAGACTCCTGGCTGGACTTGCCTGCTTGGTGGATTAGTGGCTACAGGTTGTACCTGTAAAAACATCCTGCGCATCTGATTCATGGGGGGTTTAGTATAGACCTAGCCTGGACAACTATAGGAAAATATGGGATCTAAGTCAGTACCTCCCAATTAGTCCCATTACTTTCAGCAGTATGTTGTTGCTTATCTGACTCAGTTTCCCCAGTAAATATGAGGCAATACAGGTACAGTAGACTGGGCTTCAGGACTCCTGTTTCGATCTGGCTGAACAGTGGTGTGCCCCTAAATCAGAACCAAGTCTAGCACAATACCTCCCCTACCTATACCTAGCTAGATAAGTGGAATGCCCCTACTCCATGGTGGTTTAAATATCCACAAATCTTTCCAGCAACTTTAGGTAAAGAAAATGAAAACATAACAGTTTCAGTACGTACGAACAGTAAAATAAATGAAATAAAATTTTAGATGGGAAATTAAAATGCTCTTTGAAAGCCCCTCTTCTTCAAAACAGATAACATACAGAGAAGATTACTTCTCAACTTACTGTTAGCTGATCCAAGTTAGCAATCATGCAATACAAAATACTTCAACAGGATATTTTTTTAGTACCTTCAGTTCGGGACTGAACAAGTTAAATCTTCCAAATTCACAATAACCTCAGGTTATACCTCAACCCACATCTCCCTCTGTGGCTCATGGACAGTTTAACAGAATTCCATCATTTGCCCAACAGTAAGTCCAAATAGCCTTGCTGGTTTCACACACATTGTCCTTCCAAACGTACAGCTTTAAGTCCACAAGATACTGCGACACTGAAGTTAACTTCCGATTTGCAGCTTCTGATTCAGCATTTAAGGGGAAAGTTGAGGGAAACTTAACTTAAACAGCTGAGCGACCGATCTTCCGTTTATACCATCTCTTACTGTTATGAATATATGTTAGATGTTTAAGATAAAACTTTAATGCTGTCTTACCCACCCCCCACCCCCAAAAAAAACAAAAGTGTAAAACCTTTTGGAAAGCAGGTCATCTTTTACTTGGTTAACTATTGACAGACACTGAAATTTTAATGAGCGGTGCTCAAATTTTATACTCCACTGTGTATAAGAAGTAGTGTTAAAAAACAACACAGGATACCAATAATTTAACCATTAAAAGGTTAAGGAAGACAGAAAAAAGTAATTAAAAAAAAAAAGAAGAAGAAAGCAATGGCCCCATTCAGACATGGTATTAACATCTGTCCTGAGTGATCCAATCACAAGTGGACAGCTCGAAGTACAGGTGTGAATGCACCCAAGACACATTCCGGACGCATTTGAGATCTGATCACTCAGACCACATTCAGAGGTGGTCTGGACCACATGTGACCACATTCTTATAGCAGTGAGAACACAAATGTGTCCTGGCCACACTGAAGGACAGCCTCCTCTACTGACGTCCTCTGACACAGTCTAATTAGTCTCACAACAAGTTATGGCCAGTTAATGGGCCGATAATATTTTAGTATGTATGATGGATAAACTCTTATTTCACTGTAGAACTGTGAGCAGTGCATTGATTCACTCAGCCCCTCCATATCGCTCGCTCTCTTGCTTGCACTCTCTCTCTTTCTCTCTCACGCACACACACATATGCAGAGCTACTTTGACAACAGACCTGTCAGTTGGATTGGCTAAAAACAACACCGCATACCAGTTTATTTGCATATGAAGCGGGGAAGTGAGACCACAGACATGTGGAGATGCATTTTAAAGTCAGGTGTGACCAGACAAACTTAGAGCTGACCACTTGTGATTGGATCACTCAGGACGGATGAAAATACCAGGTCTGAACAGGGCCAAAGAGGACAACTGATGGGCGGGAGAAAAGGAGCAGGGTCTGAAAGGATGGCATATGTTAATGAGATAATTTCTCAGTAAAATGGTGATAATGTTGATGAAGTATTGAAAGAAACCTTTTCATAAAAATAAATAACGGCCACCGTAGTTAATGACAGACTGATCTCCTCTGATTATTATTGGTGAGTCAGTCAGTCTTGAGAGATAGGTGAAAAAGGTGTGTTAAAGTGATGGGTCATCATTATTTGGGCCGTACATAACATGTAATAGTGACTGGGTTGTTGTTGTTGTTTATTTTGATGTTTATTATGAAAAATAATCCTTCAAGATCTGTGATGGTGTTATGAATAAACAAAATATTTTTGTATATTAAACTGGTGTAGTATCTGAAGTTCTATAGGTGAATATATCTTCTATATGTGAATTTATGGGTTTGTTATGTTTAGCTAGGTTCTAGGTGCCATTGGGAGAGGGATGACTTCCTCATCTTATGCGATGAAGTCCTTTTCCTGTTTTTATAGGAAATCATATGTTTACCTTAGGTTCATGAGAAGAACTAACCTATATAAGTGGGGAGTTGGAGCAGTTATTCAGAGGAGATTCATATTGGCTCTGACTCCTCTCTCAGGCAATCCATGGTGCTTGATTTGATGCTGGACTTCTTTGTAATAAACCTCTTTATATACAAGCAAGACGGTGTCAGCAGAGTTTCCTTCATTATCATCACATCATCGCTGTTTAAGAAACAACACTGGCTACCCCTCTTTTCCTGGAGTTGAAATGGGCAGAGAAGATTTGATTCAATTGTGGTGTTCTGTGGTGTCTTTGTGTGTGTATGTATGGGCATGCTGTATGTGAATGTCTGGGTATGTTTAAGTGTGGATGAGTGCGTGTGTGTGTGTGTGTGTGTGTGTGTGTGTGTGTGTGTGTGTTCTTTTCGTAAAATAAATTGTCTAAATGTTACAGCTTTACAGTCCATAAGATACTAAAAACCATCTTATCTGTCACAGTACTGGGGACAATTCAGAGGATTATGATCCATGTAGTAATCAGTGAAGACACCCAACCAGCGCTTTACACACTCACACATGCAAAACAACTGTAGCTTTTACAGTTGTAGAATACACATGGTTATATTTTCTGATGTGTTATTGGTTAGATTGAGGTCAAACAATTCAAACCAAAATTTGTTGACAATGAAGATAAATATGACAAAATATGTGTGATGTGAAATACAAGCTCTTATTGCAGTGGGAGCAATCGCAGACATTCAGAGATTAAAGCAGGTGTAAAAATGCAGACCAGCATCCCATTCCTGATGATGGTAATAAAACCTCTGTGGTAATAACAAACGGCCTATATAAAACCTGTTATCCATGGCTCATACTCAGCACATCTTAGAAGCTTTCTATCTACTGTAGCTCTCTCTGGCTCAGCCTGCATTTAATCTACTCACCCAATTACATTCAGTAAAATGTTAGAACACAGCCCTCACACTTTTGTGGTTAATCACAACATTAAGGGATGTAAATTCATGGTTCATCTGACATTTGACTCTGATGGCTGTTCCATCAGTGTATGAGTGTGTGTGAATGTAAGAAGTGCTCTATGTGTAAGTGTAAGCAGTGTATGACTGTGTATGTGGATGGGTGAATGTGGCTTAGCACTATACAGGCAGTCAGTTCATCAATGATTCATTCATTATGGTTTCTATCCACATAATGAATGTACCTGTACAACATTCACTGAGAACTTATTTTACTGGTTCCTATAATATCCCCAGGTGGCAACTAAAGCATGATAAACATTGTTATGGTTATGTTGTTGGGATCATTCAGGGTGGGGGAGACCACATGTTCCTTTGTTCTACAGACAAAAGAAGGGCATCATCTCCTATAATTCTCCACTCTTCACACCTGTTACATGTGACCCAAGGTGTCACCACAAAAAAAAGAAAAACAGCTGTGCCACTTTGTTCTCTCTCTTCTCCTCCTGGCTCTTCAAGAGGCAACAAGCCTCTCTGCCCTTGGACCTCCTTCCAGGAGCTACAAGGCTCCCAACACCAGGTCAGCACCAGACTGCTACCTGGAACACCAGCTCTCCTGCAGGCCTGTTCACAGCAGACTACCTCACTTCACTCTTCTTAAACAGCAGCAACACAAGTGCTTCCTTAGGGAACCAAGAGTGAACAAGTTTTCTTCAGTGCCAGCTGCTACGACACCAAGTCTGCAGCTGATTCCCAAGAACAGGAGCAACAGCAGAGTCAGTGTGGAACAGCTTACTCTGCAAGAAGAACAAAGGAGAGACCAGCAGCCTCCTCCTTTGGTGTTATACAGTGGGGATAATGCTAATTAATATTCAAGTTCTTATTTAATTTTAATATTTTTAATAATTTATAAAAGATTTTGATAGCCAACACTACCGATGAGAACTACCCATGCCAAACAATGTTTAGGCAACTCAAAGGACATTCTCCAGGTTGTTCCAGATGGTGGTTTTGGTTTAATATTGAAAAATTCAACACTAGCTTTAAAGACATTTTTAATATTTAACCAAAATCACCATATTTCCTTAAACCTAACCAAATGCAGAACTTATGCAGACACCCTTATATCTGGAGTAAGTCTTACATACATATACAGTAAATACTGTACATACAGCCATGGTTTTCCACCAAAATGAATCGTATAGTATTGTCTTGTCTCACTCATCCATCACAAGTAGTGAAATAACACAGCTCAAAAATATTGACTCAGAACTACTTCCTATTGAAGAAACAGTCCCTATGAATACTGCAGCATGTGAGGTCTGTGTATTTTGACAGTAAAGGGGAGACTGATTCTGGACAGAAAGGAGGATGTTACATTTTTAATGCCATTGTTCAATGCAGTCAGCGAAATAAACTAAATCCATCCATCTCTATTGTATTGCGGAGTCGATATGCTGCCATGGTATGCATCTTAACTGCCTAACCACCAAGATGCCTCGCCTGAACCATTAACTGGTTTCCTCAGACTGCAGTAGACCAAATAGATGGGTCATTAAAAAAATGTAAATGATATAGAGCAGAAAATGTTGCTGCGAATATTAGTGCAAGGTAGGTAATACTGTGGAGGTTAGTTTAGTAGCAGTTTATTTCTATGACTCTAATTCATGTGTCCAGAAGGCTTTGCTGATCTGTGCATTTTAGTAACACAGCACAGATACAGTCATCATACCCTCTTGAGAGTTTGATGGGTGAACTGCTATAAGTTTGGCACATTTGCATTAAATTCTGTGACATATTTATTTACAGAGTGCTTTCATTAAGAAAAATGTCCTTTCTCAAATATACAGAGCATGTGTTTTTTTAAGAGCAGAAGAAGAGGTCAGGACAGATTAAACCACCAATCCACAGATATAGATGAAACAATCAAACAGGGGGGTACTTTAGAACTTTGAGCTTGCGTCTCATTGGCCAGGGTCTGGTCCGAATGTTGGCAATTATCTCCTTCTGGTACTGAATATTCTGGAACATCTCCTCTGGGTCGTTGCTGTCCACCCGCTCATCCTCTTTATTGTCGTCATCATCTGAGGAGCTGCAGCATAAAATAAATGGCAGAGTGAAAAATGGCTTGGTCAGCTACATGGTACAGAAAAGAATAAAATAAACAATGTCATCTCAGGGAGCTAACCCTTGTGTTTCACTTTAAAAAAAAAAATGTCAATGTCAATGACAGCTACCCACCCATTCCTAATAATACAAATAAATGTTAATTAGATTCTAAGAGTTCTGTGACTGTCAGTCATAATCAAGCAAGTAACATAATGCCTGTGTCACATAACCAGCTGTGTTTGATACTCAGAGAGGCCCATTTCCTCGAATCAGCTACTGACAGATAGATTAACTTCTCTCTGTAAAAGGTTAAAATCCAATGCACACTGATTAGGTGTATTTCCATTAACCTGCTTAATGTGCAATGGGAAATTACAAACTTAATAACTAGTAGCATAAATTCTGAAATATCTTTTTTATTTTAAATCTTTTCATACTTTTTTCACATTGAAGCCGTGGGGCCAGATCCAGCCAAGAGGCAGAGTGCTAGAAATCTGTCGTCACGTCAAGAAACCTAGCTTTGTTTTGTCGACTTTTCTAAAAGATAGCCTTTGTTTTGTGCAAAACTGCAACAGAGACCCAGCTATAGTGAGGCTACCAGTAAGTTGATTTTATGCTTGGCTGATTTAGTTTTGGTAATGTTTTAGTTTACATTTCAGTTTACTGTAGAGTAAGAGATGTTAAAGTGTGTCCTCGTATTTCTTGCGGACTGAAGAACTGATCACATTAGAAACATTTCAAACTACCAGTTACTACTGATTAGTAGTCAATTAGATTAAATGGCATCATGTCATCCAGACCTGAATTATACATCAGGCTATGAATTTTGTTGAGGAAAATAAAGCCCTGATACAGTGACAAGACCGTTATCTTCTGCTGAATAGCAAAATGCCTTGTCTGAACCCCTCTCCAAGAGTTATTGTGCAGTTGATATGTGAAACAGTAACCCAACCAAGAACAGCCAGAATTTCCAGCTGACTTTTTATAATTTCATTTTGTATTTTATCTCCTCACTTGTACTTTGGTACTTTAATGAAATGATGTTTAATTTGTTCGTTAATCAATATGTCAGAAAATGCTAATTAACATTATGAGAATTTGAAGAGCTCTGGTGAATGGTCAAGCATTTCCTTACTGCCAAATAATACTGATCAGTACTGTATATATTTTACCTACAATACAACGATAGTCATTACTGAATTGCAATGGTGGCACACTCACACACACACACACACACACAGGGGGAAACAATACCAGCCACACACTGTCATGACTGGTATTAATGAATCTTGAAGAGAACAGCGTTTGGGAACTTTGAGTAGAGTTAATCTAATCTCTCTAAATAAATAAGAGGGAGGAGGGATGATCATATTTCTGATTCAGTTTGGTTGATGGTTAAAAAAAATGAAATGTAATATTGAAATACAAATAGAGAACTTCAATAATGGTAAAACAAAATTCACTGCTTGTTGCAAACATTGCAATATCCAAATAATGTTTCCAATCACTCAGTCACAAGCTTCATTTTCACCAAAATATTACTATCAAAATTCAACCAAATGGTTAATAGCATATCAATGAAAAAGTGGAGCAATGCACGGAGGCTCCATCTTGCAGATACAGTACATTTCTTTCTCTATAGCAGACACTTAATTTGACACTGATGAATATATGTTTGATTTTTTTTGTCTATTCACAGTCAGACTCTTCAATAACCACTGGAGATTAATGAGTTTGGACTAAATTTGCAAGGACCTGCAGGTCAGCATGTCCTCAGATCACATTAAGTCATCTACAGGAACACAGGAAAGTACACTTTGTAGTTTTCCATGATGATTAGATTTAGTACTATGTACAGCATACATGGTGTCATTTAAGGCTCACACAGATGACAGTTATAATGAGATGGACAGAGACAGAGATGTAAAGCAGAAAGGGTTCCCAGAGATCCTGATATAAGTGAGACTGAACAAATGAAAGAGGAGTGAGCGGACTCACCCTTGTTGGTGGTCCTGGAAGGCTGAATAAATCCTCCTGGAGTTCTTCCTGATACTCTTATGTCTTTTGGTTGCAGGCAGAGACCTGCTGCTCCCGACCCAAGGCTCAGACGCTGTACTCATGCTGTCACTGCTCAGAGTGTGTGTGCATGGCTGTGCCTATGAAATTAGTGTGTGCAGGTCAGTATGTGAGCAGAGTCTACTACTCAACCTTACTGGAGTGGAGTGTCTGAGCTGGGGCAATCTGCTGCTCTGGAGCACAACTGGAGTGTCTCACACTACAGCAGGACAGACCCACACACACTCACTCAGTCCAATCACAGGCACACTGACTGCTTAAAGGGACAGCACCAAACAGACCACTGTGTGTATTTATTTTCACATGAGAGGCTGGGCTCACTGAAATGTAATCAGAACCAAAATATAAATAAATAAGTATTTCTCTTAAGACCTGGTCACACAAGCATTTAAAAGGGTGACGTTTCCCAGCAAAAAAGCAGTTCCCGGCCATTAAAAGGAGGAAAGCTGTGTGGCACCATCCACTTATTATTAAACTTCCTATGTTGGGGCACAGTTATGAGAAGGGCAAAGAGTACAAATATCTCTTGAACAACTGTGTGAATCTAAATAAGCTAGCCAGCTCAGTATTCTGGAGTGACAGACCTTTAAACTGTCAGGTTCTCACCATTTTAGAACAAATTATGAATTCAGGTCTTGTAATGTCAAATTTAAAAATAAGTTGAGTAAATGCCCAACTGATTTCACTTAATTAGAAAAATATGTCTGTGGAGATTCTCAGTCATCCAGGTCATGGTATGTCTGGAAGTTCTAAGTCAAAGGTTAGTGTACTTGTTTTAGTTTCTTGGAGTAAGCGAAGTAATCTTAAAACTGGAATAATATGTTTATCTTTGTTTAGATAGAATGTTGTTAGCATAATCCAGCAGGGACAGAATGAGAATTGAGACCCATTAGTGACCATGAAAAGCTGCAATATTTATTACATAACACAATACAAGTGTTAGTCAGAACAACCAACATACTCTTGATTTTGCCTGTTTTCGGTGCAGTCATCAGTGTGCTGTGGGTGGTGGTAGAAGACGACATTTAGTAACAATGGTTCATGCATGTTTCATCCATGCATCGTGAACGTGTTTAGTAAATTTAATTCCCATCTGCATGTTTAATTCTTATGACATTTGAGGGTGGTGCTCAGGTAACTCTCTCAAAGTGTCCAAAATTCAGTGTTCATCCATGAACAGCATGAACAGCCATAAAATTTTAGGTACATATTTTATATCTGTCTCTGCAGCAAAGTGTTACATGTATAGATCCACACAAAGAGCAGCTTTAACTCACATTCTCTGTTTTTCCATAAATGCAAATAAAGTCTTTGCTAAATAAAGGAGTGGGTTCCTTTATGTGCTATTATTCAACCACTGCATGTCTGCATGGGGCCATTTTAGCGACAGTAATGGTTTGCTGCGCCTTATGTTCACTTGGCTCCTGTCTGCTGTGTTCTTTGAAACTGAGAGGCAGATGGATCATATAGCTGGATTAGACCTTCTGACAGATGTCTCTTGTTTAATTGGTGGCTGTTTGAGTGGTCTCAAAGCAGTATTTCTGACCAATGTGTCTTTTTCCGTGGAGACCAGTCACAATTTAGCTACAGTTGTATAACCTAAATGTTCAACTCAGAAAGACCCCTTGAATAATTATGCAGTAATGGCAAGTTTGTAGGAGCACAAAGCCTCCACTTAAACACTAAAGTAAGAATCAATCAATCATTACCTTTTAAAGCATCTTAGTATCAGTGACGCCTTCCATTATTGTTGGGATATTCAACCCTGAAATTTTATCTATTTATTTCTTATGCTTTTTAGGGTTAGCGCCTCACAGCAGACACTGAACAGGTACACCCAGGTCACCAGTTTATCACAGGACTACAAGATAGTGCACACAGCTAAGTGTTTTTGATATCTCATATGTTCCAAGTTTATGAAATCCTCACTGCTTTTCACAATTAAATTCAATTTAGTAATCAAAATATTAGTCATTTAAATATTATCTATTCTTTTCGGTAAATATATTTTCCATCTATAGTTGTCTATTATTTTATTCTAACACACTGAAACATTTCAATAAAACATTTATTCCTTATCAGTAACATCTTTGGCATCAGAGATACTGACTGAGACTTGTCCATCCATTTGTCATTCAAATAAAATGTTAAAAAATAAATAAAATAAAAAGATTTAAATGAATACAAGCAATTGTCTCTCAAAAATTTCTTCCTAATAAGTGGATGACAACTAGTAGAAATCAGCTTGTTACATACAGCTGTTTTCAAGTGAATAAGAAAATGTGTAATATTAGTGAATTAATTGCCGAGTTATGGCCAAAAACATGTTTTGTCACAGTGACCTTTGACCACCAAATTCTTATCAGTTCATCCTTATGTTCAAATTAATGTTTTTGCCTGATGTAATGAAATTCTCTTAAGGTGGTCTTGAGATATTACATTTAAGAGGGTAAACTATGTTTTGTGAGTTCACAGTAACCTTGAACTTTGACCTTTGACCACCAAAATCTAATCAGTTCATTGCTTAGTCTAAATGGACATTTGTACCAAATGTAATAAAATTTCCTCTGGTTGTTCTCGATATATCATCCTTGAGTCCAAGTGAAAGCTTGTGCCATAATATTTGGGCTACTGCCACAAAAAAGCAGTCAACGCTGCAGTATCCTGCAAGATCACTTTTCAAGTAGAATCCCTGCACTTTCTCTCACTGTCCACATCCCTTATAACCTTAAAGGCAGTTGCACTGTATGCAGCATGAGATATGGTAGGGCATCCTGTAGGTCCATCTGTAGTGCTCTGAAAAAGCATTTCAGTTAACCACACATGATGACAAAAAAAACTGAATTTGGCTCCACTGGCAAAGACACTGTAAACCTAGGCTTGGTCACAAAATCAAGTTTGTTTTGTTTTTTGGGATGTGCAATTAGACAAACAAACACACGCATCACACACATACATGTTGCTATTCAATTATCATAAAACCTGAAAGTGAGGGGATAAAGTCTTGTTGTCTTCCCTATTCTGACACCAGTGACACAGCCCTGAAAAAGGATGTGATTTCACTGCTCTAATTCAGCTATTAAATATTGATCAAAGTGATCACAAACTAAAATCAGTTTGAGAGCATAGCTACATTTGATTGCTACATTTGAGTGTGATAGTGTACTAAATATTATATATACTGTATTCCAGTAGGCAAAACTTGAACAAAGGTGAACTGTGACCTCTGCCAGAGCTGGCTGGAGATTGCACCAAAGCAGGAAATGCATGCTTGAATTCACCCATCACACAGGCTTCAATAGAACTGAATGGGAAATGGTGCAAATAACTGAAGAATGTAAGTGTACTATGACAATATCTTTAGTCTTTCAAAAATCAATTTTCCTTGTTGTGTCATGTCCTCAGTGTCCTCTAGATGCTGATGAACAATACATAAACCATGTTGAATTTCCAAGAGCAGACAGTATCGTTCAGGAGCTGCTGCTTCATTTCTTACAGCATCATGATTCTGTTTTGTTTTGCTTGAGTGTGTCTCAGAGTTATAGTTCCAGGCCACAGCTGAGCTGTCTCTGTACAATGACCACATCTGTCTTTGCACAGCTCTAAAGACCCACAAGATAAGACTAACATCTCTGACCTTGCTGAGAATTAGACTTTGTCCAACCAGTCACACTCATAAGTCCAATGGACTGTAAAAAAAAAAAAAAAAATATGAGCATAGGTTATTATTGTACTGGTGCCACATTCTGTACTTGTTTTGATTTATGCCACAGCAATATGATGTGTTCCTATTGTTTGATGTTTGTTTTCTGTGGTTCTTTTTGTATCAACCTGTGTAGGGATCATAATAATAGATCATTAATACACTTGTATATCAGTACACCCTGTGCTCTATACCCTGAGAGGAGAACAATCATTTCAAAGTGCATTACCCTTGTGAATGTGATATGATCAGGGCTTTTCTCACAGTGCTGTTTGAGGCTGTTAGCCCACTCTAACCATTCTAAAATAGAACGACAGCATTAAATTATATCATATTGACCAGTGGAAATTAGATTGTGTCTGCACCACCCTTTTTGCCATTTGTCACAATTCCTTTCAGATGACACAAAAAATATATTTATACACGAAACTGATTATATTTAGTATATCTATCACTATTTACTGTTTATTTCTTTAGTGTGATGCTTGTATTCAACATACTGTGCATATAATCACATTACAGTATATCCAGTAGTATTTTTTATCATTTACCCCATAGTTGTATTTATATTGTGTTTGACGTTTGTTTAAAATTGCAGTTTGTATCTGTCCCTTTTTACTCCAACAAGTGCTGTTTCCCTACAGAGATCATTAAATCTACTGTAAATTTTTGACCACTTGGCACAACAACCTGTAAACAAAATACTGATACACTATATCATCAGTGTTGGCCAAGTTACATCCAGCAGTTGGGTTTGTCTCAGTGACTCTATGTAATTTAAACAAGACAACTTGGGATTACCTGCAGTTTCATTTTTCCTCCCTAGGTAGAGGCTACATCTTACCCACTCCTCAACAAAATCCTGGTTGGCAGGACAAGCTGACTCCAAAGTAATAGAGCATTGCTGGGATTAGTAACTGTAATGTAATTCCTAACAAGTAATCACATTACTGTAACAGGTTGCTAAGTAATGTATTACTGCCCAACAGTGATCATCTCATTATAAAGTTTGTATGGAGAATGTGTTAGCTGTTGCCTATTTCCATATTCAGCAGACACTGTGCAGCATTATCATTAGTCATGTGTGTGTTTGCTTGATGAATACACACACACACACACACACACACACACACACACACACACACACATATGGTGAATATATATGTATATATATATATATATATATATACACCACAGACAATAAAGAGCATTATTTGCTTTATTGTGGTTATTTTCATTTTAAACTAATTATTCCCATCGTTTGTGTTGTTCTCTCTAACATTTTTATACAGATGTTTTTGCTGTTTTTCCTATACTGTTTTTGTCCTGTATTTGTTACATGTTTAACAAAGGTGGTCCTCCAACCTAAAAGACCATACAGGTTGTTTGTCTCTACCCTCTGATACAATGCATGAGAATGTTGCACCCCTATCAGCAGCAGGAGATGTGTCAAAGTGAAAATAAATGTTGCAAAATAAGTAACCAACCCTTTTGTGATGTGACAATGCTACAGGAAATGTTTAAGCAGAAAAACAACTTGGTTTTAATTAGGGGAGGATCATGGTTTGGGTTAAAATACATACTTCATTAAGGGTAGAGGTCATTAAATGAAGCTCTAGTGAAAGTTCAATCAGGAAGACCTATCCTCTTGCATGCATATGCTGTATATAATCCTGATTAGGGCACACCTCACATATTCACTCATTATTCCCTCATTCTTCCAGCCCGTGGCTGTCATCATCCTATCAGCTGTTTAGACAGCTGTTCACAATTAACCAATAGCAGGTCTCTCAGCCATCCCATCGTCGAAGGATCTTCGACCTTTATCGTTTTCAGAGCATTCACAGCCATCTTCAGCATCAGAGCTTCTTTGGCCATCATCAGCATCAGAGGGATAGTCAGCCACCACCACCAGTATCTGGTCTCAGGGGGATTATATTCATATACGTATGTATTGTGCTGCCGCTCATCCCAGCCCTAAACAACACCTCTACATGACCAAGCGCCAAATTCTATAAATTCATCACTATTCATCAAATATCTTGTCTAATTACAATATTTACTTTCACTTCATTCACTTGTCTCTCCTGATTGAATTATGGTTATAGTAATAAACACATATTTAAGATTATGGAACAGTTATAATTAAGATTCCTGTTGGTTACAGTTATTAAATCAGTCACTGAAGGCATAAATTTTACTACTCAGTTGTATCCATTTTTCATTAAGCAACGCTGAAGATTACAAAATACAGATGTTGTCATGTGACCCTAGGTAAGACAGCAAACATCGGGATCTCCAGAAATGTCCGACTGTTCCTTTAAATTAGAGGGAAAAAGCAGAGCTTGACTGCTCTGCTCTGCAGGAACCTAAAAACCAGTGCTTTCTGTTTTTGTTGTTGTACTTATTTTATTTATTTTCTATTTTAAATTGTTTCCAATACATTTGCATGGCATACATTAGCTTGACACTAATGCAGGTGCATCATTTATATATATATGTAATTTATGTAAAGCAAACATGCACTAAGGGAGGTACCCCAATCTATCAGTCTAAATAAAGCCCAGCTGGGAGGTAATGGAGGGCACATTGTAGCCAAGCTGTGCAAACACATCTGCGAGAAACACATCAGGTAATACAAACAAACCAATAAACTGTGAGTATTCTTATGTGCGCATATAATTTTGCAAGGCTTGTAAATCAGCGAGGCATTAAAGAATTACAGTGCTGCTTCCAGTTGGTGATAATAGGCACAGCTAAATTTAATGAGATGAAACTAGGATGCACTAGGATGAGATGTGTCTGCTACTTGAATTCCGTGAGGCATTTAATGTAGGCTCTAATCTGCTGTTACTTGGTCATTTCTGAGGATGGAAACTCTAACGCAGCAGAGGTAAGTTTTGGTCTTCCTTTCCTTATGACAGCCAGTTTAATCAGCGTGTTTGATGGTTTTTACAATTGCACTTGAAAATACATTCAAAGTTCTTGCAGTTTTCCAGACTGACTGACCTACATGTCCAAAAAGGGTCCAAAAGAACCACAGAAAACAAACATCAAACGATAGCACCACATCATATTGCTGTGCCATGCATCAAAGAAGTACAGAGCATGGCACTAGTACAATAATAACCAATGCTCCTATTATTTATGGTTGATGGGACTTATGACTGAAAACACAGACATGATGTTTTGATTTATAACACAGAATGCATTTGATTGTAACAGTACAAAAAAATCCATGGTTTAGTATGTACCTCACTGTTGGGATTATCCAGTGGCAGACAGCCTGTCAGCTGCACCAGGACATTTCCTGGTGGCCTTAAGGTCATTTGGTGTGTGCCGTGAAAAATCAACTTGACCAGCAAAAATGTAACAAGCAGCAATGAGATGACTGACCTCTTGGTTCACCTCACCTGTGAATGACAGCTATCTCACTCAACTGCTCTGGCTGCAGTGTGTGTCCACACCTCTGCTGCTGCAGTGCAAACAATACTACTGAAATGGAGACAGAGGAACAAACAGCCAAGATGGCTCTATGTGAGAAACTTATACTAGAAGCAGGAGGTGAAACATCAAGTTTCCAAGAGACTATACAAACTGAGTAAACGGACGAGTTTAGAATAAGTAGAGGGACGATCAGCCACTTAGTAGTCATAGTTGGTAAAGTCCTGCCTCTTTGATAAGTAGCAATCAAACGTAAACAGTGAGTAAAACTTACCAGCTAACTAATTAACACAAACGATTACCTAAGTAGAAGCAACTGGAAGTTGGAGGCCAGGTTTTGTCTCTTCTAGTTATCTCTGCAAGATAGCAGTATAGTGCTGATGCTGTTGTTATTGTTGTGTGCGGTGATGCATGGCTTGCATGATGAGGTTGGTGGAGAAATGTGTGGCCAGCACCAAAGTTATTGATTGTTTACTGTGTTGAAGCAGTAATTTTGAAGCTACTGATATAACAATTTAACAATACTATATATGAGAAGGATGTTGAAACATCATGTTGTTCATTATTATTATTATTATTATTATTATTGAACATATAAATATTTAAACTACAATGTTAACATCTTCCTATAGGATATTATGTTAATGTTATTTGCATTTCCCCTGGAGAGAGGGCATTGCAAATATTGACAGGGCCATATGTAACATTTATACTGCTTAAAATCTTTCCTGATATTGGATTGAGGTAACACTCATTGCTATTATCATGCAGTTTTTTTGTTGCTTCATCAGTTCTGTAGTGTACAATGTATGATTTGTGCTGGTATCATAGAACAGTGATTCAGATATTGAAATGGAGATTTAAAGATATTTGAACTAGAGTGTAATGCAATGTTATCAAGTATTATATTGTGCATGATGCTTAATGTAAGAATGTTGCTGTTACATTTAAGTATAAATGTTACTAATGGATGGAAATAATGGATCAGACTAAATCTTAAAGTCCTGTTTGCAAAACCAAATAGGTCAGGTCTTATGGACAGAGTGAGAGCCACTTCTGAAGATCCAATCCTGTTGATGGCAACCCCCCAACACGATTCTCTCTGGAAATCAGAACTGACTCACTCAATACTCCACCTGGTGGTAGGGTGGTGCAGGTCACCAACACTGCTACACACATCCACAGAAAGTGCATTCTAATCCCAGATATTTGTAACTGTCCGTGACAGTTACAAATATTTAGGAAACTGTAGACAGTGGATAGTTCAGATAATATTGAAAGTGATCACAGGAAGACAGACTTTAAAGGTTCAATTTTTTTATTTTCATTAATCCATCATTTAAATATTGTGAATTTCCACCTGAAAGTTCAATTCACTAAATATTACATTTTGCAACTTACCTCGTACCTCATACATGGTTATTTGAGTCTATGTCTTTGAGCTCCTCCCAGAGCTGGAGTAGCAGTGTCATTTCAAAGAGTGGACTACACAAGCATCTCTTTCTTTGTATTAGGAGGAGTCTTGTTGTTTCTCTCTCTATGGTGAAAGGAGACGCTGTCCAGTGTCCAGAATGTGTCCCAAGTAAATCACTTCAGGCAAACAAAACTGCAACTTCGCCAAAGAAACCCTTTGTTCACACTCAGCCAGCGTCTTGCAGGAGCAGACTGCGAATGACAAGCTTCTTTTGATGGAGAAACTATCAAGGGAAGTAGTATTGTTTAAATGTAGACAGCTTAGTATTATGATCAGCCTTTACGAGTCCCACAAGATTCTTCTGCTTGGCCTAGATATTGTCTAGAACTTCTGAAAGACCAGAAGAGGCCCATTGTGTGGAAAAAATTTTTTGTTAGTTTCTTACATACAAGGATACAGTTGTGTGAAAAAGTGTTTGCCCCCTTCCTGATTTCTTTTTTTTTTGCATGTTTGTCACACTTAAATGTTTCAGATCATCAAACAAATTTAAATATTAGACAAAGATAACACAAGTAAACACAAAATGCAGTTTTTGAATGAAGGTTTTCATTATTAAGGGGGAAAAAAAATCCAAACCTACATGGACCTGTGTGAAAAAGTGATTGCCCCCTAAACCTAATAACTGGTTGGGCCACCCTTAGCAGCAACAAATGCTAAGTTGCGTTTGTGATAACTGACAATGAGTCTTTTACAGCACTGTGGAGGAATTTTGGCCCACTCATCTTTGCAGAATTGTTGTAATTCAGCCACATTGGAGGGTTTTCAAGCATGAACCACCTTTTTAAGGTCATGCAATAGCATCTCAATCGGATTCAGGTCAGGACTTTGACTAGGCCACTCCAAAGTCTTCATTTTGTTTTTCTTAAGCCATTCAGAGATGGACTTGCTGGTGTGTTTTGGATCATTGTCCTGCTGTAGAACCCAAGTGCGCTTCAGCTTGAGGTCACGAACAGATGGCCGGACATTCTCCTTCAGGATTTTTTGGTAGACAGCAGAATTCATGGTTCCATTTACCACAGCAAGTCTTCCAGGTCCTGAAGCAGCAAAACAGCCCCAGATCATCACACTACCACCACCATATTTTACTGTTGGTATAATGTTCCTTTTCTGAAATGCCGTGTTAGTTTTACACCAGATGTAATGGGACATACACCTTCCAAAAAGTTCAACTTTTGTCTCGTCAGTCCACAGAGTATTTTCCCAAAAGTCTTGGGGATCATCAAGATGTTTTATGGCAAAACTGAGACGAGCCTTTATGTTCTTTTTGCTCAGCAGTGGTTTTCGTCTTGGAACTCTACCATGCAGGCCATTTTTGCCCAGTCTCTTTCTTATGGTGGAGTCATGAACACTGACCTTAATTGAGGCAAGTGAGGCCTGCAGTTCTTTGGATGTTGTTCTGGGGTCTTTTGTGACCTCTTGGATGAGTCGTCGCTGCGCTCTTGGGGTAATTTTGGTCGGCCGGCCACTCCTGGGAAGGTTCACCACTGTTCCATGTTTTCACCATTTGTGGATAATGGCTCTCACTGTGGTTCGCTGGAGTCCCAAAGCTTTAGAAATGGCTTTGTAACCTTTTCCAGACTGATAGATCTCAATTACTTTGTTTCTCATTTGTTCCTGAATTTCTTTGGATCGCAGCATGATGTCTAGCTTTTGAGGATCTTTTGGTCTACTTCACTTTGTCAGGCAGGTCCTATTTAGGTGTGGCAATAATCAGGCCTGGGTGTGGCTAGAGAAATTGAACTCAGCTTTCCAAAGATGTGATAAACCACAGTTAATTTATGTTTTAACAGGGGGGGGCAAACACTTTTTCACACAACTGTATATATTCCAGCTCTTGCTGATGATTTCTTTAGAGACTTTTGTTCAGTGTCAGAGGACTTATTATTTTTGTTTGTAGACCCAACAATGTCAGTCGGTGGGCAGCCAACCATAACTCTGCTCCGTGCTCTTGTTGTCATTCTGCTGATTAGTGTCATGCATAAGCAAAGAAAAAAAAAAAGTTTTTTGTGTAAGACTGTATGCTCTGTTTTTGTGAGGAGCTTTGCGTTCCGAGGACCGTCGTGAGTTGGGTGGGACACCAACAGGGAACAGGCCCGTGTCGCGGCGCAGGCCAAAGCAACACTGAGGCAACTGGGAAGTGTCCCAGTGCTCCTTAAGGGCTGCCCACCACAAGCTCCCACAGAGGACTCATCAACGCTCTGGTCCGGACCACGTCTGAGACCGGCAACGCTGAAAAGCGACAAACGTCACAGACGCGTCTCCTCTATGGGAGTGTGGAATGAGACCTGTGGCAGAAATTTTATTTTCTTTGTAAATTCAGTTTAGGTTTCCGGAGCTCTTTCACCAGAGAAGAGCTCATTAACATCAGAGAAACAACTCCAGAGGATTTTTTTCCCATCTTTCTTGACTCCCCTGCGGAATTATTGGACATTTTGGTCAAAGGTGCACTGACCGTTGTCACCAACGTGCGTTCACTGCCCAACAAACTGGATGAACTTCAGCTACTGGTGCAGAAGAACAGAGACTTTTCTTCATCTTCCGTTCTGTGCTTCACGGAGACTGTGTGGATCAATTCCGGACTCTGCGCTGGAGCTGGCCGGCTTCCAAGTCTTCAGAGCGGATCGCGACACAGAGCTGTCCAGCAAAACGAAAGGTGGAGGAATCTGTTTTTATGCTAACAGTGGCTGGTGCAAAGCCTGACACCAACCTCCGTGAGTCCAGCCACCACCTCCAGACCACCAGCTTCTCCTCCCCCACTTCAACAGGGGCCCTGGCACCTCCACAAGAAGGCAACATCAGAACCCCCCTACCAAAAGGAACATCTCTCTCTATCCTGAAGAGAGATGTCAACAGGCTTTTTAAGAAGCAGAACCCCCGCAAAGCAGCCGGTCCTGACTCTGTCTCTCCATCATCCCTGAAACACTGTGCTGATCAGCTGTCTCCGGTGTTCACGTACATCTTCAACACCTCACTGGAGACCTGCCACGTGCCAGCCTGCGTCAAATCCTCCACCATCATCCCTGTCCCCAAAAAACCAAGGCCCACCTGCAGGTGGTATCACCGACTTCCTGTCTGACAGGAGGCAGCATGTGAAGCTAGGAAAGCATGTGTCTGACTCCCAGACCATCAGCAGTGGATCCCCGCAAGGCTGTGTTCTTTCTCCTCTGCTCTTCTCCCTATACACTAACACCTGCACCTCCAGCCATCAGTCTGTCAAGCTTCTGAAGTTTGCAGATGACACCACTCTCATTGGACTCATCTCTGATGGCAATGAGTCTGCCTACAGGTGGGAGACTGACCGTCTGGTGACCTGGTGCAGGCAGAACAACCTAGAGCTTAACGCTGTGAAGACAGTGGAGATGAAAGTGGACTTCACAAAAAACCTAGCCCCATCACCCTGTGCGACTCCCCCGTAGCCACCGTGGAGCATTTCCGCTTCTTGGGAACCACCATCACACAGGATCTCAAGTGGGAGCTGAACATCACCTCCCTCATCAAGAAAGCCCAGCAGAGGATGTACTTCTTGAGGCAGCTGAAGAAGTTCAACCTGCCAAGGACAATGATGGTGAACTTCTACACCTCCGTCATCGAGTCTATCCTCACCTCCTCCATCACCATCTGGTACGCTGGTGCCACTGAGAAGGACAAAAGTAGACTGCAGTGTATCATCCACTCTGCTGAGAGGGTGATTGGCTGCAATCTACACCTCCAGGACCTGTACGCCTCAAGGACCCTGAGGCGTGCAGGAAAGATTGTAGCTGACTTCTCCCACCCTGGACACAAACTCTTTGAGACACTCCCCTCTGGCAGGAGGCTGCGGTCCTTCAGGACCAAAACCCCTCACCACAAAAACAGCTTCTTCCCGTCTGCTATCAGCCTTATCCACAAGGCTAGATCACTGATCCCCCCAATCCCCAATTGCACCAACCACCAGCACAAATTCCTTGTGTGTGGAAACATACTTGATAATAAAAATTGATACTGATTCTGATTCTGATTGTGTGATTTTTGTGAAGCTTTTCAGTTTCTGAGGTTTGCAGGCATGAAACAAAAAAATTTCGAGGGCAGTCAACTGAAAATGTTTCAGTGTGAGTGAATTACTGGTCAGAATCAACACTTGTGTGATGTTTGTGAAGCTTTTCAGTTTCTGAGGTTTGCAGGAATTAAATAGTCATTTTCAAAGTGAGTCAAGTGTAGACCACTCAGTGTGAGTGAATACTCGTCAGAACTAACAATTGTGTGATTTTTGTGAAGCTTTTAAGTTTCTGTGGTTTGCAGGCCTGAAACAATAATTTTCAAAGTTGGTCAACCGAGAATGACTCAGTGTGAGTGAATACTGGTCAGAATCAACACTTATGTGACAACATCAAAAACTGAATAGATTCACAACAATCGCATCACTGTTGTTTCTGATCACTATTCGCTCAATCTGAGTGGTTTTCTGTGGAATGTAACTGAAAATCAGGGAGTCATGCCTGCAGACCTCAGAAACTGAAAACTTTCACAAAGACCGCATAACTGGTGTTTCTGAACAGTATTCAGTCAGTCTGAATGATTTTCTGTGCAATGTGAACTAAAACCAGGGATTCATATCTGTCAGCGTCAGAAACTGAAAACTTTCACATAGATCGCATGACTGTTGTTTCTGATCAGTATTCACTCAATCTGAGTGATTTTCTGTGAAATATGACTTAAGAGTAGTACTACATACATGCCGACCTCAGAAGCTGAAAAGTTTCACAAAGACCACGTAACTCTTGTTTCTGAGCAGTATTCAGTCAGTCTGAATTATTTTCTGTGCAATGTGACTGAAAATCAAGTAGTCATGTCTACAGAGCTCAGAAACTGAAAAGTTTCACATAGATCGTATAACTGTTGTTTCTGATCAGTATTCACTCAATCTGAGTGATTTTCTGTGCAATGTGCCCTAAGAGTTGTGCGACATGCATGCCGACCTCAGAAACTGAAAATTTCACATAGATCATATAACTGTTGTTTCTGATCAGTATTCACTCAATCTGAGTGATTTTCTGTGCAATGTGACCAAAAATCAAGGAGTCATGCCTGCCGACCTCAGAAATTGAAAAGTTTCACAAAGACCACATAACTGGTGTTTCTGAACAGTATTCAGTCAGTCTGAATGATTTTCTGTGCAATGTGACCTAAAACCAGGGATTCATATCTGTCAGCGTCAAAAATTGAAAAGTTTCACACAGATCGCATAGCTGTTGTTTCTGATCAGTATTCACTCAATCTGAGTGATTTTCTGTGCAATGTGCCCTAAGCGTAGTACAACATGCATGCCGACCTCAGAAACTCAAAGTTTCACATAGATCACATAACTGTTGTTTCTGATCAGTTTTCACTCAGTCTGAGTGATTTTCTGTGAAATGTGACCTAAGAGTGGTACTACATACATGCCAACCTCAGAAACTGAAAAGTTTCACAAAGACTGCATAACTCTTATTTCTGAACAGTATTCAGACAGTCTGAATAATCTTCCGTGCAATGTCACCAAAATCAAGGAGTCATGCCTGCCGACCTCAGAAACTGAAAAGTTTCACAAAGATCGCATAACTGTTGCTTGTGATCAGAATTCACTCAATCTGAGTGATATTCTGTGAAATGTGACCTAAGAGTAGTGCTCCATACATGCCAACCTCAGAAACTGAAAGGTTTCACAAAGACCACATCACTGTTGTTTCTGATCAGTATTCACTCAGTCTGACTGATTTTCCCTGTAATGTGACCGAAAATCATGGAGTCATGTCTGCACATCTTAAAAACTGAAACGTTTCACAAAGACTGCATAACTGTTGTTTCTGATCAGGATTCTCTCAATCAGAGTGATTTTCTCTGTAATATGACCTAAAAGCGGGGATTCATATTTGTCAACATCAAAAACTGAAAAGTTTCACAAAGATCGCATAACTCTTGTTTCTGATCAATATTCAGTAAATCTCAATGATTTTCTGTGTAATATGACCTAAAAGCAGTGAATCATGCCTGCCGACCACAGAAACTGAACAGTTTCACAGAAATCGCATAACTCTTGTTTCTGATCAGTATTCAGTCAGTCTGAATGATTTTCTGTGTAATGTGACCGAAAATCAGCACCATAAAGAATAAAGGGCTATGAAAACTCAAAAATTATAGGTAACTGGCTGCAATAGATTTTTGCATTTTGAGTCCAACTAAAACTCTCAAGTTTTGAAGAAAACTACATACATTTAAGACAACAAATTATCTTTTGTTGAGTTAACTTTTAAATTAACTTTGAGATAACTTCAAATTTAGATTTTTTTTTAACACTTAAAATTCAGCAGTCTCAACTAATTCTTTTTGTTTCAGAAAAGTTACCTTTCAAATGCATCAAAACTCAACATTTTGAGTTGTACTTATAAATACTCTCAAACATGAGAAGTTATGGCAACTAAAACTTTTCTATTATGCCTATATATGATACAAATACAAATAATACTAGTTCAGTAAAACATGTTTATTGAAACATTAAATACAACATTCCAGCAAATATGCAGGAGGATGAAATCTCTTAGGATCTACCAATAGTGCAAGTACTAGACTGCACACAAACAAAAAGATGCAGACTTGTGTGGACATGTTAAAAGAGTCCAAACCACAACACAGTTCAAAAGCACTGTAATAACAATCCCGAGCTTAGTAACACCATGATAAATAGTGCAAATATGCAGCAGAATGAAATCTCTATCTACCAATACAGGTGCAAGTACACTGCGCACAAACAAAAAGATGCAGACTGATCCTAAAAACATCCTGGTTTGAAGAAACATGTTAAAACTGTCTAAACTACAACACAGTTCAAAAGCACTGTAATAACAATCCTGAGCTTAGACATTACTTATACATGGCAGTTTTAGCTTCAGATGATCTCCTAATGTGAACATTTTTAATCGAGTGAAAAAAAAGTTATTTTCTTAAAAAAAAAAAAAAATCCCATCTTTGGGAAAATAACCCTGACAGGGATGAGTCCTTTGCTTGCAAAACAGGCCCAAAAGCCAGTCAATATAACTAAAAAATAACAAAAAATCGAATGTAATGTAAATAAAAAGATGGGCTTGTGGCTAAGAGTGAGGCCTTGTTGTCAGGCTTCTTACAGCAAGAGCTTTGTTTTCAGGCTCTGCACACGCTGTGAACAAGTGGGTGTAAGCTCCATAAAGATGTGCTGCACTGTTTCAAACGTATATCTAAAATGTCTTGGGAACTCTATGTCCAATGCATAAAGTAGGCCAAACAGATAAGCAAAGTCAGTGGGAAGGTCTGGAATGTCTTTGAGTACAATAGTCTCCTCCAACACCACAGCAATGCTGTTAACAGTTTGAAGCGAGGCCGGTGCACCATCATCCACGAACACGGTGAGCACTCCCATTTGGACCCCTTTTGTTTGTCCGTCTTCTGGATCAGTTTCCTGTTAAAAGCAGAAATTCGGCCAAATTTAATATTGTTAAGATAACACTTTAATTAAACACCCATGTCACGGTGTAATTTTAATACAAGTCTGTCCCTGCTGGAAGTGATGTAAATCAACCCCTGGAGCAACTTTAGCCATAACCTACAGTAGGAGACAGTCTTGTGTTTCAGCCTGAGTAAACCTGTAGTTTACAGTTCCTGTACTATACAGTTTTTTGCCTGTGATCCTGATTGCTATTCCTTTGTAGATGTGCTGTAGTTGTGAGACTACAAGTGTGAAAGAGGAACTATGATTTTTGCCTAAACTTTGTTTAATTTTTACCTTAAAGGTTGAATATGGAGAATGTTTATTAAAAGCTATATTTTTTCAAAAATAATACACCCACGGTGCGTTTAGAGGGGTGCAGAATAATTGTGGCTCATTTCTCCGCTGTTTTCCGTCAGCAGCACCACTGCCATTCAGGTGAGAACTGCTCAGAGCAGGATGGTGCTACTGGGCCATGTAACTCAGCTTAATGGCTAAAATATATGGAATGTTGTTGATGAATACAGTTTTTTGGGAGCTACAATCCAGGGTGTGGATATTTCATCTTTTCAATTTTCTAAAGCAATATGGCATAGAGAATTATACATAATATGTGCATGATAATTAATGTGCACTGACCAAAAACAAAAACAGACATTCTGTACTCACCAGGCATTTCAGGAAAAGCTTCTCTAAAGTGTCACGGAGAAAAAGAGGCAGACCTTCTAGACATGCTCTGCTTCGATACATTGTGATGTCAGATGTCTGGAAATTGGACAAAGGAAAGACATAGGACATTTGGTTAAAAACAGTGCAGCTAAGATTTATTTGACACTAGTTTAACATGTCTTATGATAAAAAATATAAATAATAAAAATCCCCAAATATGAAAATCAAAGTTCACACTTAAATCAGGTTCTGTTACAATTACATAGAACAATGACATGTTAATAAAATGATTCAGCATCACTCTGTTAAGCTTTCATTAAATTAGCTAAAGAAACCTCAACCACTAAAGTGTAATCAATAATTGGGTTCAAGCCTAACTCGAATAATCCCCTCCCCTCTCTTTTGGAACCAGCTCTCACCCTGGGCCGAAAAAACACTCTCTCCACTTTTCAGAACCGGCTCAAAACCTTCCTCTATGAGCTTTTCATAAGGGCTGGCTCAGGTAACCCTGACCCATAATCAAAAATAAATTATGTTTATTACATGAATTCACCTGTTCATCAAGAACATCCAAGAGGCTCTCCATGTCTTGTCCTAAGGCCCCTTCCCTGGCACGATACAGTTTGAGTAGTCGAGGACAATAGGTGTCTAGGGCTGCTCTAAATGTCCCCAACAGGTCCTTGGTAGTTACACGGTAGAACTCGCTGCAAATCTGTGGAGCATGAAAGAAACAAAAAAAAAAATGCACACAAAAAAACAGCACACATAAATGCAACCAAACCAAGCAATAGTTTTGTGATATCAAATAGTTAGCAACTTTTTCACACACACATTTACTTACCTGTTCCTTAAGAAACAGGGCAGGCCATCTCTCCTGGATTTCCGTGACCATGGGCTGCACCTCAATAATCTCCTTTCTCCTGAGGGAAAATGTGAGTTCCATCTTCTGACTGATAAGTTCCATGTCTTTCCACTTCTTTTTGGTTTCATCCACCAGAACACATCTTTCATCTTCTAGAGTGTCATCATCAAAGTTTTCTGGATGATCAGGCAAACGATTGACTTCGCCTCGCTTGGTTTTTTCAAGGAAAAGCCACCTTCATCAGGATCTTCAGACCGCCCTCTTCTCCTGTTTACACTGACCTCATGACAACCAGCCTGTCGTAGCTTTGCTCGGTAATTCCCAAGCTTGTACTTGATGCTTGTTGTCCAGCCATCATATCCTGTTCCACTACCAGGCTCCTTGAGGCATGGCTGTTTACAGACAAGTACAGAAGCAACTGATTCAATTTGACTTTTATCAGGGTAAGCTTTCAGAGCAAACATTTCTTGTGCCAGCTTGTCTAGAATTTCCATTTTTACATCTCTTGTTAGACTCAGACCTTTTCCAATTTCTTGAAATGTCTCATTTCCCTTACGCAGCTTTAACTCTACATCATATGCAAATGAAGGAACTGGAAAAGGAGAAGGCCACTCTTGATACTGGCTGTATCAAGAGAAGAGATGGACGCTTGACTTGGTGTTTGTGATTCATCACCACTATTCCAAACAATGTGCAAGACAGCCTTTTCTGCAGGCAACTCTACCATATCCATTAAGTTGCAGAGTGCATTCTCAAAGTCTGGATCCTCATATTGTACAGAGAAATCACCTTCGAGTTCAAGTTTTTCCCGTGGCTCATCAAGTAGTTGCTCCATAGATTCAGGGCGTTTAGTCAGCTGAACTTTCCTAATGAGTTTGGGGTTGATGTTTACACGTAGCAACAAAGCCTGTGAAGACAAAGAAAAACATTTTATACACAAGCATGGTCAAACAATAATTCTTGGATCATACACATCTATAGTACATACCATTACATTCAATGCAGTAGACACGCCCTTGAGGTTACCATCAACTTTCCAGCGACTTGGTATAGTTAGGGGCTGGTAGTCATTCAAGTCCTCAGGATCCAGGATTTCAACATCCACACAGCTAGTGTCAATAACTTCGTAAGACCTGTAGTGTTCCATAAACCAGGAGGAGAGCTTTGTGGTTACAAAAAACACTTTCTCAAAGTTGATGACAATGTTCAGAAGTTTGTAAAACTCAGGCAGTCCACTGCATTGCCCAGCAGAAATGATCATGCCTTTTGCATAGTGGGTTCCATGTTAACATCTTTGGTAAGGGATACAGTATCTTGCTGTGGAAACTTGTTTTGAATTGCCATCCTGAGTTTTTCCTCCAATGATGCTGTGTTAACCCTGTCAACACTGGCTGTGTACAGTTTTGGTTTAAACAGACTTTTGCCATCAAGGTAATATGCCATCATTTGTTGATGTTTAGTAGAGAGCGTAAGAAGGATGTTCTTGAAATTGAGAATATCATGCACCACCTTTTTAAAGAAGTTGTGCTTGGACTCAAAGTGCATGGTCCACAAGTCCACTAGAAGTCCAAAGCAACGTATAAGGTGTACATAGTGTTCAATATAGTGATGTTTTGGCAAAGTGTCAAGAAGCAGCTTGCGATGGTCATATATTTTAGTCTCCAGATAACAGTATTTCCTCTGATATATTAGTAGAGACAATAATCTCCACAATCTCTTTGAGGTCCATTAATATTTCCCATGAGGGTTCCTTTTCTGGAATACTGCTCCCAATCAAAGGGTAAATGTAACAGTGTCCAGTTTTCATGTCCGTTGCCACTGATTCTTCTCTTTCCAAAGCTGGCTTTTGTAATTTGTTTTGGCTTGTTAACCTTATCAGAATGTTTATATGGAAACAGTTTTATGTGGCTATTCAGCCCATCAAATGTAATGAAACCTTTTCTTACCAAATCTTTAAGACACAAATATAACTCTACTGGGATAACACCTTCAAAGAAGTCATGTAAAATATCTGGGGGAAACCCAGTAACAGGATGTAAATGGGACAAATGCTTATGAAGTACACAGGCCTTTTTCACACCATTCACAGTTTGTTTATCACCAGATTCAAGTTCCTCCACAAAGGTGTTGTGCTGTTCCACAGTTCTTAGTTGACAATCCCTTGCTTCAACAGTATTAATTTAATACAATAAAATCGGCAAAAATTTTCAACATTGAATGATTCCTGGAAACCTGCTAGGCTTTGTGCCCCAAGATTATCTGCGCACACACAAAATACTGTCCCCCTCACAAATGTATCTAGTGCCTCCACAAACACCCCATTCGTTTCCAAAAAATTTATATCCTTAATCAGTGGATGAAGAAATACATCATACCCAAACTGTTTCACATCAACACTCTTTCCAAGAAGAGCCAGTTGTATTAAGGGCAGAGTAGAGCGAAACTTGGCTGGTAAATTCAGCAAAATCCAGTAAACAGCAGTTATTTTATGTATTGTTCTATATGTCCCCAAAGGGTTACATACTTAAAAATGGTCTATATACAGTCCAATAGAAAAACTTGCCTCTTGCACACCCAAAAGTGTATTTTCTTTGTAGTGCTGGCCGTCTTGAAATGACCCATATTGACCTGGTTTGCTTTCTTGATCAAAAACTAACTTCTCTGTAAAATATGAGTCTCTCAATAAACTCTCTAGAACTTGAATAAGTGGAACATAAAACAAAACTATTTTTATGGGTATATTTATATGTGTATTCAGTTGGTGCAATCACAGGGAAGTGCTCGTTAAAATAGATATTCCTCCTGTAATTAGTGGAGAGAGCACCTTTTGCTTCAGTGCTTACAATAAGTGGATTTTTTTTTTACAATTGCGTCATTAATTTCTTTAACAACACAATCATCTACTTGAATGTCATGTTTAGTTAGCACCTCTTTGATTATTTGTAGAGAATGACATTTAGTGAAATGGAGGATGTCATTCAATTCCTCAACAATTGCCTGTAAAGCACTTTTTGAAACATGTAATACAGTTTGCATACGCAGAAAAAGTGATGCAATTTTATGTTCTATAGTGTCAGTGTCTATATACTCTTCCTCAGCCCTGTCATTTGAATCTTCATCAGTTTGTGATCTCTCACTTTCACCACAGATATCTGACGTCTGGTTCACATTTTCAGGTTCAATTGCACATGCTACATTTTTTCTAACACAAGTTCTAATGTCCTGTTTATGTTTGTGTTTTCTGCTTCTGTGAGACATGAATGTTTTTAAATTGTTAGTTTTAAACTCACACTGCAAAAAAGGGCAATGCACAGTCTGTCTATTTCTTAAATGATGTGCAAGATAGATGAAAAATGTGCGTTGAGTGCAATTTTCTCGGAATTCACAAGACTCACAAAAAAAAGTGCATGTCTCCTCCCTTCTCCTTGTCCTGCAATGTGCTCTTGTAAGATGTGTTTTCAGTGCCCCGTGGGTCCGGAAAGTGCACACACAGTCACTGTAAATACAGGGCCAGTTAGCTCCTCCTCCGTGCCTCAGACGATAGTGCTTGAAGAGACCCTCTTGGTTTGTGCAGGCAAAATCACAAAATTTGCACCTCATAGGACAACTGCAACAAAAAATAAAAGTCCAGTTACTTGATAAAATAAACAAATAAAATAACAAAATATACACTCAAAAAAAGTGCAGCATAAAAGACCCTCCGTACACAAACTTGTCAGTCCACCAATTTATCATTTAATTTAATATTTAGATGGTTTCTCTGTTGGTGCTGTCTCATAGTATGTATAGTATGTGTTGTTATACATACTGGTGGTGTAAACTGATTAGATACATGGTTTCATTTTTCATCTCCTACACTTTTCACTCTGGTCCAAACCGCATCACTGACAGAGCGTCATGTTTCCATGACGACCGACCGGAACAAGACGAGCAGTACTCCCGATTGTAAAAATGAGTCTCTAAAGTAACACTAAACTTTAACATCAAAGACATACGTGCGCAGTATACTGGTTATTTGTAGCACTGCTTATTTTGTTTAATAAATGAGCTCCAGTTCAACTGTAGCCGCACTAACGGAGCCAACAGAGCTAACGGAGCTAACGTAGCTAACTGGTAAACAGACGGACATTTTCGGCAGTATGGGAGGCATATCTGATACCGGTATTGGAATCGGAACAACTCTAGTCCGGTCCAGTGACTCTGGCTGTTTAATTTTAACTTGGTAACACGTTTTGAGTTGCTAACAGGCTACCTTGCTAACACGACATACACAACGTGTATGTTAAAAAACATGTTAAAAGGCCAATAAATATATAATAAAATAAAGTATATATAATAAAGTATAACCTACATGCGTGAACCCTGACTTTTAGTACCATATTGAGCATAATACTCACCTTGAGAGTAAAAAATCTCGAAGAGATGTCGGCAGCACATGGACACTGTGGTTGTGATGGAACCTCCGCAGATACGCATTGGAGACCCCCGGGTCTTGTTCTCTAGTTTTCTAGAATTTGTCCTGACCTCAAATGCACAGTTTTGAGGTTTGCTAACTCAAATTATTAAGTGAGACCAACTTTAGCCAAGAAACTTGAAAAAGATAGTTGGAATACATAGGTTGATTAGTTTACAACACAACTCAACCTTTTTTGTTTAGTTAACTGAAAAAATATGGTTAGGACAACAACTTTAAGTTTTCATTTTTAGAGTGAGGGAGTCATGTCTGCCGACCTCAGAAACTCAAATTCTTAACACAAATCACACAACTGTTGATCCTGACCAGTTTTCACTTAATGTTTTGTACTTCACTTTGTCTGGTCAAAAAATTACAATGTACAGGGCGGCCCGGATACTCAAGTGGTTTGGGTGTGTACCACGTGAGTGCAAGACGCTTTTAGCAACCAGGCACCTGTTCGACTCTTTTCTGCATGTCATTCTCCTCTCTCTACCCCTTTTCCTGTCAGTTTCCTCTGTTTTATAATTCAGGCACAAAAAAAGCCGCAAAAAATAATAGTAATAATTAAAAAATTACATTACATTCACCATTTTCGTAAAGGCATACAAACCTACAAACCTGTCATTGAATCACGAGACAGTTTCAGAACTACAGAGACACAGAGCAACACACCTGCCTGCATAGCAGCATGGGACTGATTGTATAAATTAAATAATAAAATAATAACTGATTTGTCACTTTCCCTGATGATCTGAATAACTCTCTGCTGCTGTCATGTCTAGAGTGTCTATGGAGCAGCAACGTCATCATTACTTTTTCTAACTGTATTTTTGCATCTCTCATTGCAACGACCATTTGGAAAGGCAATGGAAGGGAAAGAACGCATTAGTCTAAACAAGGAAACATGGCTTTACTAAATACACATTGAATGTTAGGTAACGCAGAAACGAACTTTTGAAAACTTCTCACGGAGCAAATCATTCATTCATTTTTTCCCCCGGTCACGGAGCCAATCCCAGCTGACATTGGGCGAGGGCGGGGTACACCCTCTGACTGTGATGGACAGGAAGAATGTTTTTGGGCATTTTTGCCTTTATTAGATAGGACAGCAGGAAAAAGTCGGGTCGGTCGGGAATCGAACCGGCGACTCCGCTGCAAAAAAAATCAGTCCACTCACTCGTACGCTGCCATACGATGGCACTCAGCCATCAGGTTACGGCTATATGCGGCGATATTTTAATATTATTTCATACATTTCTGGATGGTACTTTTTCTTAATTTGGATGATAAGTCTCCTCTGCTTGTCTCTCCCACATCAAAGAATCGCCGCCGCCAGACGACCCAGGGTCACACCTTTTCTTAACGTGGACGGTTAGTCTCTCTCTCCGACATCAAAACATTGTGCCGCCTCTTTGATCCACCTGCCTCACTCCCTGCAGAGCATCCTGCAACCACATGCCCCACATGCCATTCCTATCCGTGCACCGTGTCACCTCACCCTCTGTGCGCTGGAGGTAAATGTAAGTACTAATAGTTAACGATCTTGCTTGTTTAAGACACTTTACTTTCTTACCACCAGAGAATCGGAATGAGATTATGTTAAATATTTATGGAGGAGTGCTAATGTTAGTTAGTTAACTTTTGCCCTAAATTACGGTTTAGCTAGCTAATGTTGGCCAGCTGATAGTGTATCATTTCAAATATGTCTGATCAGTTGTGAGCAGTGAGACAATGGTGGATTTTGCTGTAGAGATGGGGTGATCCGATCACAGGTGGACAGCAGGAAGAACAGGTGACGCACCCAAGAGGCATTGAGACCACATCAGATCATGTCTGTAGCCACAGTTTCACAATGAATCGAGAATATTTTACTCTTTCAAGTGAGTAAAAGCTCATTTAATTTGAGCTGTGCACGGCCGATGATTGCCCAGCTTCTCCGCACCCTCTCTCTCTTTTTTTCTCAGTCTCTCTCTCTCTCTCTCTCTCTCTCTCTCCCTCTCCTCTCTCTCGCTCACACACACACACACACACACACACACACACACACACACACATACATTAACACCGTCTGTAATGAACAAGGCCATGGAGTTTATTAATGGCTGTGGTGTCCCTATCTAATGCAGTGCATTAAAAGACGTGAGATGTGGGATCCTTCACTTTCCCTTAATAAATAAAATAAATTGAGTAAATAAATAGATATTAACAATAAAGTAAAGTGAAGGGATAAATAAATGAATGAATAATATTTCAAAAGAATATAATAACAGCAATAATAAATTAATTACAATTGTAATGATAGCAATGATCGTATTAATAATGATGAAAAATAGTCATATAAATAATAATTAAATTAGAGAAAAGAATGTAGTAAAGCAATCCAAGGAATCCAGAAATGGATAAAAATAAATAAATAAAAAATGTAAGTGTGATAGTAATGGTGGGATACATGATTACACAGAAAACTGAGATAGTAATCCTATGGATTCTGTACATATCAATAATAATAATAGTTAGAATGATAATAATAATAATAATAATAAAGAGAGAAAAAAGATAGCAACTTCATTGTGGGAGTTTGTATGTGGAAACCACGCTGGAAGTTGGTAGACAGGCAAAAAGAGAAAGATTAAACAGAATAAATTAAGGGACCACCCAATAGAGAAGTAATAATATTAGTGATAATAGTAATAATAATAATAATAAGTATTAATAGTGATAATGACGTAGAAAATGAGAGGAGGAAAAAATCAGGAATGTAGAAAATGAATGAAGGGTTTCCATGTGGGGTATGGTTCTGATATCGGGCTGTTATTGTGAATTGGATGAATATTCTAGAGAGATATATTCCAAGAGTATGTTTTTCCAGAATGCTGTGTGGATGGTGTTCCTTCATTTCCAATTCATGAGGATAGTCTTCTTAGTGATGGCTAGGGCAATGAGGAAGGTTAGCTGACGTATCTCCTAATAAGCAGAGTGAGGGGGAAAGTGGGATGTGGCAGCCAAAGATGGCAGATAGTGATCGTATGACCTTTTTTCCAAAATTGGTGAATGGGTTTGCAGTGCCAGGTGGCATGAATGTAGGTGTCTGAGCTGTTTTGAATGCAATTGGTACAAATTTCAGAAGTGAATCCCATTCTAAATATTTTTTGCCCAAGGTAGTGAGTAGTGAGTTCCAGATTACAGGCTGTGTTGCATTTTGCTTGTATACATGATTTAAGTTGTAAGTATTCTAAGAAGTGGTTGCTCTCGATGCCATACTTCTTGGTCAGATGATCGAAAGAAGGCAGTTTATTATTATGGAAGATATGCTTGAGGTGTGTGATTCCTTTTTCAGCCCAGGTGCAGAAGTTAAGTGGTGCTTTATTGATAAGAAAGTCTGGATTATTCCGTATTGGGGTGAGGCTAGATGGTGTAAGGATAGAGTTTGTGATTTGATGGAATTTCCACCAGGCTGTCAGAGTCGCTGATATTGTTAGTGTTAAGTCTGAAATGTGACTGTCTTACATAATATTTGTTCTATGTCTAACCATGTGTTATCTGAGTGGCAATGGACACATTTGCATTCACACTGCTAAAAGAATGTGGCCACGTGGCCCAGAGCGTTTGGTCTGGGTGATCGGATCTCAAATGTGTCCTCAATATGTCCTGGGTACAGTCACAACTCTACTTAGAGCAGTCTGGTTGTGGATCACCAGAGATGGATGTTAATCCCAGGTTTTAACAGGGCCTATGAGCGCCACCAAATAGTGATTTTCCCTCTAAAGCTCTGACATGGTTTGATTTTTGGAGATATGTGTTATTATTTGAACATTCAGTGAAATACTAAATGTTCAAATGATGCATCTCACCAAAAACCAAAGATTAGAGAAAAAGTCCAAAAAATGAAAACAGATCTATGTATCGGTATTATTCTTTCTTCTTTCCTCTCCAAATGATCATCTGCCAACCCTTCAGATTTATCTGGTGACCCTTTATATAAAACTCTATATAAAGTAGTTCAAAGAGTAACATGCTGCTGAAAACTGATGCTTCAGTATTAAACATCTGATTATGTCATATACAATAATACATTAGTCAGATGGACCTAACTGTTACTTTCAGAGGAAACTTGTAAGAATTAGGACTCAGAGATGATAATGTAGTGTGTATTTTCTGTGGCTGTCCTGCAGGTTTCATACTGAACAGGAAAGTATGGGTGATGTGAGTTTTAAATTTATGTTCTTTTGAAGCAGAGGGAGGCCATAATGACAGTCAGCAGGCAGGAGGAGGTCAAGAGGACACAGTGAGCAGGCAGGACCTTTGAAGGACATTTGTGACATCCTGAGTGATAGATGGACATTGCCTTCCAACATCGTGTACGTCAAGGAGGAGACTCAGAAGAATCAACCCGAACCCAAACCTCAATTTTTTAAGGTAAGACTGATTTGATGGAATCTTTTGTAGGGCTGCAGCAGGCCTATGCACAGACATTTTGAGGGGTAGGTGCTCATGGGGAAAAGGGGGCATTCTTCTCATAATTATTAAATTAAATAAAGTTACTTACATATTTATTCATTTCAATACTCTACACTTACAGATAAAATTATCAATTTACACAGAGACAACAGAGACTACATTTATCACAAGAACAGGCAAAAGAAAAGAATGACACACTGTGTTTTAGGGCATTATAGATTTGTCTATAAAATAATAATTCAGTCTCAACAAATAAAGATTTGTGAAAAAAGCTGGTCTCTAACTATATAAAATAATGATAAACCAACCAATCTACCTGCCAAACTAGAATGCAGCAACAATTAGGCTCATTGTATTCTGTGTACTGTACAAGGAACACACTGTGTACCCCTGTACAGGGAGCATTATGTTGCTATTGGTCTGTATTGAGCTGTTTTAATAGTAGTTTAATTTCACAACAGTGACAAACAATACCAAGGCTTAGGACAAACATTCATTACTTGGTTGTCACCGGTGAAGGTAGGTCAGTGATGGTAGTCTGTTGCCATGGCGCCGCGGATGGCTGCCTCGGTGTTTTGGTGCGCATTTTTTTGCCTTATTTTCTTTATAAATCCAGTTTTCTGCTTTGGTTTCCGGAGCTCTTTCACCAGAGAAGAGCTCATTAATATCAGAGAAACAACTCCAGTGGATTTTTTTCCTACTTTTCTCGACTCATCTGTGGGATTATTGGACATTTTGGTCAGAGGTGCACTGACCGTTGCTCTCGCAGTGAAACGCCGGAGGAGAGGAAAACGTGCCGGTGCGCTTGCGCGTCTCCGCCGGCGCGCACTCCGCACACCTCTCCCAGGTATCTTTCTCTCCAACGTGCGTTCACTGCCCAACAAACTGGATGAACTTCAGCTACTGGTGCAGAAGAACAGAGACTTTTCCTCATCTTCCGTCCTGTGCTTCACGGAGACGTGGCTGTGTGGATCGATTCCGAACTCTGCGCTGGAGCTGGCCGGCTTCCAACTCTTCAGAGCGGATCGCGACACAGAGCTGTCCGGCAAAACCAAAGGTGGAGGAATCTGCTTTTATGCAAACAGTGGCTGGTGCAAAGACGTGACAGTGATCCTGCAGCACTGTTCTCCTGACCTGGAGACTTTCATCATAAACTGCAGGCCCTTCTACTCCCCCCGTGAGTTCACCTCAATCATCCTGGTCGGTGTTTACATCCCACCACAGGCCAACGTGCAGGAGGCACAGCGGGCGCTCGCAGACCAGATACTGTGTGTGGAGCAGACCAACCCGGACTCCGTAGTTATTGTCCTTGGTGACTTTAACAAAGGGAACCTCAGTCATGAACTGCCCAAATACAGACAGTTTGTTAATTGCCCGACCAGAGAGGGGAACACTCTGGACCACTGTTACACCACAATCAGTGGTGCTTATCACGCCGTCCCCCGGGCTGCACTGGGCCACCTGATTCCCACATACAGGCAGAAACTAAAACTGTGTAAACCTGTTGCGAGGACATCGAAGCAGTGGTGCAGTGAAGCCATAGAGGATCTGCGGGCATGTTTGGACCGCACTGACTGGGAGGTGTTCAGGACTGCTTCCAACAGTCTGGATGAGTTCACAGAGGCTGTGACGTCATACATCAGCTTCTGTGAGGACTGCTGTATCCCATCACGCACCAGGGTGAGTTATAACAATGACAAACCCTGGTTCACAGCTAAGCTCAGTCAGCTCAGGAGGCAAAAGGAGGAAGCTTTCAGGAGTGGGGACAGGGACAAGTTTAAAGAGTCCAAGTACAGGTTTAGCAAAGCGGTGAGAGAAGCTAAACGACTGTACTCTGAGAAACTTCAGCTCCAGTTCTCAGCCAATGACTCTGCTTCTGTCTGGAAAGGGCTCAGACAGATCACTAACTACAAACCTAAACCCCCCCACTCCATTAATGACTTCCGTCTGGCCAACGATCTGAATGAGTTCTACTGCCGCTTTGAAAGACAGTGGGACAAGCCTGACACTAACCTCCACATCAGAGCCACATCAGAACCCCCCTCCTCCTCCTCTACCAAAGGAACGTCTCTCTCTATCCTGGAGAGAGATGTCAACAGGCTTTTTAAGAAGCAGAACCCCCGCAAAGCAGCCGGTCCTGACTCTGTCTCTCCATCATCCCTGAAGCACTGTGCTGATCAGCTGTCTCCAGTGTTCACAGACATCTTCAACACCTCACTGGAGATCTGCCACGTGCCAGCCTGCTTCAAATCCTCCACCATCATCCCTGTCCCCAAAAAACCAAGGCCCACAGGACTAAATGACTATAGACCCATTGCCCTGACCTCTGTGGTCATGAAATCATTTGAGCGTCTTGTCCTGTCCCATCTCAAATCCATCACTGACCCACTCCTGGACCCCCTGCAGTTCGCCTACAGAGCCAACAGGTCTGTAGACGACGCCGTCAATATGGCTCTCCACTTCATCCTCCAGCACCTGGACTCCTCAGGGACCTATGCCAGGATCCTGTTTGTGGACTTCAGCTCTGCCTTCAACACCATCATCCCGGCTCTGCTGCAGGACAAGCTCTCCCAGCTGAGCGTGCCTGACTCCACCTGCAGGTGGATCACCGACTTCCTGTCTGACAGGAGGCAGCACGTGAAGCTAGGAAAGCACGTGTCTGACTCCCAGACCATCAGCACTGGATCCCCACAAGGCTGCGTTCTTTCTCCTCTGCTCTTCTCCCTGTACACCAACACCTGCACCTCCAGCCATCAGTCTGTCAAGCTCCTGAAGTTTGCAGACGACACCACTCTCATTGGACTCATCTCTGATGGCGATGAGTCTGCCTACAGGTGGGAGACTGACCGTCTGGTGACCTGGTGCAGGCAGAACAACCTAGAGCTAAACGCTCTGAAGACAGTGGAAATGATAGTGGACTTCAGGAAGAGCCCAGCCCCACCCACCCCCATCTCCCTGTGTGACTCCCCCGTGGCTACCGTGGAGCATTTTCGCTTCTTGGGAACCACCATCACACAGGATCTCAAATGGGAGCTAAACATCAGCTCCCTCATCAAAAAAGCTCAGCAGAGGATGTATTTCCTGAGGCAGCTGAAGAAGTTCAACCTGCCAAGGACTATGATGGTGAACTTCTACACCTCCATCATTGAGTCCATCCTCACCTCCTCCATCACCATCTGGTACGTTGCTGCCACGGAGAGGGACAATAACAGACTGCAGCGTATCATCCACTCTGCTGAGAAGGTGATTGGCTGCAATCTTCCGTCCCTCCAGGACCTGTACGCCTCAAGGACTCTGAGGCGTGCAGGGAAGATTGTAGCTGACTCCTCCCACCCTGGACACAAACTCTTTGAGACACTCCCCTCTGGCAGGAGGCTGCGGTCCTTCAGGACCAAAACCTCTCGCCACAAAAATAGCTTCTTCCCATCTGCTATTAGCCTCATCAACAAGGCTAGAGAGCCCCACTGTTGCTGATCAATTGCACCAATCACCAGAAAAAATTCCTTGTATGTGAAAGCATACTTGGCAATAAAACTGATTCTGATTCTGATTCTGATTCTGATTCTGAAAAGCGCTGCTCTGCAGTCCTCTCAATCTGTGTAGGTTAACTGTGGAGACTGTGATGAGGGAAGCTGAAACACAGTCATTGGTCAGTTCAACATGTTTTTTAGATGAGAACTGATGCCACGAGACAAATTTAATAACTTAAATATAAACATAGAAAAGGAGAAACAAATAAAAAAAGTATTGTAAAAAGAGCACTTAACTGATCAGACGCCAAAAAGGCAGATGCTTGAACACCATCAGAGGTCTGTCTGTGCGCATGCTTGGGGTGCAGTGATTAGTCTACTATTATACTATAGACTATTTTAAGTCAATGCGTCATTTCCCATACATTGGTTTATTTATGGAAGCCAGCCGCAACATAAACATGAACTTAAAATACCACAAAACATTAATAAAAAATAGACATATATTTATTTTCTGTTTTATCATTTACGGTTTCACTGTTCCTCTGCTCTTAACTCTGCTCTCTGTTCTCTGTTCTCTGCATGAGGTACAGACACACACGCGGAACAAACAGCAGGGCAGAGAGGCTGCACTGGACACAGAACCAGGTGAAGAAAAGATGACTCAAGTACACTGTTGCGGTACTTTATGTTATTTTAAGTGCAATAAAAAGTAAAAGGCCAATAAGAACTTTATCAAACAACCTGTTCAACAAGCATCTGTAAAAGAGATATTTTCAACTATTTTGTCTGATGTCTCCCAGTGTTATTTACATGACAACACTCTTTCTAACAATAGCCAATTGTTAGAAAAAGCTAAAAGGAAAGCTGTCTTCGTTTACCGCAAATTGAGCAACTGCTCAGACAAAAAAGCCAATTAAATTCAAGTCAATTCTAATCGTGTTCTTTATTTAATTTATCGAATTCTTAAGTGATACTATTAGCTGGATCAAAAAGTGTATGGAAAGATAAAGATAAAATCCTAATCCCTACAGCTGGTTAGTGGTTAGGATAGTCTGGTCATGGAGAGAGTTGGGGGTTACAGCAGTGTTAAATCAGGTGCTCAGATTTACAGTGCAGTTGTGATTTTTTTGGATGAGATTGAAAAGGCAAAGAAAGAAACTGGTTGAGAGCAGTGTACTGATCAACAACACTTTTGTATCAGTCTCATCACTGACTACACCAGTAAAGACGGTGATGATCTCTTACATATCACGATTCAACAGTGATGAGATTCTGAAGGAACTGTCAAGACACAGGAAGATTGTCTCTCCATTCAAGAGGTTGCAGTCAGGATGGTCAGGAAGGTCTTCACTGGTGAAACATGTTGTCTCTCACAGATGGCAGGTTCACATGATCTTCAGTAAAAAAGATGAGGACCTCCGTCTAGGTTTAAGTGTGAAGGCTGATGACTTTGAATATGTGGTGTTTGTCAGCTTTGGGGCCTTGAAGTGTTTTGGCTGCAGGAAAGAGGGTCACTGTGAACCAATAACAGTCTCATAAAAACAGATTCAGACAGCCAGGGATTAATAGGTCATATTAGCTGTATGAACCAATCCTGTCAATTTATGGAGATGAAGGGGCGGACAAAATAAACCCAAGACCTCGTCAGGACAGAAGGCCAGAGTTTGCACTAGCACAGCCGATGACAGTGTTAGTTAGCACTAGCACAGCTACTGACGCGGTTACAAGCTAACAAACAACGTAATCAGTGAGCTACGCATACAGTTCTGATATGTCCTCCAGTCACCAAATTTGGTCACAATAAACTCAAAAACTCCTGAGTCTGGGTATGACTGAGGCACAAACATGCAGCTCAGACTTTGTGATGTTTCCTCCACTAACCATCTTGATATGCTCTGTTGTTTCACCTGTCAACCAAGCGCAAGCAGCAGTGGTGGGTGGGGCATAAGGCCTGATCCAGATTTTTCAACGAGGAGTGTAGATGTGCTTACATCCCCGGTTTTTGAATTTTTTTTTTCACCATGTATGCAGGAAAACCTTGTTAAACAAAATATTAATCATAATCATCAGCAGATTTTTAGAGAGTTTAAAACATTTCAGGAGAGAAATGAAAACGATCTCCATCCAGACAAAGCTTGAGCTTCATATGAGAAATGATCTCCGTCCATACTAACACAACTGAAAATGCATATACATGAC
The DNA here is from genome assembly GCF_046630095.1 of Trachinotus anak. Taxonomy (NCBI): domain Eukaryota; kingdom Metazoa; phylum Chordata; class Actinopteri; order Carangiformes; family Carangidae; genus Trachinotus; species Trachinotus anak. Next base: position 40,067 of record NW_027273862.1, on the reverse strand, counting down.
CATTCACGTACACTTGGTATGCGCGAGCCAGTTTAAACAGGAAGCAGGTAGTGCACAACAGCTGCTAGCAAAGACAGCAATGTCAGTCGCGCTTGTAATTCATTATCCATACTGCTTTTGACAGCTGGTAGTCAAGGCTGATAAGACCCAATCAGGGAGCGACTGTGGTTGTCTATATCATTGTTTCCAGAGGTCTCTGTTTTGCCCATCCAGACTACAAACACATGGCTGGAGTTTTCAAACTAACACAGGGCCAGCATCATTTCCAAATGTCTCCGTTTAGAAAATTTGGGAGTAGTGTGGATGCCAGGCACAAATGTAACAAAAGTGATGCATTTTAAAATGAAAACAGTAGTGTGGACGTAGCCAGAAAGTAACAGCTGTGATAGAGCTCAAGAGGACAGGAGCCAGCTGTGTTGAACACTGCAGACAGAGTAGCAAAGGACACTCTGAGGGACACTGATGAGGACCTGATGGTGGATGACAATGTGTTTAAAGTCCCTGCTCTCAAGAGAAAGCAGATGAACAACAGTGGCTTTCAGGCCAAGAGACAGCAGCAGCAGGAGGAGCATCCAGACCCTGAGACTATCTACACACCCAACACAGTGCACAGAGTTCAGTATTTAAATGAGCTCTGTGTGATTTTAAGTCAGTGTGGTCCTGAACAGTTTTTAATTCTTGGAGGAGATTTTAAATGTACAGATGTAATGAGCTGGACATTAACCATACTGAGCCTCATGCTGCTTCAAAATGCGCCACAAAGCAGCTGGTGTAGGCTCACAGGTTAAATGATGTATGGAGAGAAATGCTTGAGAAACACACAGTAACACATGGGTGTTCAGAAACGGTAGTGATCCTTCCACAGGTTGATGTACGGAAACCTTGTTACGACTTTTGCTTCCTATTTTCCTATTTTTCTATGGCCAGATGAGACAGTTGGGTTCTTTTTTGTTGGTTTTTTTTGTTTTAAGCATCATTTCAATATTTTAAAATGGTGCAGGATACTGCAGGATACTGGGGTTCTGATCAGATCGTTCCCACAGTGTTGTTTAATGTGTTATTGCAAATCTGAAATACAAGTCTGCATACTGGCACTGTAACACTTGTTTGTTATTAGATGCACATTTAAGAGAAACTCATCTCAGTAACACTTTGACAGAACTTCTTGAAATTTGGCACAAACATTCACTTGGACTCAAGGATGAACTGATAAGATTTTTGTGGTCAAAGGTCAAGTTCTTGATGACCTCACCATACACAGTTTTGGCCTAATGAATTCCTTGAGATAATTTCTTCAAATTTGGTACGAAAGAACTGATTAGAGTTTGGTGGTCAAAGTCAAGGGTATTGTGACTTCACAAAATACTTTTTAGCATTACTCAAGACTTCACACAGCAATTATGACAAAATTTCACACAAATGGTTAATATTTTATATGACTCTGGAAAAACAAAGATGTGATCTGAAATTAGTCTGACAGGTGGAGGCATACAACTGTGAGACAGTAATTCTGGTTTTGGAAAGTTTTTAGAACTTGGAAAGGAGATTTTACATCGTTGAAGCAGTGGTGGGATTGTGGGAAAGTGGAAATCAAGCAGCTTTGTCACCAGTACACTCTCAATGTCTCTTGTGAAAAGGCCGCAGTGAAGACCTCATATCAGAAAAGGCATACTAGCAGACCTGTTCTGATCTGATCAGACTGTACAGAAGAACTGGAAGGAAGTGGAGGAGAAGGTGGAGGGAAGGTTGGCCAAGTGGAGGTAGCTGTTACCTCACATATAGTACAGAGGAAGAGTTCTGATTATGAATAATTTGGTTCCATCAACTCTCTGGCACAGGTTAAAAAGTGTATGGATCCCCCTGCTGGTCTGTTACAGAATGTGCTGTCCATCATGGTTAACCTCTTTTGGGTACTGTAAATAATTTTTTTAAAAATACTTTTATGCTATGGCATAATTTCACTGAAGTTCAGAGGTAAATATTGTACTTTTTACTCCAATACTCTCATCTGGCGATGGTTATTTTTAGTAGTAGTTATTTTCTAACATGAGTATTTCACACAAAGGATAGTTTAAGAAGCATTAAAATGCAATGCATAGTTAGAGATTAAACCTGTGGTTTCAAAGCTTTTTGGCCTCTGACATTTTACAAAAAGCATTGTGCAGACAGGGTCACATTTAAGAGTTATTAACAGCTCAACTAAATTGTGATTTTTCCCTGTAAACTTCTCACATGGTTTCATTTCAATACATCTCAACAAAAATCAAAGAATAGAGAAAAAGTCCAAAAGCTGAAAACAGATGTATGTATGTATGTTTCCTCTCAGATTAATCAACTAAGTAATGGTTAGGTTCCTGTCACTCAGTCAGAGGGACCTAACCATTACTTTTCTGATATAATTTAACTACATTTTGCTGCTAATATTCATGTACTTTTACTAAGGCAGGATTTTTTATGCAGGACTTACAATGAAGGATTTGCTGTATTGGTACCTTTGCTGAAGTAAAGGGTCTGAATACTACTTCCACCACTGTGTTGTTAGTTCAAAGACTACTTCATCAAAGAGTTAATTTCTAGATGAGCATGAGCAAGCGGAGAGGAGAAAAGTTGCTGAAAAAAAGAGTAAGATGAAATTTGTAAGAATTAGGACTGATGATATTACTGTGTTTGTTTTCTGTGGTTGTGCTGTTGTATTAAGCAAGCAGAGGGAGAACATAATGACATCAGCAGGCAGGAGGAGGTCAAGAGGACAGTGAGGACCCAGAAGGATTTTTGACATACTGGGTGAGAGCTGGACATTGCTTTCTAACATTGTCGATGCCAGGGAGGACAGCCCAGGAGAGTCAACCCAAACCTCTGTGGTCAATTTTTTAAGGTAAGACTGATTTGACAGAAGCTTTTGTAGGGCTGAATTCGCCATAATTAATGTCAACATTGAAAATGCTTCAACATCAATATTTTTAGGTAGACACATTGTTTCCCATACAGGTAGGGCTGCATATTCAGTTGACACAGACACACACACACAGAGGAACAGGCCTATATGCTGTATAGACAGCTGCCTCACTCTTTGTGATGTTGACCATGTCATGGGTTCTGGTTCTGGTGTGGATCAGTGTTGAACTAGAAATGATGATCTGCTGCTATGGTTTGTGTGTGGGTCTGACTTTGTTACAGTTTTGCTCGATAATACTTTGTGATGTTTTGAGACAGAAGCTTATATAATTCATATTAAACAATCTTTTGCTGCATCTTCTTCAACATAACATGATGTTCATCAGTTTGTGAGTTTCTGAGGTCTGCAGGTGTGAAGCACGATTTTTAAGAGAAAGTGAACAGAAAATCACACAGTATGAGTGAAAACAGATCAGAATCAACAGTTGTTAGTTTAGTGTGATGTATTTAAGTTTCTGAGATCTGCAGGAGAGAAGCACTATTTTTAGGAGACAGTGAACTGAAAATTAGTGAAAGTGAGTGAATACTGGTCAGAATCAACGGTTGTGTGATTTGTGTGATGTATTTGAGTCTCTGAGGTCTGCAGGTATAAAGCAATATTTTTAGAACAAATTAAACAGAAAGTCACTCAGAATGAGGGAATGCTATTCAGAATCAACAGTTGTGTGATTTTTGTGAAACTTTTGAGTTACTGAGGTCGGCAGTTATGAAGCAATACTTTGAGGTCACATTGCGCAGAAAATGACTCAGATGAGTTAATAATGTCCAGAATCAACAGTTGTGCGTTTTTTTTGGTGAAGCTTTTGAATTGTTGTCGTCGGCAGATATCAAATAGTAGTCCTTGGGTCAAATTGCACAGAAAATGACTCAGATGACGTTGGCAGATATGCCTGAATGTGAGTCAATACTGTCAAAATCAACAGTTGTGTGTTTTGGGTGAAGCTTTTGTGTTTTTGACGTCGGCAGATATCAAACAGTAATCTTAGGATACAGTCAGCTTAAATGTGAGTGAATACTGTTCAGAATCAACAGTTGTGCGTTTTTGGTGAAGCTTTTGAGTTTTTGACGTCGGCAGATATCAAACAGTAATCTTAGGATACAGTCATCTTACAATGACTGAATGTGAGTGAATACTGTTCAGAATCAACAGTTGTGCGTTTTTAGTGAAGCTTTTGTGTTTTTGACGTCGGCAGATATCAAACAGTAATCTTAGGATACAGTCAGCTTAAAATGACTGAATGTGAGTGAATACTGTTCAGAATCAACAGTTGTGCGTTTTTAGTGAAGCTTTTGTGTTTTTGACGTCGGCAGATATCAAACAGTAATCTTAGGATACAGTCATCTTAAAATGACTGAATGTGAGTGAATACTGTTCAGAATCAACAGTTGTGCATTTTTGGTGAAGCTTTTGAGTTTTTGAGGTCGGCAGATATCAAACAGTAATCTTAGGATACAGTCATCTTAAAATGACTGAATGTGAGTGAATACTGTTCAGAATCAACAGTTGTGCGTTTTTGGTGAAGCTTTTGAGTTTTTGACGTCGGCAGATATCAAACAGTAATCTTAGGATACAGTCATCTTAAAATGACTGAATGTGAGTGAATACTGTTCAGAATCAACAGTTGTGCGTTTTTGGTGAAGCTTTTGAGTTTTTGACGTCGGCAGATATCAAACAGTAATCTTAGGATACAGTCATCTTAAATGTGAGTGAATACTGTTCAGAATCAACAGTTGTGCGTTTTTGGTGAAGCTTTTGAGTTTTTGACGTCGGCAGATATCAAACAGTAATCTTAGGATACAGTCATCTTAAAATGACTGAATGTGAGTGAATACTGTTCAGAATCAACAGTTGTGCGTTTTTGGTGAAGCTTTTGAGTTTTTGACGTCGGCAGATATCAAACAGTAATCTTAGGATACAGTCATCTTAAATGTGAGTGAATACTGTTCAGAATCAACAGTTGTGCGTTTTTGGTGAAGCTTTTGAGTTTTTGACGTCGGCAGATATCAAACAGTAATCTTAGGATACAGTCAGCTTAAATGTGAGTGAATACTGTTCAGAATCAACAGTTGTGCGTTTTTGGTGAAGCTTTTGAGTTTTTGACGTCGGCAGATATCAAACAGTAATCTTAGGATACAGTCATCTTAAAATGACTGAATGTGAGTGAATACTGTTCAGAATCAACAGTTGTGCGTTTTTGGTGAAGCTTTTGAGTTTTTGACGTCGGCAGATATCAAACAGTAATCTTAGGATACAGTCATCTTAAAATGACTGAATGTGAGTGAATACTGTTCAGAATCAACAGTTGTGCGTTTTTGGTGAAGCTTTTGAGTTTTTGACGTCGGCAGATATCAAACAGTAATCTTAGGATACAGTCATCTTAAATGTGAGTGAATACTGTTCAGAATCAACAGTTGTGCGTTTTTGGTGAAGCTTTTGAGTTTTTGACGTCGGCAGATATCAAACAGTAATCTTAGGATACAGTCATCTTAAAATGACTGAATGTGAGTGAATACTGTTCAGAATCAACAGTTGTGCGTTTTTGGTGAAGCTTTTGAGTTTTTGACATCGGCAGATATCAAACAGTAATCTTAGGATACAGTCATCTTAAATGTGAGTGAATACTGTTCAGAATCAACAGTTGTGCGTTTTTGGTGAAGCTTTTGAGTTTTTGACGTCGGCAGATATCAAACAGTAATCTTAGGATACAGTCAGCTTAAATGTGAGTGAATACTGTTCAGAATCAACAGTTGTGCGTTTTTGGTGAAGCTTTTGAGTTTTTGACGTCGGCAGATATCAAACAGTAATCTTAGGATACAGTCAGCTTAAATGTGAGTGAATACTGTTCAGAATCAACAGTTGTGCGTTTTTGGTGAAGCTTTTGAGTTTTTGACGTCGGCAGATATCAAACAGTAATCTTAGGATACAGTCATCTTAAAATGACTGAATGTGAGTGAATACTGTTCAGAATCAACAGTTGTGCGTTTTTGGTGAAGCTTTTGAGTTTTTGACGTCAGCAGATATCAAACAGTAATCTTAGGATACAGTCATCTTAAAATGACTGAATGTGAGTGAATACTGTTCAGAATCAACAGTTGTGCGTTTTTGGTGAAGCTTTTGAGTTTTTGACGTCGGCAGATATCAAACAGTAATCTTAGGATACAGTCAGCTTAAATGTGAGTGAATACTGTTCAGAATCAACAGTTGTGCGTTTTTGGTGAAGCTTTTGAGTTTTTGACGTCAGCAGATATCAAACAGTAATCTTAGGATACAGTCATCTTAAAATGACTGAATGTGAGTGAATACTGTTCAGAATCAACAGTTGTGCGTTTTTGGTGAAGCTTTTGAGTTTTTGACGTCGGCAGATATCAAACAGTAATCTTAGGATACAGTCAGCTTAAATGTGAGTGAATACTGTTCAGAATCAACAGTTGTGCGTTTTTGGTGAAGCTTTTGAGTTTTTGACGTCGGCAGATATCAAACAGTAATCTTAGGATACAGTCAGCTTAAATGTGAGTGAATACTGTTCAGAATCAACAGTTGTGCGTTTTTGGTGAAGCTTTTGAGTTTTTGACGTCGGCAGATATCAAACAGTAATCTTAGGATACAGTCATCTTAAAATGACTGAATGTGAGTGAATACTGTTCAGAATCAACAGTTGTGCGTTTTTGGTGAAGCTTTTGAGTTTTTGACGTCGGCAGATATCAAACAGTAATCTTAGGATACAGTCATCTTAAAATGACTGAATGTGAGTGAATACTGTTCAGAATCAACAGTTGTGCGTTTTTGGTGAAGCTTTTGAGTTTTTGAGGTCGGCAGATATCAAACAGTAATCTTAGGATACAGTCAGCTTAAATGTGAGTGAATACTGTTCAGAATCAACAGTTGTGCGTTTTTGGTGAAGCTTTTGAGTTTTTGACGTCGGCAGATATCAAACAGTAATCTTAGGATACAGTCATCTTAAAATGACTGAATGTGAGTGAATACTGTTCAGAATCAACAGTTGTGCGTTTTTGGTGAAGCTTTTGAGTTTTTGACGTCGGCAGATATCAAACAGTAATCTTAGGATACAGTCATCTTAAATGTGAGTGAATACTGTTCAGAATCAACAGTTGTGCGTTTTTGGTGAAGCTTTTGAGTTTTTGACGTCGGCAGATATCAAACAGTAATCTTAGGATACAGTCATCTTAAAATGACTGAATGTGAGTGAATACTGTTCAGAATCAACAGTTGTGCGTTTTTGGTGAAGCTTTTGAGTTTTTGACGTCGGCAGATATCAAACAGTAATCTTAGGATACAGTCATCTTAAAATGACTGAATGTGAGTGAATACTGTTCAGAATCAACAGTTGTGCGTTTTTGGTGAAGCTTTTGAGTTTTTGACGTCGGCAGATATCAAACAGTAATCTTAGGATACAGTCATCTTAAAATGACTGAATGTGAGTGAATACTGTTCAGAATCAACAGTTGTGCGTTTTTGGTGAAGCTTTTGAGTTTTTGACGTCGGCAGATATCAAACAGTAATCTTAGGATACAGTCATCTTAAATGTGAGTGAATACTGTTCAGAATCAACAGTTGTGCGTTTTTGGTGAAGCTTTTGAGTTTTTGACGTCGGCAGATATCAAACAGTAATCTTAGGATACAGTCATCTTAAAATGACTGAATGTGAGTGAATACTGTTCAGAATCAACAGTTGTGCGTTTTTGGTGAAGCTTTTGAGTTTTTGAGGTCGGCAGATATCAAACAGTAATCTTAGGATACAGTCATCTTAAAATGACTGAATGTGAGTGAATACTGTTCAGAATCAACAGTTGTGCGTTTTTGGTGAAGCTTTTGAGTTTTTGACGTCGGCAGATATCAAACAGTAATCTTAGGATACAGTCAGCTTAAATGTGAGTGAATACTGTTCAGAATCAACAGTTGTGCGTTTTTGGTGAAGCTTTTGAGTTTTTGACGTCGGCAGATATCAAACAGTAATCTTAGGATACAGTCAGCTTAAATGTGAGTGAATACTGTTCAGAATCAACAGTTGTGCGTTTTTGGTGAAGCTTTTGAGTTTTTGAGGTCGGCAGATATCAAACAGTAATCTTAGTATATAGTCATCTTAAAATGACTGAATGTGAGTGAATACTGTTCAGAATCAACAGTTGTGCGTTTTTGGTGAAGCTTTTGAGTTTTTGACGTCAGCAGATATCAAACAGTAATCTTAGGATACAGTCATCTTAAAATGACTGAATGTGAGTGAATACTGTTCAGAATCAACAGTTGTGCGTTTTTGGTGAAGCTTTTGAGTTTTTGACGTCGGCAGATATCAAACAGTAATCTTAGGATACAGTCATCTTAAAATGACTGAATGTGAGTGAATACTGTTCAGAATCAACAGTTGTGCGTTTTTGGTGAAGCTTTTGAGTTTTTGACGTCGGCAGATATCAAACAGTAATCTTAGGATACAGTCATCTTAAATGTGAGTGAATACTGTTCAGAATCAACAGTTGTGCGTTTTTGGTGAAGCTTTTGAGTTTTTGACGTCGGCAGATATCAAACAGTAATCTTAGGATACAGTCATCTTAAAATGACTGAATGTGAGTGAATACTGTTCAGAATCAACAGTTGTGCGTTTTTGGTGAAGCTTTTGAGTTTTTGACGTTGGCAGATATCAAACAGTAATCTTAGGATACAGTCATCTTAAATGTGAGTGAATACTGTTCAGAATCAACAGTTGTGCGTTTTTGGTGAAGCTTTTGAGTTTTTGACGTCGGCAGATATCAAACAGTAATCTTAGGATACAGTCATCTTAAAATGACTGAATGTGAGTGAATACTGTTCAGAATCAACAGTTGTGCGTTTTTGGTGAAGCTTTTGAGTTTTTGACGTCGGCAGATATCAAACAGTAATCTTAGGATACAGTCATCTTAAATGTGAGTGAATACTGTTCAGAATCAACAGTTGTGCGTTTTTGGTGAAGCTTTTGAGTTTTTGACGTCGGCAAATATCAAACAGTAATCTTAGGATACAGTCAGCTTAAATGTGAGTGAATACTGTTCAGAATCAACAGTTGTGCGTTTTTGGTGAAGCTTTTGAGTTTTTGACGTCGGCAGATATCAAACAGTAATCTTAGGATACAGTCATCTTAAAATGACTGAATGTGAGTGAATACTGTTCAGAATCAACAGTTGTGCGTTTTTGGTGAAGCTTTTGAGTTTTTGACGTCGGCAGATATCAAACAGTAATCTTAGGATACAGTCATCTTAAAATGACTGAATGTGAGTGAATACTGTTCAGAATCAACAGTTGTGCGTTTTTGGTGAAGCTTTTGAGTTTTTGACGTCGGCAGATATCAAACAGTAATCTTAGGATACAGTCATCTTAAATGTGAGTGAATACTGTTCAGAATCAACAGTTGTGCGTTTTTGGTGAAGCTTTTGAGTTTTTGACGTCGGCAGATATCAAACAGTAATCTTAGGATACAGTCATCTTAAAATGACTGAATGTGAGTGAATACTGTTCAGAATCAACAGTTGTGCGTTTTTGGTGAAGCTTTTGAGTTTTTGAGGTCGGCAGATATCAAACAGTAATCTTAGGATACAGTCATCTTAAAATGACTGAATGTGAGTGAATACTGTTCAGAATCAACAGTTGTGCGTTTTTGGTGAAGCTTTTGAGTTTTTGACGTCGGCAGATATCAAACAGTAATCTTAGGATACAGTCATCTTAAATGTGAGTGAATACTGTTCAGAATCAACAGTTGTGCGTTTTTGGTGAAGCTTTTGAGTTTTTGACGTCGGCAGATATCAAACAGTAATCTTAGGATACAGTCATCTTAAATGTGAGTGAATACTGTTCAGAATCAACAGTTGTGCGTTTTTGGTGAAGCTTTTGAGTTTTTGAGGTCGGCAGATATCAAACAGTAATCTTAGTATATAGTCATCTTAAAATGACTGAATGTGAGTGAATACTGTTCAGAATCAACAGTTGTGCGTTTTTGGTGAAGCTTTTGAGTTTTTGACGTCAGCAGATATCAAACAGTAATCTTAGGATACAGTCATCTTAAAATGACTGAATGTGAGTGAATACTGTTCAGAATCAACAGTTGTGCGTTTTTGGTGAAGCTTTTGAGTTTTTGACGTCGGCAGATATCAAACAGTAATCTTAGGATACAGTCATCTTAAAATGACTGAATGTGAGTGAATACTGTTCAGAATCAACAGTTGTGCGTTTTTGGTGAAGCTTTTGAGTTTTTGACGTCGGCAGATATCAAACAGTAATCTTAGGATACAGTCAGCTTAAATGTGAGTGAATACTGTTCAGAATCAACAGTTGTGCGTTTTTGGTGAAGCTTTTGAGTTTTTGACGTCGGCAGATATCAAACAGTAATCTTAGGATACAGTCAGCTTAAATGTGAGTGAATACTGTTCAGAATCAACAGTTGTGCGTTTTTGGTGAAGCTTTTGAGTTTTTGAGGTCGGCAGATATCAAACAGTAATCTTAGTATATAGTCATCTTAAAATGACTGAATGTGAGTGAATACTGTTCAGAATCAACAGTTGTGCGTTTTTGGTGAAGCTTTTGAGTTTTTGACGTCAGCAGATATCAAACAGTAATCTTAGGATACAGTCATCTTAAAATGACTGAATGTGAGTGAATACTGTTCAGAATCAACAGTTGTGCGTTTTTGGTGAAGCTTTTGAGTTTTTGACGTCGGCAGATATCAAACAGTAATCTTAGGATACAGTCATCTTAAAATGACTGAATGTGAGTGAATACTGTTCAGAATCAACAGTTGTGCGTTTTTGGTGAAGCTTTTGAGTTTTTGACGTCGGCAGATATCAAACAGTAATCTTAGGATACAGTCATCTTAAATGTGAGTGAATACTGTTCAGAATCAACAGTTGTGCGTTTTTGGTGAAGCTTTTGAGTTTTTGACGTCGGCAGATATCAAACAGTAATCTTAGGATACAGTCATCTTAAAATGACTGAATGTGAGTGAATACTGTTCAGAATCAACAGTTGTGCGTTTTTGGTGAAGCTTTTGAGTTTTTGACGTCGGCAGATATCAAACAGTAATCTTAGGATACAGTCATCTTAAATGTGAGTGAATACTGTTCAGAATCAACAGTTGTGCGTTTTTGGTGAAGCTTTTGAGTTTTTGACGTCGGCAGATATCAAACAGTAATCTTAGGATACAGTCATCTTAAAATGACTGAATGTGAGTGAATACTGTTCAGAATCAACAGTTGTGCGTTTTTGGTGAAGCTTTTGAGTTTTTGACGTCGGCAGATATCAAACAGTAATCTTAGGATACAGTCATCTTAAATGTGAGTGAATACTGTTCAGAATCAACAGTTGTGCGTTTTTGGTGAAGCTTTTGAGTTTTTGACGTCGGCAAATATCAAACAGTAATCTTAGGATACAGTCAGCTTAAATGTGAGTGAATACTGTTCAGAATCAACAGTTGTGCGTTTTTGGTGAAGCTTTTGAGTTTTTGACGTCGGCAGATATCAAACAGTAATCTTAGGATACAGTCATCTTAAAATGACTGAATGTGAGTGAATACTGTTCAGAATCAACAGTTGTGCGTTTTTGGTGAAGCTTTTGAGTTTTTGACGTCGGCAGATATCAAACAGTAATCTTAGGATACAGTCATCTTAAAATGACTGAATGTGAGTGAATACTGTTCAGAATCAACAGTTGTGCGTTTTTGGTGAAGCTTTTGAGTTTTTGACGTCGGCAGATATCAAACAGTAATCTTAGGATACAGTCATCTTAAATGTGAGTGAATACTGTTCAGAATCAACAGTTGTGCGTTTTTGGTGAAGCTTTTGAGTTTTTGACGTCGGCAGATATCAAACAGTAATCTTAGGATACAGTCATCTTAAAATGACTGAATGTGAGTGAATACTGTTCAGAATCAACAGTTGTGCGTTTTTGGTGAAGCTTTTGAGTTTTTGAGGTCGGCAGATATCAAACAGTAATCTTAGGATACAGTCATCTTAAAATGACTGAATGTGAGTGAATACTGTTCAGAATCAACAGTTGTGCGTTTTTGGTGAAGCTTTTGAGTTTTTGACGTCGGCAGATATCAAACAGTAATCTTAGGATACAGTCATCTTAAATGTGAGTGAATACTGTTCAGAATCAACAGTTGTGCGTTTTTGGTGAAGCTTTTGAGTTTTTGACGTCGGCAGATATCAAACAGTAATCTTAGGATACAGTCATCTTAAATGTGAGTGAATACTGTTCAGAATCAACAGTTGTGCGTTTTTGGTGAAGCTTTTGAGTTTTTGAGGTCGGCAGATATCAAACAGTAATCTTAGTATATAGTCATCTTAAAATGACTGAATGTGAGTGAATACTGTTCAGAATCAACAGTTGTGCGTTTTTGGTGAAGCTTTTGAGTTTTTGACGTCAGCAGATATCAAACAGTAATCTTAGGATACAGTCATCTTAAAATGACTGAATGTGAGTGAATACTGTTCAGAATCAACAGTTGTGCGTTTTTGGTGAAGCTTTTGAGTTTTTGACGTCGGCAGATATCAAACAGTAATCTTAGGATACAGTCATCTTAAAATGACTGAATGTGAGTGAATACTGTTCAGAATCAACAGTTGTGCGTTTTTGGTGAAGCTTTTGAGTTTTTGACGTCGGCAGATATCAAACAGTAATCTTAGGATACAGTCATCTTAAATGTGAGTGAATACTGTTCAGAATCAACAGTTGTGCGTTTTTGGTGAAGCTTTTGAGTTTTTGAGGTCGGCAGATATCAAACAGTAATCTTAGTATATAGTCATCTTAAAATGACTGAATGTGAGTGAATACTGTTCAGAATCAACAGTTGTGCGTTTTTGGTGAAGCTTTTGAGTTTTTGACGTCAGCAGATATCAAACAGTAATCTTAGGATACAGTCATCTTAAAATGACTGAATGTGAGTGAATACTGTTCAGAATCAACAGTTGTGCGTTTTTGGTGAAGCTTTTGAGTTTTTGAGGTCGGCAGATATCAAACAGTAATCTTAGGATACAGTCATCTTAAATGTGAGTGAATACTGTTCAGAATCAACAGTTGTGCGTTTTTGGTGAAGCTTTTGAGTTTTTGACGTCGGCAGATATCAAACAGTAATCTTAGGATACAGTCATCTTAAAATGACTGAATGTGAGTGAATACTGTTCAGAATCAACAGTTGTGCGTTTTTGGTGAAGCTTTTGAGTTTTTGAGGTCGGCAGATATCAAACAGTAATCTTAGGATACAGTCATCTTAAAATGACTGAATGTGAGTGAATACTGTTCAGAATCAACAGTTGTGCGTTTTTGGTGAAGCTTTTGAGTTTTTGACGTCGGCAGATATCAAACAGTAATCTTAGGATACAGTCAGCTTAAATGTGAGTGAATACTGTTCAGAATCAACAGTTGTGCGTTTTTGGTGAAGCTTTTGAGTTTTTGACGTCGGCAGATATCAAACAGTAATCTTAGGATACAGTCAGCTTAAATGTGAGTGAATACTGTTCAGAATCAACAGTTGTGCGTTTTTGGTGAAGCTTTTGAGTTTTTGACGTCAGCAGATATCAAACAGTAATCTTAGGATACAGTCATCTTAAAATGACTGAATGTGAGTGAATACTGTTCAGAATCAACAGTTGTGCGTTTTTGGTGAAGCTTTTGAGTTTTTGACGTCGGCAGATATCAAACAGTAATCTTAGGATACAGTCAGCTTAAATGTGAGTGAATACTGTTCAGAATCAACAGTTGTGCGTTTTTGGTGAAGCTTTTGAGTTTTTGACGTCAGCAGATATCAAACAGTAATCTTAGGATACAGTCATCTTAAAATGACTGAATGTGAGTGAATACTGTTCAGAATCAACAGTTGTGCGTTTTTGGTGAAGCTTTTGAGTTTTTGACGTCGGCAGATATCAAACAGTAATCTTAGGATACAGTCAGCTTAAATGTGAGTGAATACTGTTCAGAATCAACAGTTGTGCGTTTTTGGTGAAGCTTTTGAGTTTTTGACGTCAGCAGATATCAAACAGTAATCTTAGGATACAGTCATCTTAAAATGACTGAATGTGAGTGAATACTGTTCAGAATCAACAGTTGTGCGTTTTTGGTGAAGCTTTTGAGTTTTTGACGTCGGCAGATATCAAACAGTAATCTTAGGATACAGTCAGCTTAAATGTGAGTGAATACTGTTCAGAATCAACAGTTGTGCGTTTTTGGTGAAGCTTTTGAGTTTTTGACGTCGGCAGATATCAAACAGTAATCTTAGGATACAGTCATCTTAAAATGACTGAATGTGAGTGAATACTGTTCAGAATCAACAGTTGTGCGTTTTTGGTGAAGCTTTTGAGTTTTTGACGTCGGCAGATATCAAACAGTAATCTTAGGATACAGTCATCTTAAAATGACTGAATGTGAGTGAATACTGTTCAGAATCAACAGTTGTGCGTTTTTGGTGAAGCTTTTGAGTTTTTGACGTCGGCAGATATCAAACAGTAATCTTAGGATACAGTCAGCTTAAATGTGAGTGAATACTGTTCAGAATCAACAGTTGTGCGTTTTTGGTGAAGCTTTTGAGTTTTTGACGTCGGCAGATATCAAACAGTAATCTTAGGATACAGTCAGCTTAAATGTGAGTGAATACTGTTCAGAATCAACAGTTGTGCGTTTTTGGTGAAGCTTTTGAGTTTTTGAGGTCGGCAGATATCAAACAGTAATCTTAGGATATAGTCATCTTAAAATGACTGAATGTGAGTGAATACTGTTCAGAATCAACAGTTGTGCGTTTTTGGTGAAGCTTTTGAGTTTTTGACGTCAGCAGATATCAAACAGTAATCTTAGGATACAGTCATCTTAAAATGACTGAATGTGAGTGAATACTGTTCAGAATCAACAGTTGTGCGTTTTTGGTGAAGCTTTTGAGTTTTTGACGTCGGCAGATATCAAACAGTAATCTTAGGATACAGTCAGCTTAAATGTGAGTGAATACTGTTCAGAATCAACAGTTGTGCGTTTTTGGTGAAGCTTTTGAGTTTTTGACGTCAGCAGATATCAAACAGTAATCTTAGGATACAGTCATCTTAAAATGACTGAATGTGAGTGAATACTGTTCAGAATCAACAGTTGTGCGTTTTTGGTGAAGCTTTTGAGTTTTTGACGTCGGCAGATATCAAACAGTAATCTTAGGATACAGTCAGCTTAAATGTGAGTGAATACTGTTCAGAATCAACAGTTGTGCGTTTTTGGTGAAGCTTTTGAGTTTTTGAGGTCGGCAGATATCAAACAGTAATCTTAGTATATAGTCATCTTAAAATGACTGAATGTGAGTGAATACTGTTCAGAATCAACAGTTGTGCGTTTTTGGTGAAGCTTTTGAGTTTTTGACGTCAGCAGATATCAAACAGTAATCTTAGGATACAGTCATCTTAAAATGACTGAATGTGAGTGAATACTGTTCAGAATCAACAGTTGTGCGTTTTTGGTGAAGCTTTTGAGTTTTTGACGTCGGCAGATATCAAACAGTAATCTTAGGATACAGTCAGCTTAAATGTGAGTGAATACTGTTCAGAATCAACAGTTGTGCGTTTTTGGTGAAGCTTTTGAGTTTTTGACGTCGGCAGATATCAAACAGTAATCTTAGGATACAGTCATCTTACAATGACTAAATGTGAGTGAATACTGTTCAGAATCAACAGTTGTGCGTTTTTGGTGAAGCTTTTGAGTTTTTGACGTCGGCAGATATCAAACAGTAATCTTAGGATACAGTCATCTTAAATGTGAGTGAATACTGTTCAGAATCAACAGTTGTGCGTTTTTGGTGAAGCTTTTGAGTTTTTGACGTCGGCAGATATCAAACAGTAATCTTAGGATACAGTCAGCTTAAATGTGAGTGAATACTGTTCAGAATCAACAGTTGTGCGTTTTTGGTGAAGCTTTTGAGTTTTTGACGTCGGCAGATATCAAACAGTAATCTTAGGATACAGTCATCTTAAAATGACTGAATGTGAGTGAATACTGTTCAGAATCAACAGTTGTGCGTTTTTGGTGAAGCTTTTGAGTTTTTGACGTCGGCAGATATCAAACAGTAATCTTAGGATACAGTCATCTTAAAATGACTGAATGTGAGTGAATACTGTTCAGAATCAACAGTTGTGCGTTTTTGGTGAAGCTTTTGAGTTTTTGACGTCGGCAGATATCAAACAGTAATCTTAGGATACAGTCATCTTAAAATGACTGAATGTGAGTGAATACTGTTCAGAATCAACAGTTGTGCGTTTTTGGTGAAGCTTTTGAGTTTTTGACGTCGGCAGATATCAAACAGTAATCTTAGGATACAGTCATCTTAAATGTGAGTGAATACTGTTCAGAATCAACAGTTGTGCGTTTTTGGTGAAGCTTTTGAGTTTTTGACGTCGGCAGATATCAAACAGTAATCTTAGGATACAGTCAGCTTAAATGTGAGTGAATACTGTTCAGAATCAACAGTTGTGCGTTTTTGGTGAAGCTTTTGAGTTTTTGACGTCAGCAGATATCAAACAGTATTCTTAGGATACAGTCATCTTAAAATGACTGAATGTGAGTGAATACTGTTCAGAATCAACAGTTGTGCGTTTTTGGTGAAGCTTTTGAGTTTTTGACGTCGGCAGATATCAAACAGTAATCTTAGGATACAGTCAGCTTAAATGTGAGTGAATACTGTTCAGAATCAACAGTTGTGCGTTTTTGGTGAAGCTTTTGAGTTTTTGACGTCGGCAGATATCAAACAGTAATCTTAGGATACAGTCAGCTTAAATGTGAGTGAATACTGTTCAGAATCAACAGTTGTGCGTTTTTGGTGAAGCTTTTGAGTTTTTGACGTCGGCAGATATCAAACAGTAATCTTAGGATACAGTCAGCTTAAATGTGAGTGAATACTGTTCAGAATCAACAGTTGTGCGTTTTTGGTGAAGCTTTTGAGTTTTTGACGTCAGCAGATATCAAACAGTAATCTTAGGATACAGTCATCTTAAAATGACTGAATGTGAGTGAATACTGTTCAGAATCAACAGTTGTGCGTTTTTGGTGAAGCTTTTGAGTTTTTGACGTCGGCAGATATCAAACAGTAATCTTAGGATATAGTCATCTTAAAATGACTGAATGTGAGTGAATACTGTTCAGAATCAACAGTTGTGCGTTTTTGGTGAAGCTTTTGAGTTTTTGACGTCGGCAGATATCAAACAGTAATCTTAGGATACAGTCATCTTAAATTGACTGAATGTGAGTGAATACTGTTCAGAATCAACAGTTGTGCGTTTTTGGTGAAGCTTTTGAGTTTTTGAGGTCGGCAGATATCAAACAGTAATCTTAGGATACAGTCAGCTTAAATGTGAGTGAATACTGTTCAGAATCAACAGTTGTGCGTTTTTGGTGAAGCTTTTGAGTTTTTGACGTCGGCAGATATCAAACGGTAATCTTAGGACACAGTCAGCTTAAATGTGAGTGAATACTGTTCAGAATCAACAGTTGTGCGTTTTTGGTGAAGCTTTTGAGTTTTTGACGTCGGCAGATATCAAACGGTAATCTTAGGATACAGTCAGCTTAAATGTGAGTGAATACTGTTCAGAATCAACAGTTGTGCGTTTTTGGTGAAGCTTTTGAGTTTTTGACGTCGGCAGATATCAAACAGTAATCTTAGGATACAGTCATCTTAAAATGACTGAATGTGAGTGAATACTGTTCAGAATCAACAGTTGTGCGTTTTTGGTGAAGCTTTTGAGTTTTTGACGTCGGCAGATATCAAACAGTAATCTTAGGATACAGTCAGCTTAAATGTGAGTGAATACTGTTCAGAATCAACAGTTGTGCGTTTTTGGTGAAGCTTTTGAGTTTTTGACGTCGGCAGATATCAAACAGTAATCTTAGGATACAGTCAGCTTAAATGTGAGTGAATACTGTTCAGAATCAACAGTTGTGCGTTTTTGGTGAAGCTTTTGAGTTTTTGACGTCGGCAGATATCAAACAGTAATCTTAGGATACAGTCAGCTTAAAATGACTGAATGTGAGTGAATACTGTTCAGAATCAACAGTTGTGCGTTTTTGGTGAAGCTTTTGAGTTTTTGAGGTCGGCAGATATCAAACAGTAATCTTAGGATACAGTCATCTTAAATGTGAGTGAATACTGTTCAGAATCAACAGTTGTGCGTTTTTGGTGAAGCTTTTGAGTTTTTGACGTCGGCAGATATCAAACAGTAATCTTAGGATACAGTCAGTTTAAATGTGAGTGAATACTGTTCAGAATCAACAGTTGTGCGTTTTTGGTGAAGCTTTTGAGTTTTTGACGTCGGCAGATATCAAACAGTAATCTTAGGATACAGTCAGCTTAAAATGACTGAATGTGAGTGAATACTGTTCAGAATCAACAGTTGTGCGTTTTTGGTGAAGCTTTTGAGTTTTTGAGGTCGGCAGATATCAAACAGTAATCTTAGGATACAGTCATCTTAAAATGACTGAATGTGAGTGAATACTGTTCAGAATCAACAGTTGTGCGTTTTTGGTGAAGCTTTTGAGTTTTTGACGTCGGCAGATATCAAACAGTAATCTTAGGATACAGTCATCTTAAAATGACTGAATGTGAGTGAATACTGTTCAGAATCAACAGTTGTGCGTTTTTGGTGAAGCTTTTGAGTTTTTGACGTCGGCAGATATCAAACAGTAATCTTAGGATACAGTCAGCTTAAATGTGAGTGAATACTGTTCAGAATCAACAGTTGTGCGTTTTTGGTGAAGCTTTTGAGTTTTTGACGTCAGCAGCTATCAAACAGTAATCTTAGGATACAGTCAGCTTAAATGTGAGTGAATACTGTTCAGAATCAACAGTTGTGCGTTTTTGGTGAAGCTTTTGAGTTTTTGACGTCGGCAGATATCAAACGGTAATCTTAGGATACAGTCAGCTTAAATGTGAGTGAATACTGTTCAGAATCAACAGTTGTGCGTTTTTGGTGAAGCTTTTGAGTTTTTGACGTCGGCAGATATCAAACAGTAATCTTAGGATACAGTCATCTTAAAATGACTGAATGTGAGTGAATACTGTTCAGAATCAACAGTTGTGCGTTTTTGGTGAAGCTTTTGAGTTTTTGACGTCGGCAGATATCAAACAGTAATCTTAGGATACAGTCAGCTTAAATGTGAGTGAATACTGTTCAGAATCAACAGTTGTGCGTTTTTGGTGAAGCTTTTGAGTTTTTGACGTCGGCAGATATCAAACAGTAATCTTAGGATACAGTCAGCTTAAAATGACTGAATGTGAGTGAATACTGTTCAGAATCAACAGTTGTGCGTTTTTGGTGAAGCTTTTGAGTTTTTGAGGTCGGCAGATATCAAACAGTAATCTTAGGATACAGTCAGCTTAAATGTGAGTGAATACTGTTCAGAATCAACAGTTGTGCATTTTTGGTGAAGCTTTTGAGTTTTTGACGTCGGCAGATATCAAACAGTAATCTTAGGATACAGTCAGTTTAAATGTGAGTGAATACTGTTCAGAATCAACAGTTGTGCGTTTTTGGTGAAGCTTTTGAGTTTTTGACGTCGGCAGATATCAAACGGTAATCTTAGGATACAGTCAGCTTAAATGTGAGTGAATACTGTTCAGAATCAACAGTTGTGCGTTTTTGGTGAAGCTTTTGAGTTTTTGACGTCGGCAGATATCAAACAGTAATCTTAGGATACAGTCATCTTAAAATGACTGAATGTGAGTGAATACTGTTCAGAATCAACAGTTGTGCGTTTTTGGTGAAGCTTTTGAGTTTTTGACGTCGGCAGATATCAAACAGTAATCTTAGGATACAGTCAGCTTAAATGTGAGTGAATACTGTTCAGAATCAACAGTTGTGCGTTTTTGGTGAAGCTTTTGAGTTTTTGACGTCGGCAGATATCAAACAGTAATCTTAGGATACAGTCAGCTTAAATGTGAGTGAATACTGTTCAGAATCAACAGTTGTGCGTTTTTGGTGAAGCTTTTGAGTTTTTGACGTCGGCAGATATCAAACAGTAATCTTAGGATACAGTCAGCTTAAAATGACTGAATGTGAGTGAATACTGTTCAGAATCAACAGTTGTGCGTTTTTGGTGAAGCTTTTGAGTTTTTGAGGTCGGCAGATATCAAACAGTAATCTTAGGATACAGTCATCTTAAATGTGAGTGAATACTGTTCAGAATCAACAGTTGTGCGTTTTTGGTGAAGCTTTTGAGTTTTTGACGTCGGCAGATATCAAACAGTAATCTTAGGATACAGTCAGTTTAAATGTGAGTGAATACTGTTCAGAATCAACAGTTGTGCGTTTTTGGTGAAGCTTTTGAGTTTTTGACGTCGGCAGATATCAAACAGTAATCTTAGGATACAGTCAGCTTAAAATGACTGAATGTGAGTGAATACTGTTCAGAATCAACAGTTGTGCGTTTTTGGTGAAGCTTTTGAGTTTTTGACGTCGGCAGATATCAAACAGTAATCTTAGGATACAGTCATCTTAAAATGACTGAATGTGAGTGAATACTGTTCAGAATCAACAGTTGTGCGTTTTTGGTGAAGCTTTTGAGTTTTTGACGTCGGCAGATATCAAACAGTAATCTTAGGATACAGTCATCTTAAAATGACTGAATGTGAGTGAATACTGTTCAGAATCAACAGTTGTGCGTTTTTGGTGAAGCTTTTGAGTTTTTGACGTCGGCAGATATCAAACAGTAATCTTAGGATACAGTCAGCTTAAATGTGAGTGAATACTGTTCAGAATCAACAGTTGTGCGTTTTTGGTGAAGCTTTTGAGTTTTTGACGTCAGCAGCTATCAAACAGTAATCTTAGGATACAGTCAGCTTAAATGTGAGTGAATACTGTTCAGAATCAACAGTTGTGCGTTTTTGGTGAAGCTTTTGAGTTTTTGACGTCGGCAGATATCAAACGGTAATCTTAGGATACAGTCAGCTTAAATGTGAGTGAATACTGTTCAGAATCAACAGTTGTGCGTTTTTGGTGAAGCTTTTGAGTTTTTGACGTCGGCAGATATCAAACAGTAATCTTAGGATACAGTCATCTTAAAATGACTGAATGTGAGTGAATACTGTTCAGAATCAACAGTTGTGCGTTTTTGGTGAAGCTTTTGAGTTTTTGACGTCGGCAGATATCAAACAGTAATCTTAGGATACAGTCAGCTTAAATGTGAGTGAATACTGTTCAGAATCAACAGTTGTGCGTTTTTGGTGAAGCTTTTGAGTTTTTGACGTCGGCAGATATCAAACAGTAATCTTAGGATACAGTCAGCTTAAAATGACTGAATGTGAGTGAATACTGTTCAGAATCAACAGTTGTGCGTTTTTGGTGAAGCTTTTGAGTTTTTGACGTCGGCAGATATCAAACAGTAATCTTAGGATACAGTCAGCTTAAATGTGAGTGAATACTGTTCAGAATCAACAGTTGTGCATTTTTGGTGAAGCTTTTGAGTTTTTGACGTCGGCAGATATCAAACAGTAATCTTAGGATACAGTCAGTTTAAATGTGAGTGAATACTGTTCAGAATCAACAGTTGTGCGTTTTTGGTGAAGCTTTTGAGTTTTTGACGTCGGCAGATATCAAACAGTAATCTTAGGATACAGTCAGCTTAAATGTGAGTGAATACTGTTCAGAATCAACAGTTGTGCGTTTTTGGTGAAGCTTTTGAGTTTTTGACGTCGGCAGATATCAAACAGTAATCTTAGGATACAGTCATCTTAAAATGACTGAATGTGAGTGAATACTGTTCAGAATCAACAGTTGTGCGTTTTTGGTGAAGCTTTTGAGTTTTTGACGTCGGCAGATATCAAACAGTAATCTTAGGATACAGTCAGCTTAAATGTGAGTGAATACTGTTCAGAATCAACAGTTGTGCGTTTTTGGTGAAGCTTTTGAGTTTTTGACGTCGGCAGATATCAAACAGTAATCTTAGGATACAGTCAGCTTAAAATGACTGAATGTGAGTGAAGACTGTTCAGAATCAACAGTTGTGCGTTTTTGGTGAAGCTTTTGAGTTTTTGACGTCGGCAGATATCAAACAGTAATCTTAGGATACAGTCAGTTTAAATGTGAGTGAATACTGTTCAGAATCAACAGTTGTGCGTTTTTGGTGAAGCTTTTGAGTTTTTGACGTCGGCAGATATCAAACAGTAATCTTAGGATACAGTCATCTTAAAATGACTGAATGTGAGTGAATACTGTTCAGAATCAACAGTTGTGCGTTTTTGGTGAAGCTTTTGAGTTTTTGACGTCGGCAGATATCAAACAGTAATCTTAGGATACAGTCATCTTAAAATGACTGAATGTGAGTGAATACTGTTCAGAATCAACAGTTGTGCGTTTTTGGTGAAGCTTTTGAGTTTTTGACGTCGGCAGATATCAAACAGTAATCTTAGGATACAGTCATCTTAAAATGACTGAATGTGAGTGAATACTGTTCAGAATCAACAGTTGTGCGTTTTTGGTGAAGCTTTTGAGTTTTTGACGTCGGCAGATATCAAACAGTAATCTTAGGATACAGTCAGCTTAAATGTGAGTGAATACTGTTCAGAATCAACAGTTGTGCGTTTTTGGTGAAGCTTTTGAGTTTTTGACGTCGGCAGATATCAAACAGTAATCTTAGGATACAGTCATCTTAAAATGACTGAATGTGAGTGAATACTGTTCAGAATCAACAGTTGTGCGTTTTTGGTGAAGCTTTTGAGTTTTTGACGTCGGCAGATATCAAACAGTAATCTTAGGATACAGTCAGCTTAAATGTGAGTGAATACTGTTCAGAATCAACAGTTGTGTGTTTTTGGTGAAGCTTTTGAGTTTTTGACGTCAGCAGCTATCAAACAGTAATCTTAGGATACAGTCATCTTAAAATGACTGAATGTGAGTGAATACTGTTCAGAATCAACAGTTGTGCGTTTTTGGTGAAGCTTTTGAGTTTTTGACGTCGGCAGATATCAAACAGTAATCTTAGGATACAGTCATCTTAAAATGACTGAATGTGAGTGAATACTGTTCAGAATCAACAGTTGTGCGTTTTTGGTGAAGCTTTTGAGTTTTTGACGTCGGCAGATATCAAACAGTAATCTTAGGATACAGTCATCTTAAAATGACTGAATGTGAGTGAATACTGTTCAGAATCAACAGTTGTGCGTTTTTGGTGAAGCTTTTGAGTTTTTGACGTCGGCAGATATCAAACAGTAATCTTAGGATACAGTCAGCTTAAATGTGAGTGAATACTGTTCAGAATCAACAGTTGTGCGTTTTTGGTGAAGCTTTTGAGTTTTTGACGTCAGCAGCTATCAAACAGTAATCTTAGGATACAGTCATCTTAAAATGACTGAATGTGAGTGAATACTGTTCAGAATCAACAGTTGTGCGTTTTTGGTGAAGCTTTTGAGTTTTTGACGTCGGCAGATATCAAACAGTAATCTTAGGATACAGTCATCTTAAAATGACTGAATGTGAGTGAATACTGTTCAGAATCAACAGTTGTGCGTTTTTGGTGAAGCTTTTGAGTTTTTGAGGTCGGCAGATAAACAGTAATCTTAGGATACAGTCATCTTAAAATGACTGAATGTGAGTGAATACTGTTCAGAATCAACAGTTGTGCGTTTTTGGTGAAGCTTTTGAGTTTTTGAGGTCGGCAGATATCAAACAGTAATCTTAGGATACAGTCAGCTTAATTGTGAGTGAATACTGTTCAGAATCAACAGTTGTGCGTTTTTGGTGAAGCTTTTGAGTTTTTGACGTCGGCAGATATCAAACAGTAATCTTAGGATACAGTCAGCTTAAATGTGAGTGAATACTGTTCAGAATCAACAGTTGTGCGTTTTTGGTGAAGCTTTTGAGTTTTTGACGTCAGCAGATATCAAACAGTAATCTTAGGATACAGTCATCTTAAAATGACTGAATGTGAGTGAATACTGTTCAGAATCAACAGTTGTGCGTTTTTGGTGAAGCTTTTGAGTTTTTGACGTCGGCAGATATCAAACAGTAATCTTAGGATACAGTCATCTTAAAATGACTGAATGTGAGTGAATACTGTTCAGAATCAACAGTTGTGCGTTTTTGGTGAAGCTTTTGAGTTTTTGACGTCGGCAGATATCAAACAGTAATCTTAGGATACAGTCATCTTAAAATGACTGAATGTGAGTGAATACTGTTCAGAATCAACAGTTGTGCGTTTTTGGTGAAGCTTTTGAGTTTTTGACGTCGGCAGATATCAAACAGTAATCTTAGGATACAGTCGTCTTAAAATGACTGAATGTGAGTGAATACTGTTCAGAATCAACAGTTGTGCGTTTTTGGTGAAGCTTTTGAGTTTTTGACGTCGGCAGATATCAAACAGTAATCTTAGGATACAGTCGTCTTAAAATGACTGAATGTGAGTGAATACTGTTCAGAATCAACAGTTGTGCGTTTTTGGTGAAGCTTTTGAGTTTTTGACGTCGGCAGATATCAAACAGTAATCTTAGGATACAGTCATCTTAAAATGACTGAATGTGAATGAATACTGTTCAGAATCAACAGTTGTGCGTTTTTGGTGAAGCTTTTGAGTTTTTGACGTCGGCAGATATCAAACAGTAATCTTAGGATACAGTCATCTTAAAATGACTGAATGTGAGTGAATACTGGTCAGAATCAACAGTTGTGCGTTTTTGGTGAAGCTTTTGAGTTTTTGACGTCGGCAGCTATCAAACAGTAATCTTAGGATACAGTCATCTTAAAATGACTGAATGTGAGTGAATACTGTTCAGAATCAACAGTTGTGCGTTTTTGGTGAAGCTTTTGAGTTTTTGACGTCGGCAGATATCAAACAGTAATCTTAGGATACAGTCAGCTTAAATGTGAGTGAATACTGTTCAGAATCAACAGTTGTGCGTTTTTGGTGAAGCTTTTGAGTTTTTGACGTCGGCAGATATCAAACAGTAATCTTAGGATACAGTCATCTTAAAATGACTGAATGTGAGTGAATACTGTTCAGAATCAACAGTTGTGCGTTTTTGGTGAAGCTTTTGAGTTTTTGACGTCGGCAGATATCAAACAGTAATCTTAGGATACAGTCATCTTAAAATGACTGAATGTGAGTGAATACTGTTCAGAATCAACAGTTGTGCGTTTTTGGTGAAGCTTTTGAGTTTTTGACGTCGGCAGATATCAAACAGTAATCTTAGGATACAGTCAGCTTAAATGTGAGTGAATACTGTTCAGAATCAACAGTTGTGCGTTTTTGGTGAAGCTTTTGAGTTTTTGACGTCGGCAGATATCAAACAGTAATCTTAGGATACAGTCATCTTAAAATGACTGAATGTGAGTGAATACTGTTCAGAATCAACAGTTGTGCGTTTTTGGTGAAGCTTTTGAGTTTTTGACGTCGGCAGATATCAAACAGTAATCTTAGGATACAGTCAGCTTAAATGTGAGTGAATACTGTTCAGAATCAACAGTTGTGCGTTTTTGGTGAAGCTTTTGAGTTTTTGACGTCGGCAGATATCAAACAGTAATCTTAGGATACAGTCATCTTAAAATGACTGAATGTGAGTGAATACTGTTCAGAATCAACAGTTGTGCGTTTTTGGTGAAGCTTTTGAGTTTTTGACGTCGGCAGATATCAAACAGTAATCTTAGGATACAGTCATCTTAAAATGACTGAATGTGAGTGAATACTGTTCAGAATCAACAGTTGTGCGTTTTTGGTGAAGCTTTTGAGTTTTTGACGTCGGCAGATATCAAACAGTAATCTTAGGATACAGTCATCTTAAAATGACTGAATGTGAGTGAATACTGTTCAGAATCAACAGTTGTGCGTTTTTGGTGAAGCTTTTGAGTTTTTGACGTCGGCAGATATCAAACAGTAATCTTAGGATACAGTCATCTTAAAATGACTGAATGTGAGTGAATACTGTTCAGAATCAACAGTTGTGCGTTTTTGGTGAAGCTTTTGAGTTTTTGACGTCGGCAGATATCAAACAGTAATCTTAGGATACAGTCATCTTAAAATGACTGAATGTGAGTGAATACTGTTCAGAATCAACAGTTGTGCGTTTTTGGTGAAGCTTTTGAGTTTTTGACGTCAGCAGCTATCAAACAGTAATCTTAGGATACAGTCATCTTAAAATGACTGAATGTGAGTGAATACTGTTCAGAATCAACAGTTGTGCGTTTTTGGTGAAGCTTTTGAGTTTTTGACGTCGGCAGATATCAAACAGTAATCTTAGGATACAGTCAGCTTAAATGTGAGTGAATACTGTTCAGAATCAACAGTTGTGCGTTTTTGGTGAAGCTTTTGAGTTTTTGACGTCGGCAGATATCAAACAGTAATCTTAGGATACAGTCATCTTAAAATGACTGAATGTGAGTGAATACTGTTCAGAATCAACAGTTGTGCGTTTTTGGTGAAGCTTTTGAGTTTTTGACGTCGGCAGATATCAAACAGTAATCTTAGGATACAGTCAGCTTAAATGTGAGTGAATACTGTTCAGAATCAACAGTTGTGCGTTTTTGGTGAAGCTTTTGAGTTTTTGACGTCGGCAGATATCAAACAGTAATCTTAGGATACAGTCAGCTTAAATGTGAGTGAATACTGTTCAGAATCAACAGTTGTGCGTTTTTGGTGAAGCTTTTGAGTTTTTGACGTCGGCAGATATCAAACAGTAATCTTAGGATACAGTCATCTTAAAATGACTGAATGTGAGTGAATACTGTTCAGAATCAACAGTTGTGCGTTTTTGGTGAAGCTTTTGAGTTTTTGACGTCGGCAGATATCAAACAGTAATCTTAGGATACAGTCATCTTAAAATGACTGAATGTGAGTGAATACTGTTCAGAATCAACAGTTGTGCGTTTTTGGTGAAGCTTTTGAGTTTTTGAGGTCGGCAGATACAACAGTAATCTTAGGATACAGTCATCTTAAAATGACTGAATGTGAGTGAATACTGTTCAGAATCAACAGTTGTGCGTTTTTGGTGAAGCTTTTGAGTTTTTGAGGTCGGCAGATATCAAACAGTAATCTTAGGATACAGTCAGCTTAATTGTGAGTGAATACTGTTCAGAATCAACAGTTGTGCGTTTTTGGTGAAGCTTTTGAGTTTTTGACGTCGGCAGATATCAAACAGTAATCTTAGGATACAGTCAGCTTAAATGTGAGTGAATACTGTTCAGAATCAACAGTTGTGCGTTTTTGGTGAAGCTTTTGAGTTTTTGACGTCGGCAGATATCAAACAGTAATCTTAGGATACAGTCATCTTAAAATGACTGAATGTGAGTGAATACTGTTCAGAATCAACAGTTGGGCGTTTTTGGTGAAGCTTTTGAGTTTTTGACGTCGGCAGATATCAAACAGTAATCTTAGAATACAGTCAGCTTAAATGTGAGTGAATACTGTTCAGAATCAACAGTTGTGCGTTTTTGGTGAAGCTTTTGAGTTTTTGAGGTCGGCAGATATCAAACAGTAATCTTAGGATACAGTCAGCTTAAATGTGAGTGAATACTGTTCAGAATCAACAGTTGTGCGTTTTTGGTGAAGCTTTTGAGTTTTTGACGTCGGCAGATATCAAACAGTAATCTTAGGATACAGTCATCTTAAAATGACTGAATGTGAGTGAATACTGTTCAGAATCAACAGTTGTGCGTTTTTGGTGAAGCTTTTGAGTTTTTGACGTCGGCAGATATCAAACAGTAATCTTAGGATACAGTCATCTTAAAATGACTGAATGTGAGTGAATACTGTTCAGAATCAACAGTTGTGCGTTTTTGGTGAAGCTTTTGAGTTTTTGACGTCGGCAGATATCAAACAGTAATCTTAGGATACAGTCAGCTTAAAATGACTGAATGTGAGTGAATACTGTTCAGAATCAACAGTTGTGCGTTTTTGGTGAAGCTTTTGAGTTTTTGACGTCGGCAGATATCAAACAGTAATCTTAGGATACAGTCAGCTTAAATGTGAGTGAATACTGTTCAGAATCAACAGTTGTGCATTTTTGGTGAAGCTTTTGAGTTTTTGACGTCGGCAGATATCAAACAGTAATCTTAGGATACAGTCAGCTTAAATGTGAGTGAATACTGTTCAGAATCAACAGTTGTGCGTTTTTGGTGAAGCTTTTGAGTTTTTGACGTCGGCAGATATCAAACAGTAATCTTAGGATACAGTCATCTTAAAATGACTGAATGTGAGTGAATACTGTTCAGAATCAACAGTTGTGCGTTTTTGGTGAAGCTTTTGAGTTTTTGACGTCGGCAGATATCAAACAGTAATCTTAGGATACAGTCATCTTAAATGTGAGTGAATACTGTTCAGAATCAACAGTTGTGCGTTTTTGGTGAAGCTTTTGAGTTTTTGACGTCGGCAGATATCAAACAGTAATCTTAGGATACAGTCATCTTAAAATGACTGAATGTGAGTGAATACTGTTCAGAATCAACAGTTGTGCGTTTTTGGTGAAGCTTTTGAGTTTTTGACGTCGGCAGATATCAAACAGTAATCTTAGGATACAGTCATCTTAAAATGACTGAATGTGAGTGAATACTGTTCAGAATCAACAGTTGTGCGTTTTTGGTGAAGCTTTTGAGTTTTTGACGGTCGGCAGATATCAAACAGTAATCTTAGGATACAGTCAGCTTAAATGTGAGTGAATACTGTTCAGAATCAACAGTTGTGCGTTTTTGGTGAAGCTTTTGAGTTTTTGAGGTCAGCAGATATCAAACAGTAATCTTAGGATACAGTCATCTTAAAATGACTGAATGTGAGTGAATACTGTTCAGAATCAACAGTTGTGCGTTTTTGGTGAAGCTTTTGAGTTTTTGACGTCGGCAGATATCAAACAGTAATCTTAGGATACAGTCAGCTTAAATGTGAGTGAATACTGTTCAGAATCAACAGTTGTGCGTTTTTGGTGAAGCTTTTGAGTTTTTGACGTCAGCAGATATCAAACAGTAATCTTAGGATACAGTCATCTTAAAATGACTGAATGTGAGTGAATACTGTTCAGAATCAACAGTTGTGCGTTTTTGGTGAAGCTTTTGAGTTTTTGACGTCGGCAGATATCAAACAGTAATCTTAGGATACAGTCAGCTTAAATGTGAGTGAATACTGTTCAGAATCAACAGTTGTGCGTTTTTGGTGAAGCTTTTGAGTTTTTGACGTCGGCAGATATCAAACAGTAATCTTAGGATACAGTCATCTTAAAGATGACTGAACTGAAAGTGAATACTGTTCAGAATCAACAGTTGTGCGTTTTTGGTGAAGCTTTTGAGTTTTTGACGTCGGCAGATATCAAACAGTAATCTTAGGATACAGTCATCTTAAAATGACTGAATGTGAGTGAATACTGTTCAGAATCAACAGTTGTGCGTTTTTGGTGAAGCTTTTGAGTTTTTGACGTCGGCAGATATCAAACAGTAATCTTAGGATACAGTCATCTTTAAAATGACTGAATGTGAGTGAATACTGTTCAGAATCAACAGTTGTGCGTTTTTGGTGAAGCTTTTGAGTTTTTGACGTCGGCAGATATCAAACAGTAATCTTAGGATACAGTCATCTTAAAATGACTGAATGTGAGTGAATACTGTTCAGAATCAACAGTTGTGCGTTTTTGGTGAAGCTTTTGAGTTTTTGACGTCGGCAGATATCAAACAGTAATCTTAGGATACAGTCAGCTTAAATGTGAGTGAATACTGTTCAGAATCAACAGTTGTGCGTTTTTGGTGAAGCTTTTGAGTTTTTGACGTCGGCAGATATCAAACAGTAATCTTAGGATACAGTCATCTTAAAATGACTGAATGTGAGTGAATACTGTTCAGAATCAACAGTTGTGCGTTTTTGGTGAAGCTTTTGAGTTTTTGACGTCGGCAGATATCAAACAGTAATCTTAGGATACAGTCAGCTTAAATGCTGGTGAGTGAATACTGTTCAGAATCAACAGTTGTGCGTTTTTGGTGAAGCTTTTGAGTTTTTGACGTCGGCAGATATCAAACAGTAATCTTAGGATACAGTCATCTTAAAATGACTGAATGTGAGTGAATACTGTTCAGAATCAACAGTTGTGCGTTTTTGGTGAAGCTTTTGAGTTTTTGACGTCGGCAGATATCAAACAGTAATCTTAGGATACAGTCATCCTAAAATGACTGAATGTGAGTGAATACTGTTCAGAATCAACAGTTGTGCGTTTTTGGTGAAGCTTTTGAGTTTTTGACGTCGGCAGATATCAAACAGTAATCTTAGGATACAGTCAGCTTAAAATGACTGAATGTGAGTGAATACTGTTCAGAATCAACAGTTGTGCGTTTTTGGTGAAGCTTTTGAGTTTTTGAGGTCGGCAGATATCAAACAGTAATCTTAGGATACAGTCAGCTTAAAATTGACTGAATGTGAGTGAATACTGTTCAGAATCAACAGTTGTGCATTTTTGGTGAAGCTTTTGAGTTTTTGACGTCGGCAGATATCAAACAGTAATCTTAGGATACAGTCAGCTTAAATGTGAGTGAATACTGTTCAGAATCAACAGTTGTGCGTTTTTGGTGAAGCTTTTGAGTTTTTGACGTCGGCAGATATCAAACAGTAATCTTAGGATACAGTCATCTTAAAATGACTGAATGTGAGTGAATACTGTTCAGAATCAACAGTTGTGCGTTTTTGGTGAAGCTTTTGAGTTTTTGACGTCGGCAGATATCAAACAGTAATCTTAGGATACAGTCAGCTTAAATGTGAGTGAATACTGTTCAGAATCAACAGTTGTGCGTTTTTGGTGAAGCTTTTGAGTTTTTGACGTCGGCAGATATCAAACAGTAATCTTAGGATACAGTTAGCTTAAAATGACTGAATGTGAGTGAATACTGTTCAGAATCAACAGTTGTGCGTTTTTGGTGAAGCTTTTGAGTTTTGAGGTCGGCAGATATCAAACAGTAATCTTAGGATACAGTCAGCTTAAATGTGAGTGAATACTGTTCAGAATCAACAGTTGTGCATTTTTGGTGAAGCTTTTGAGTTTTTGACGTCGGCAGATATCAAACAGTAATCTTAGGATACAGTCAGTTTAAATGGTGAGTGAATACTGTTCAGAATCAACAGTTGTGCGTTTTTGGTGAAGCTTTTGAGTTTTTGACGTCGGCAGATATCAAACAGTAATCTTAGGATACAGTCATCTTAAAATGACTGAATGTGAGTGAATACTGTTCAGAATCAACAGTTGTGCGTTTTTGGTGAAGCTTTTGAGTTTTTGACGTCGGCAGATATCAAACAGTAATCTTAGGATACAGTCAGCTTAAATGTGAGTGAATACTGTTCAGAATCAACAGTTGTGCGTTTTTGGTGAAGCTTTTGAGTTTTTGACGTCGGCAGATATCAAACAGTAATCTTAGGATACAGTCAGCTTAAAATGACTGAATGTGAGTGAATACTGTTCAGAATCAACAGTTGTGCGTTTTTGGTGAAGCTTTTGAGTTTTTGAGGTCGGCAGATATCAAACAGTAATCTTAGGATACAGTCAGCTTAAATGTGAGTGAATACTGTTCAGAATCAACAGTTGTGCATTTTTGGTGAAGCTTTTGAGTTTTTGACGTCGGCAGATATCAAACAGTAATCTTAGGATACAGTCAGTTTAAATGTGAGTGAATACTGTTCAGAATCAACAGTTGTGCGTTTTTGGTGAAGCTTTTGAGTTTTTGACGTCGGCAGATATCAAACAGTAATCTTAGGATACAGTCATCCTAAAATGACTGAATGTGAGTGAATACTGTTCAGAATCAACAGTTGTGCGTTTTTGGTGAAGCTTTTGAGTTTTTGACGTCGGCAGATATCAAACAGTAATCTTAGGATACAGTCATCTTAAAATGACTGAATGTGAGTGAATACTGTTCAGAATCAACAGTTGTGCGTTTTTGGTGAAGCTTTTGAGTTTTTGACGTCGGCAGATATCAAACAGTAATCTTAGGATACAGTCATCTTAAAATGACTGAATGTGAGTGAATACTGTTCAGAATCAACAGTTGTGCGTTTTTGGTGAAGCTTTTGAGTTTTTGACGTCGGCAGATATCAAACAGTAATCTTAGGATACAGTCAGCTTAAATGTGAGTGAATACTGTTCAGAATCAACAGTTGTGCGTTTTTGGTGAAGCTTTTGAGTTTTTGACGTCGGCAGATATCAAACAGTAATCTTAGGATACAGTCATCTTAAAATGACTGAATGTGAGTGAATACTGTTCAGAATCAACAGTTGGGCGTTTTTGGTGAAGCTTTTGAGTTTTTGACGTCGGCAGATATCAAACAGTAATCTTAGGATACAGTCAGCTTAAATGTGAGTGAATACTGTTCAGAATCAACAGTTGTGCGTTTTTGGTGAAGCTTTTGAGTTTTTGACGTCGGCAGATATCAAACAGTAATCTTAGGATACAGTCAGCTTAAAATGACTGAATGTGAGTGAATACTGTTCAGAATCAACAGTTGTGCGTTTTTGGTGAAGCTTTTGAGTTTTTGAGGTCGGCAGATATCAAACAGTAATCTTAGGATACAGTCAGCTTAAATGTGAGTGAATACTGTTCAGAATCAACAGTTGTGCATTTTTGGTGAAGCTTTTGAGTTTTTGACGTCGGCAGATATCAAACAGTAATCTTAGGATACAGTCAGTTTAAATGTGAGTGAATACTGTTCAGAATCAACAGTTGTGCGTTTTTGGTGAAGCTTTTGAGTTTTTGACGTCGGCAGATATCAAACAGTAATCTTAGGATACAGTCATCTTAAAATGACTGAATGTGAGTGAATACTGTTCAGAATCAACAGTTGTGCGTTTTTGGTGAAGCTTTTGAGTTTTTGACGTCGGCAGATATCAAACAGTAATCTTAGGATACAGTCAGCTTAAATGTGAGTGAATACTGTTCAGAATCAACAGTTGTGCGTTTTTGGTGAAGCTTTTGAGTTTTTGACGTCGGCAGATATCAAACAGTAATCTTAGGATACAGTCAGCTTAAAATGACTGAATGTGAGTGAATACTGTTCAGAATCAACAGTTGTGCGTTTTTGGTGAAGCTTTTGAGTTTTTGACGTCGGCAGATATCAAACAGTAATCTTAGGATACAGTCAGCTTAAATGTGAGTGAATACTGTTCAGAATCAACAGTTCTGCATTTTTGGTGAAGCTTTTGAGTTTTTGACGTCGGCAGATATCAAACAGTAATCTTAGGATACAGTCATCCTAAAATGACTGAATGTGAGTGAATACTGTTCAGAATCAACAGTTGTGCGTTTTTGGTGAAGCTTTTGAGTTTTTGACGTCGGCAGATATCAAACAGTAATCTTAGGATACAGTCATCTTAAAATGACTGAATGTGAGTGAATACTGTTCAGAATCAACAGTTGTGCGTTTTTGGTGAAGCTTTTGAGTTTTTGACGTCGGCAGATATCAAACAGTAATCTTAGGATACAGTCATCTTAAAATGACTGAATGTGAGTGAATACTGTTCAGAATCAACAGTTGTGCGTTTTTGGTGAAGCTTTTGAGTTTTTGACGTCGGCAGATATCAAACAGTAATCTTAGGATACAGTCATCTTAAAATGACTGAATGTGAGTGAATACTGTTCAGAATCAACAGTTGTGCGTTTTTGGTGAAGCTTTTGAGTTTTTGTCGTCGGCAGATATCAAACAGTAATCTTAGGATACAGTCATCTTAAAATGACTGAATGTGAGTGAATACTGTTCAGAATCAACAGTTGTGCGTTTTTGGTGAAGCTTTTGAGTTTTTGAGGTCGGCAGATATCAAACAGTAATCTTAGGATACAGTCAGCTTAATTGTGAGTGAATACTGTTCAGAATCAACAGTTGTGCGTTTTTGGTGAAGCTTTTGAGTTTTTGACGTCGGCAGATATCAAACAGTAATCTTAGGATACAGTCAGCTTAAATGTGAGTGAATACTGTTCAGAATCAACAGTTGTGCGTTTTTGGTGAAGCTTTTGAGTTTTTGACGTCGGCAGATATCAAACAGTAATCTTAGGATACAGTCAGCTTAAATGTGAGTGAATACTGTTCAGAATCAACAGTTGTGCGTTTTTGGTGAAGCTTTTGAGTTTTTGACGTCGGCAGATATCAAACAGTAATCTTAGGATACAGTCAGCTTAAAATGACTGAATGTGAGTGAATACTGTTCAGAATCAACAGTTGTGCGTTTTTGGTGAAGCTTTTGAGTTTTTGAGGTCGGCAGATATCAAACAGTAATCTTAGGATACAGTCAGCTTAAATGTGAGTGAATACTGTTCAGAATCAACAGTTGTGCGTTTTTGGTGAAGCTTTTGAGTTTTTGACGTCGGCAGATATCAAACAGTAATCTTAGGATACAGTCATCTTAAAATGACTGAATGTGAGTGAATACTGTTCAGAATCAACAGTTGTGCGTTTTTGGTGAAGCTTTTGAGTTTTTGAGGTCGGCAGATATCAAACAGTAATCTTAGGATACAGTCAGCTTAAATGTGAGTGAATACTGTTCAGAATCAACAGTTGTGCATTTTTGGTGAAGCTTTTGAGTTTTTGACGTCGGCAGATATCAAACAGTAATCTTAGGATACAGTCAGTTTAAATGTGAGTGAATACTGTTCAGAATCAACAGTTGTGCGTTTTTGGTGAAGCTTTTGAGTTTTTGACGTCGGCAGATATCAAACAGTAATCTTAGGATACAGTCATCTTAAAATGACTGAATGTGAGTGAATACTGTTCAGAATCAACAGTTGTGCGTTTTTGGTGAAGCTTTTGAGTTTTTGACGTCGGCAGATATCAAACAGTAATCTTAGGATACAGTCAGCTTAAATGTGAGTGAATACTGTTCAGAATCAACAGTTGTGCGTTTTTGGTGAAGCTTTTGAGTTTTTGACGTCGGCAGATATCAAACAGTAATCTTAGGATACAGTCAGCTTAAAATGACTGAATGTGAGTGAATACTGTTCAGAATCAACAGTTGTGCGTTTTTGGTGAAGCTTTTGAGTTTTTGAGGTCGGCAGATATCAAACAGTAATCTTAGGATACAGTCAGCTTAAATGTGAGTGAATACTGTTCAGAATCAACAGTTGTGCGTTTTTGGTGAAGCTTTTGAGTTTTTGACGTCGGCAGATATCAAACAGTAATCTTAGGATACAGTCATCTTAAAATGACTGAATGTGAGTGAATACTGTTCAGAATCAACAGTTGTGCGTTTTTGGTGAAGCTTTTGAGTTTTTGAGGTCGGCAGATATCAAACAGTAATCTTAGGATACAGTCAGCTTAAATGTGAGTGAATACTGTTCAGAATCAACAGTTGTGCATTTTTGGTGAAGCTTTTGAGTTTTTGACGTCGGCAGATATCAAACAGTAATCTTAGGATACAGTCAGTTTAAATGTGAGTGAATACTGTTCAGAATCAACAGTTGTGCGTTTTTGGTGAAGCTTTTGAGTTTTTGACGTCGGCAGATATCAAACAGTAATCTTAGGATACAGTCATCTTAAAATGACTGAATGTGAGTGAATACTGTTCAGAATCAACAGTTGTGCGTTTTTGGTGAAGCTTTTGAGTTTTTGACGTCGGCAGATATCAAACAGTAATCTTAGGATACAGTCAGCTTAAATGTGAGTGAATACTGTTCAGAATCAACAGTTGTGCGTTTTTGGTGAAGCTTTTGAGTTTTTGACGTCGGCAGATATCAAACAGTAATCTTAGGATACAGTCAGCTTAAAATGACTGAATGTGAGTGAATACTGTTCAGAATCAACAGTTGTGCGTTTTTGGTGAAGCTTTTGAGTTTTTGAGGTCGGCAGATATCAAACAGTAATCTTAGGATACAGTCAGCTTAAATGTGAGTGAATACTGTTCAGAATCAACCAGTTGTGCATTTTTGGTGAAGCTTTTGAGTTTTTGACGTCGGCAGATATCAAACAGTAATCTTAGGATACAGTCAGTTTAAATGTGAGTGAATACTGTTCAGAATCAACAGTTGTGCGTTTTTGGTGAAGCTTTTGAGTTTTTGACGTCGGCAGATATCAAACAGTAATCTTAGGATACAGTCATCCTAAAATGACTGAATGTGAGTGAATACTGTTCAGAATCAACAGTTGTGCGTTTTTGGTGAAGCTTTTGAGTTTTTGACGTCGGCAGATATCAAACAGTAATCTTAGGATACAGTCATCTTAAAATGACTGAATGTGAGTGAATACTGTTCAGAATCAACAGTTGTGCGTTTTTGGTGAAGCTTTTGAGTTTTTGACGTCGGCAGATATCAAACAGTAATCTTAGGATACAGTCATCTTAAAATGACTGAATGTGAGTGAATACTGTTCAGAATCAACAGTTGTGCGTTTTTGGTGAAGCTTTTGAGTTTTTGACGTCGGCAGATATCAAACAGTAATCTTAGGATACAGTCAGCTTAAATGTGAGTGAATACTGTTCAGAATCAACAGTTGTGCGTTTTTGGTGAAGCTTTTGAGTTTTTGACGTCGGCAGATATCAAACAGTAATCTTAGGATACAGTCATCTTAAAAATGACTGAATGTGAGTGAATACTGTTCAGAATCAACAGTTGGGCGTTTTTGGTGAAGCTTTTGAGTTTTTGACGTCGGCAGATATCAAACAGTAATCTTAGGATACAGTCAGCTTAAATGTGAGTGAATACTGTTCAGAATCAACAGTTGTGCGTTTTTGGTGAAGCTTTTGAGTTTTTGACGTCGGCAGATATCAAACAGTAATCTTAGGATACAGTCAGCTTAAAATGACTGAATGTGAGTGAATACTGTTCAGAATCAACAGTTGTGCGTTTTTGGTGAAGCTTTTGAGTTTTTGAGGTCGGCAGATATCAAACAGTAATCTTAGGATACAGTCAGCTTAAATGTGAGTGAATACTGTTCAGAATCAACAGTTGTGCATTTTTGGTGAAGCTTTTGAGTTTTTGACGTCGGCAGATATCAAACAGTAATCTTAGGATACAGTCAGTTTAAATGTGAGTGAATACTGTTCAGAATCAACAGTTGTGCGTTTTTGGTGAAGCTTTTGAGTTTTTGACGTCGGCAGATATCAAACAGTAATCTTAGGATACAGTCAGCTTAAAATGACTGAATGTGAGTGAATACTGTTCAGAATCAACAGTTGTGCGTTTTTGGTGAAGCTTTTGAGTTTTTGACGGTCGGCAGATATCAAACAGTAATCTTAGGATACAGTCAGCTTAAATGTGAGTGAATACTGTTCAGAATCAACAGTTGTGCGTTTTTGGTGAAGCTTTTGAGTTTTTGACGTCGGCAGATATCAAACAGTAATCTTAGGATACAGTCATCTTAAAATGACTGAATGTGAGTGAATACTGTTCAGAATCAACAGTTGTGCGTTTTTGGTGAAGCTTTTGAGTTTTTGACGGTCGGCAGATATCAAACAGTAATCTTAGGATACAGTCAGCTTAAATGTGAGTGAATACTGTTCAGGAGCTTTTGAGTTTTTGACGTCGGCAGATATCAAACAGTAATCTTAGGATACAGTCAGTCTTAAATGTGAGTGAATACTGTTCAGAATCAACAGTTGTGCGTTTTTGGTGAAGCTTTTGAGTTTTTGACGTCGGCAGATATCAAACAGTAATCTTAGGATACAGTCAGCTTAAAATGACTGAATGTGAGTGAATACTGTTCAGAATCAACAGTTGTGCGTTTTTGGTGAAGCTTTTGAGTTTTTGACGTCGGCAGATATCAAACAGTAATCTTAGGATACAGTCAGCTTAAATGTGAGTGAATACTGTTCAGAATCAACAGTTGTGCGTTTTTGGTGAAGCTTTTGAGTTTTTGACGTCGGCAGATATCAAACAGTAATCTTAGGATACAGTCAGCTTAAAATGACTGAATGTGAGTGAATACTGTTCAGAATCAACAGTTGTGCGTTTTTGGTGAAGCTTTTGAGTTTTTGACGTCGGCAGATATCAAACAGTAATCTTAGGATACAGTCAGCTTAAAATGTGAGTGAATACTGTTCAGAATCAACAGTTGTGCATTTTTGGTGAAGCTTTTGAGTTTTTGACGTCGGCAGATATCAACAGTAATCTTAGGATACAGTCAGTTAAATGTGAGTGAATACTGTTCAGAATCAACAGTTGTGCGTTTTTGGTGAAGCTTTTGAGTTTTTGACGTCGGCAGATATCAAACAGTAATCTTAGGATACAGTCATAAACAGTAATCTTAGGATACAGTCATCCTAAAATGACTGAATGTGAGTGAATACTGTTCAGAATCAACAGTTGTGCGTTTTTGGTGAAGCTTTTGAGTTTTTGACGTCGGCAGATATCAAACAGTAATCTTAGGATACAGTCATCTTAAAATGAATGTGAGTGAATACTGTTCAGAATCAACAGTTGTGCGTTTTTGGTGAAGCTTTTGAGTTTTTGACGTCGGCAGATATCAAACAGTAATCTTAGGATACAGTCATCTTAAAATGACTGAATGTGAGTGAATACTGTTCAGAATCAACAGTTGTGCGTTTTTGGTGAAGCTTTTGAGTTTTTGACGTCGGCAGATATCAAACAGTAATCTTAGGATACAGTCAGCTTAAATGTGAGTGAATACTGTTCAGAATCAACAGTTGTGCGTTTTTGGTGAAGCTTTTGAGTTTTTGACGTCGGCAGATATCAAACAGTAATCTTAGGATACAGTCATCTTAAAATGACTGAATGTGAGTGAATACTGTTCAGAATCAACAGTTGTGCGTTTTT
The DNA here is from genome assembly GCF_046630095.1 of Trachinotus anak. NCBI lineage: Eukaryota > Metazoa > Chordata > Actinopteri > Carangiformes > Carangidae > Trachinotus > Trachinotus anak. The sequence continues at coordinate 1,424 of NW_027273862.1, read as the reverse complement.
GGTGAAGCTTTTGAGTTTTTGACGTCGGCAGATATCAAACAGTAATCTTAGGATACAGTCAGCTTAAATGTGAGTGAATACTGTTCAGAATCAACAGTTGTGCGTTTTTGGTGAAGCTTTTGAGTTTTGACGTCGGCAGATATCAAACAGTAATCTTAGGATACAGTCAGCTTAAAATGACTGAATGTGAGCTGTTCAGAATCAACAGTTGTGCGTTTTTGGTGAAGCTTTTGAGTTTTTGACGTCGGCAGATATCAAACAGTAATCTTAGGATACAGTCAGCTTAAATGTGAGTGAATACTGTTCAGAATCAACAGTTGTGCATTTTTGGTGAAGCTTTTGAGTTTTTGACGTCGGCAGATATCAAACAGTAATCTTAGGATACAGTCAGCTTAAATGTGAGTGAATACTGTTCAGAATCAACAGTTGTGCGTTTTTGGTGAAGCTTTTGAGTTTTTGACGTCGGCAGATATCAAACAGTAATCTTAGGATACAGTCATCTTAAAATGACTGAATGTGAGTGAATACTGTTCAGAATCAACAGTTGTGCGTTTTTGGTGAAGCTTTTGAGTTTTTGACGTCGGCAGATATCAAACAGTAATCTTAGGATACAGTCAGCTTAAATGTGAGTGAATACTTCGTTGTGCGTTTTTGGTGAAGCTTTTGAGTTTTTGACGTCGGCAGATATCAAACAGTAATCTTAGGATACAGTCAGCTTAAATGACTGAATGTGAGTGAATACTGTTCAGAATCAACAGTTGTGCGTTTTTGGTGAAGCTTTTGAGTTTTTGACGTCGGCAGATATCAAACAGTAATCTTAGGATACAGTCAGCTTAAATGTGAGTGAATACTGTTCAGAATCAACAGTTGTGCGTTTTTGGTGAAGCTTTTGAGTTTTTGACGTCGGCAGATATCAAACAGTAATCTTAGGATACAGTCAGCTTAAAGACTGAATGTGAGTGAATACTGTTCAGAATCAACAGTTGTGCGTTTTTGGTGAAGCTTTTGAGTTTTTGACGTCGGCAGATATCAAACAGTAATCTTAGGATACAGTCATCTTAAAATGACTGAATGTGAGTGAATACTGTTCAGAATCAACAGTTGTGCGTTTTTGGTGAAGCTTTTGAGTTTTTGACGTCGGCAGATATCAAACAGTAATCTTAGGATACAGTCATCTTAAATGACTGAATGTGAGTGAATACTGTTCAGAATCAACAGTTGTGCGTTTTTGGTGAAGCTTTTGAGTTTTTGACGTCGGCAGATATCAAACAGTAATCTTAGGATACAGTCATCTTAAATGACTGAATGTGAGTGAATACTGTTCAGAATCAACAGTTGTGCGTTTTTGGTGAAGCTTTTGAGTTTTTGACGTCGGCAGATATCAAACAGTAATCTTAGGATACAGTCAGCTTAAATGTGAGTGA